>NC_134380.1:11241875-11552343 GCF_035582795.1 Mycteria americana | reverse complement strand
CCACACTGTAAAGCTACAGAAGAGACTGTAGTTGTAATTTGAGTATGTCCCTACAGGTGCCTATTCTATTTATTTCTATGGGGAAGTTTGGAGTGTTTCTACTTAGCAAAGAGATTCGTCCAATATTCTGAAGCCACAAAGGTTAGCAAAAAACCCCACACAAACCCAACTAACCAAAAAAAAACCCCCACAACCAAAAAAACCAACCTGCACCACACTCCTTTAGTCTCTTCCGATTTGTGATTCAGCCATGTCCCTCCACTTCCAGCTTTCACAAAAGCAAGGTTTTAGACAGTCTCAATCAAACAAAAGAATTCCTGATGTTGGTGGGCTTACAGACCTTTTTACTCTTGTGGACAGAGAATAGATGAAAATAAAAGGATTTAACTCACTCTCGGCGTGGTGCGGCGGTTATTGCAGTACAGGATGCTGTATTCCCAATGTTGCATCCCCCTCTACCGGCGACTTTTCATGCACTTACCACACATGACAAGCCCAAAATTAATTTGGTCGGTGTCATGGAATGGTTACTGTTGGCTGCTTGAACAGGAAGAACATGGCAACAGAAGATAAGTTTAAAAGTAAATTTAAAATTTCCACTTCCACCCTTATAAAGTTTCATTTTAGGTAAGTTTTCAGCTTTTTTTTTTGTCAAGGGCATGGGGAAAGAGAGGGCAGGATGAAGGAAACAAACCCACGGATATTTAAATGGCTGGTACACTAACGGGTTGCAAGGTGGCTTTCTGCTTATTTTTATTCTCCTTTACATGGTGGCTTTTTAATGTATCTTCAAAGTTGGGCGAGAGCTTTCTCAGAGCTGGATGTAAAACATCCAACAGTTTGAGCCACTTCAGGTCATCACTCTTCAAACTTTTTCCTACTTCATCATAGTGTGAAAATCCCCCTCTTCTATTTCTTGCTGTCTGTCCACCAGAACTCATTCACAATGAATCATCGTGTGTTCAAAACTTTCATTAAGGGTATGCATAGATGGGAGCGGACAACTTATAGAAGCTTAGGAGCTCCAGTAATAGTGGCTAGGCTGGGAATTAACAACCTTAACAAGAGATCAAAGCAGCACGAGTTGCTAAGAGACACTCAAGCAAGACGCAGGTACCTTCTCACTTCAAAAGCGGTCATGTGCACCCAGTGCCAGAACTCCAGAGAAGCTCCTGGCTCATAGGCACAGGTTGGCTCGTGGAGACCAAGCTCTCCCACAGGCTCCGGAGGGGAAGGTTCAGTTGTGCTGTAAGCTAGGACTTGAACTCAAGCCTCCAGAGTTAACACAAAGCTAATACATTAAGCTTCTCCGTTTCTACCATCTCATAAATAACGTACGCTCTAAGGCCAAAGGAAAACACAATATAGGGATGGGAGGGGAAAAAAAAAAAAAGAGACTGATTGCATTTAAGAATTTAAATCATTTTATTGCTTTACCTGCCATTAGGACAATCTATAACAAAAGGAATATAATATAATATATTAGCACATACAGTAAATCAGACTTATATAGTCAGGTAACAATACAAAAATGGTCCTCTGGTTGACTATAGCTTTCTAGGGCAATAGACTTCATAAATTCGCTAAAGGTGGACTAGCAAAAAATTACTTCTAAAGCCCTGAATGTTAGCTAAGGCAAAACTATGCCAATTGTGGTTTCAAACATATTTAAATTGCACACAAAGGTAAAGCTATAACTGTGATTAATATTTAACTCAGACTTAGCTGATTTATCTTAAAATCTTGTAGGTAAAACTACAAAAGGGAGTAAACAGCAAGCTAAAAAGATGCAGTAGTGAAACTTGATTAGAAAGCCTTATATAAAAAAAATGTGCATTTTTTGTGGAGCTCTAACTAGTTTACACAGTTTTTGGTGCTTTAAAGTAACACAAAGAACACATATGAAGAAAAAACCTGGATAGAGTCAAAACTTAAGAAAAAAGTTTTACCAAAAAAAAAAAGGTAGCATTTGCTTACTCCTTAAGGACTCTGGCAGAAATCCTCTACTCAACGTCTTCTGAATAGAGAACTCAAACCACAAGTGTGTAAATCCCATTATTGGGATTTCAGGTTCGGAGATACCCTGAAACCATTCGTAAAGGCTCAATACCCTCAGTATTATTTTCCATCAGTTAGCAGACTCTTTCTGATTATCTACATGCCTGGGAGAAAGTGTGTTGAATTTGAATCCATACCACCTCAGAAAGGAAATAAAATGAGGGCTCCATCGTTAGAAGTAGTTGCACAACAAATGCAAGACTGCTTGCTGTCACTCCCAAATACAAACCTACACTACTTTATATAAATTACAGTTTAAAGGAAACCTTAAAAATTGCCTACCGTTATTGAAGTGTGGAATTCAGTAAAAACTTTTGGGAAGTATTGGTGCGCACAGAATAATGGAACACAAAGCTGGTAAATACTGAAATACATTTAAGACTCCGCAACATATTGAACTTGGAAAAAAGAGTGAGTATGAAATAAGTGTCATGTAAATTCCATAAGCAAGGAAAGAGAATGCACCTTTTGTATTTAAACTAGATTTATAATTAACCATTTTAAAAATTATGAATCGACTGATTTAAAAACTTAAAATAACTGAGTGTTGCAGGAAAGTTAAAACATTCACTTTTTCCTGCCTCACATTCTCTACCGAGAATAATGGCATCTATATAGACCAGCAATCCTGCCACCTGCAACTGATGCTGGCCATAAATACTCAACATTTATTTTCCCTGGTAACAGAGGGTCACCTGAACTGATGATCATTTTTTAAAAAGTCAACTGAGGAATACAAAGCAAGCAAGAGTCACAGGGAAAATAAGATGTTTGCTTCCAATTTCTACACCAATCTAACTACTTGAACATCACTAACAGCTGGGCAGCTGCACCATTCTTACACCTATCTATGTACTAGAGACCAAAGTTAGGCATTTAATGTAACATTTGGTTCTTGCCACTTTGAACAGGAAGAGTTTTAAATGGCATATCTATCGCTGAAGAAAGAACAAGAAAAAAAATAATCCGTTGCGGCAAGTCAGCAAAGTAAGTAACAACTGCAGTAGTTCACCAGAACTATTAACCTTGAAAGCTTTGATTTACACTTGACAAAAACGTAACTAAGCAATCTTAAACCAGCAGACACAGGAACAATTATACTGTTAAATTCCAACTGTGGCTTTCTTAGCAGCTGATGCCTCACGATTGAACCCAGGATTACAGTACCCAGAAAATTAAAAAAAGAAAACCCCAAGCCCCAAGAAGCTCAATTACAAGGGCAGTTCTCATCTGAAAAGAAATACAGCAGATTATGACCACAGCCTTAAAATCTGTCCAACAATTTGAGAAACACCTTTAAAATTTTTTTTTCCCCCTTCTCTACTGTCACCTCCTCACTTTATGGCAATTGGCATGGTGCCAGGAGATCTCTCCCTTGCTGAAGCAAGGCTGCATTTGCCCAAGTTGGACACTGTTGCACAGAGAGAAGCCGTAACAGCAAACGTCTCCATAGAACTTTTTCTATTAATTTAATGGGACAGAGAGCACAGAACTAATATGCTCTAAATTAAAAATAGTGCCATGATAAGCAAATTTTTTTTTCTTTTTTTAAACAGACAGGAAGCTGCAAATGCCAGTGGCAATGTGGCTCTGCACAAGGGTAATAAAGCAGTCTGCATTCGTGAAGCATGTTTTGGATAGGGAGGAAGGTTTCAGACAGACAGCGATACAAAACTGTTGTACTGCTGGATGTTTCTCTTGAGAATATCCGAGCACGGACCCAGGACACGTTCAAATCGGGGTCGATCAAGCTTTACACATTTCAACAGGCCACGAGCAACAACTGTGGCAGCACGGGGACGGTTCATCAACAGAGCTATTTCACCTAGGGCAAGAAGAAAGTGTGAACAGTGTTAAAAATCAACGTGCAAAAGAGCCAAATAAATTACCCTGTTGTATTTCAAACTGCTGCAGGAACTGAACAGAAGGTAATTAAGGTTTTAACACCGATCCGAACAAGTATCTATGTAGTTACATTAGAAGCAACTGTGAAGGCAGTTGAAAAAAACTACTTGATTATTTTTTTTATTAAAAAGCCTGTCCGCATTCAAGTCTCTCTGAAGAAGGCCTAAAGAATTTTAAACATTGGTTCTATTTGAGAAAAGGTCATGTTCCAATTAACTACGTAATTTTCCTAGTCAACAAGTGGTTATTTTTCTAATATGTAAGGTATGCTACTGTTCAATTCTGATATTTCTAGGAAACTCAGAACAACAAGACCATGGTATTGAAGTAAAAGACGTTAATGCACAAAGCAGAAGCCTTTGACCCACAGCCAGCCAGAATCAAGAATCTGACTCTGCCATGGGGCTGTAGAAGATGAGTATCTTGAAGTCCTATTGGATTCCCATTTCATAACCTATGCAGTAAGATGCCAAAAGCTTTATTTCAAATACCTGTTACAACTACTAAGCAACATATTTGGAAACGAAGTTTGCAATAAGCCCCTGTTTCCATTGGCGATAACAGCTACCCCTAACATTCCTAGCAACAAGCGTGAAAGAAGCCACAGCATCAACTTTTGGGTTTGTTTTTAAGCAGTTGGGCTGGTTATCTCCACGTTCAGGACTGAGGAAAGAACTCAGTGCTCCTCAGAGAATAAATTTGCCTGCGTTATCAGAAGGGATGCAAAAGAAATGAGAAAAAAAAAACCTTTTCCTCTGTGCCCAATTAAAAAACTCTTGAACTCACTAGCCTCCAAAACACAGGCTTGTAAAAGAATAAGTAGGTTCTAAGGGAGAGTTAACCCCTGGGGGACAGGTCTGCAGCACCTGAACACAATGGTAGAGATAACATTTAGTTTAAGAGTGGGAAACTCAAGAGTACACATCAAGGGAAATATTAGAAGAGACTGAAACGACACACATAGAACAAAAATCTAGTACTAGACACTGAGTTAAGCAGACCTTTGGTCAGATCCAGTACTATTAGTGCACTCTTGAGTACGTCCCAGTTCAGGCCTTGCAACACAGTATTTGTTGATTACATCATCTACAAAGCTGGAAAACTGAACAGACAACCAGAAGGCTTTAGCAAGAAGACTGCTTAGAGTAACAAGGAGAGAGGACCTACCTTAAACATGAGAAAAAATTCGGGGGTTTGGTGGTTGGTTTTTTTTTTTTTGAGAGAGAGAGGGAAGTATTTAAACATTAAATAGTAGGTTCTGAACAGGTAGGTTGCTTTGTTTCAGAACTGCAAGCCACTTTTCTTCTGAACCCAAAATAAGGCCACCAGGAATATCTTGTTATATACTGTTACATTATACTCCAAGAATGCTCTGTGAGCATACATATCCAGTCCTTATCTGTGATCCAAAATAAATCAACATGCACTAGACAAGTGATTAGTTCCATGTGAAGATTATTTTGAAGTTTTCACAAGTAAGTATAATAGGATCTTGGCCTTTTTCTTTGCCAGCACACGTAAGCTTTTTCAAGCCAAAGCAACTTACATACCACGTAACTTTTAGCTGAGTAAGAATACCTTCAACAGAAGGAGAAAGACCCTGATCTGCACTTGGGAGACTACGTCCAGAGTACCGCATAGTTTCAGGGTCCCCAGTACAAGATGCTGACAAAGCAGAGCAAGTCCAGCAGTGCCACCCAGATGGTTAGGGGACTGCAGCACAGGGTGTACAAAGAGATGCTGAAAGAGCTGGGTTAATCTGACCTGGAGAAAAGGAGGCTAAGGAGGGAATCTTATTGCTGTCTTCAGCTACATAATGAGCAGTTATAAAGACAAAACTACTAGACTTCTCTCTGCCTTTCACTGTGCAGAGAGCAAGCAACAAGTTGCAGAACAGGAAACTCTTGTCAGGCGTAAAGAAAAAAGTTCTTTACAACAAGGCTGGTTAAGCAGTGAAAGAAATTGCCCAGAGAGGTTGTGGGATCTCCACCCCTGGAGACACAAAAGGTTCTACTGGACACAGCCCTGAGCAACATGATGCAATTTCAAAGTTAGCTCTGCTCAGAGTAGAGAGGTCTGACCAAATCACCACCAAGCCCCTTCTAAATTAAAGTACTCCAGAACAATCACATTTCTGTGACATGCGTGCACACCTGAATGCCAAGTGACTCTAATACTCCCCTGACATCGAGTGAAACCACAAGAGTTCGACAAAACAGTAATTAAGCAAATCCATCCCATCACTATCATCCACAGCAGTCAACAACACAGCACAGGTAAAATGGTGACAGTGGTGTATGTAATCATAGTTGTCACTACAGAACTCACCAAAATAATCAGAAGGTGCCAGTCTGCCCACTTCAACAAATTCTTCATTTTCTGATCGACGCTGTAACACTGCAGCTGTGCCCTTTAATAAATCACAGCAATTAAACAATTGGAATTTCCAGCATCACTTGAAACACTGAATTCCACAAGGAATCAGCTGCTTTGCAGAAACAATTGTTACGATGTCTCAGTCTCTAAAAAACACTTCACAGTCCTTGCATCGTTCACTAGACTGCTCTATAAAAACAGCTGGTCCTCCCTCCTCTCTAAGCATAAAATGTCTTGGGTATTTACATACCCACAGCACTGATTTCTTCCTGGTTTTCCTCATAACACCAAGAATATTACAGTATGACCAGCAACAAAAAAAAAACCCAAGACACAGAAGACAATGATACCACTAGCAAGACATTACTTAGCTATTGCTATCTAGAACAGGTCTCTACTCTTCTGAAAAAGGTAAACTGGTTTCAGCCAGAATGTCGTTACTTTTTTCCTGGAAGTACTATTTGTACTATAGCAAGATTGAAGCAAGATTAAATAGCAAGATTAAATATAAGCTTCTGCACATCCAGCAATATTATATTTCTTTAGCAATTCTCTACAAGTACATTCTTACATTTTGTTTTTCTCCAAGTGTCTATTTAGGGGCAGAATAAGCCATGTTAGAATAAAAAAAAAAAAGTAAAGTTCTGAGCTTGAGCTTTTAATTTTGACCTTACTTACCTCCAGGATAATGAAGAACTCATCTCCTGGCTCTCCCTGGACCACAATCTTTTGCCCATCCTCAAACTGTACCGGTTCCAATGCATCAGCTACCGTAAGACGCTCCCACTTGTCCAGAGACTCTACAGAGTTAACAGTTCATTAATAGATTATCTTTTCAAGGCACAAATTATACTTTTCGCTCTATCTTTATACAGAGGTCAACCTATTTCTGGCTACATTTGTGCATCAGATATCAAGACCTGAATTAGAATTATTTTGGAATGATGCAGAAAAGCAGTACAGGCTTTGCAGTCAGTTTTAACAGACTACCACAATAGCCTGTAATCATAATAATGCTGGGTAGCAGCTTTATTACAATATGGCAATTTATTCCACTTCAGAACAAAAATCTTCTCACTTACCCAATATAGATACTTTACTAAGGAATTCTTCATACATCTTTCTCTTTCTCAAAGTACTCCCCTACAAAAAAAAAAAAAAAGGCAAATCAAAACCAAAGAAACCCAAGCATACAAAGTAAGTTTTCTTTCTACTTCATGTTTCACATGAGGCTTCAAATAAAACTTAAGACAAAAATATATTTAACCAGACATACCGCATCCTCTCACAGACCCCAAACCCACAAGATTCAGTGTTTTCAAATTTCATTTTTTCAGTAATATTTCAGAGTTCAGCAACCTTCATAAAGTACTTAGCATTTATTGCAGCCTTAATGTTTCTTAAATGCATTCTTAGTGTATAATCTTACCAAAATTCACAAATATGCTCAAATTAGTTACAACTGCTGTTCACACGCATTACTTACAAATAGCAAGCTAAATAGAGAGCAGAATCAAAACACCTGACAAGCTAACCAGTAGGTATTACATTTTTAGCCCAGTTTAATATCGCACTGGTATTGTTTTGTTCACTAATGCAAGATTCCCCATGGCTCCATGCCTGGTAAACGTATGCAGAGTGATCAGCTTTCTGATTACAAAAGAGATAGCAGGATTTTGAAAAAAATAACTCCAGCAAAGGAGATGGAAGGTACAGAGAGAAGGTCAAATGACCAGTGTAAACCGACTGAACAGTAAAACCAAAAGCATAATTCCAGGTTACGCACACAGCTACTTGAGTCAATGGCATAAGCCACACATCAGCTAGAAAAATACTTGCCATCAGGATCCTTCTATAACTATCTCTATCAATGCCCCACAACTTCACATTTGTCTTCGCTTTGACAGTTGCGGCACGGGGAGTTCCATATATAAGGGCAAGTTCTCCAAAGCTTCCACCCTCACCAACGCTGGTTGCCCACTCGCTGTTCACATAAACCTGAAAGGCAGTACATGGTGATAAGCCAAGCCCACGGTGTCTCGTGAGCTGGTCAGAGACAACGTGAAGCTCCTGCCACCCCGTATTTCCTTTACAGGAAAGGGAAATTCTCACATCTGTACAATCAGAGTTGACTATTTCAGGGTTTCATCAACACTTCACAGCCAACCCCAATCCCAGCCACAATTTTTACTTTCATCAACAAAGGGACTCTCCTCTATATCACATGCACAGACTACACACGTAGACTCCCGAGACCCTCTGAAAGGAAACAAAATCTCAACAAAGTCTCTGTCAGAGAAAGCTATGGATTAGTTGGACTGGAAAAATAAAAAGCCTGGTCATTCTTAACGCCTGTCCCACACCTCAACTAAACTCCACCCTGCACTTGTAAAACATAGTATTGTGTTGGTGTCTGAATCCTTCATTTTGAAACTCAACACAACTCATGGTCTGTGCAGCCGGACTGAGCCATTAAGGAGCAAGGAGGCTCCAAAGCAAAATAAGCTTCTACAAGTAAGAACTTATTATGAGAAAGGCTGCTAAAGGAAGGACCTGTAGAAGAGACCTACAAATATCAGGCTATTCCTCTGCTAGGGATGAACATATCATTAATAAACTACCAATAATGCTTACATCCATTTCTCCTTGATCAACAACATAGAAGTTATCACCTTCATCACCTAAAGAAGAAAAAAAAAAAAAAGATTTGAATACACACTAAAAAAAAAAGTGAAGTTATGCAAGCATTCATGTTTCACAGAACTGGCATCTCTGCCAACTTCAGTGTTTAGAATCTAATAAGGTTGGCAGAGACAAATTTTGCAGAACTTACAGGGTGAAATTTCACATTTTGCTGATTTCACACTCCTCTCAGTCCTGTGAAAGAGGACATCTACTGGTATGTGGGAGATCAGCAGCATTTCCAGGATTACTGGAAAGGCGTACCAGATCCATAAACTGACATAACATGTCCTACAGAGCCATCAAATGACAATCTTTCCAATAGATAACACATGCAACAAAACCACATCTTCCTGCAGTTGCTCCACTTCTCATTTTGGTACGAACTGTGCTTCAGGTAACATAACAAGAAAGGGTCACTGCATCCAGACAATGTTTTTATTTTCAAAAAAACCCCCAAAACTAACAAGAGCACTAGGCCAGAGTCTGCTCACCATCTCCAACTTATTCATCAATGTAAACATGTTCACTTGCCTTGCTGTATGACAGTCTCTCCTGCAATGTAAGTGACGGGGAACATTGCATCAAAGATGTCACTGAAGAAAAGGATACCAAAATTAGACGAATGCCTGGACAACTGCCACACATGCATGCATTCATACACCTGTACCTCCAACCCGGCAATACTTTTCCTATAGCCTCTGTATGGTTACACTGACTGTTGTAAAGAGGCCGTGGAGCTTTGTGCATTATGACACATTTAGCTCTTCTGTACTCTGCACTTTGAGAAACTTTCTTTAAGACTACAAAGATTTATTCCTACCTTCTTTCATTATCATCAAGGTGGGCAAACAGCACGTTCTTCTCAATAGCTTTTGCCAAAGCAGCCATAGTCTTATAATCTTTCGGAATAACCTAGGATATAACCAGAAAAAGTAACCGATTAATTTTTTGAAGAAAAATGTCTTCATGCCCCTGGGTAAATAAATTATTCAATTGCTACAAAACACTGGCTGAGTTTTTCCAGTTTCTTTCAAGCACTATAGATCTAAAACCAAATATAGCCAATGTTTACAGCCCGTTTACACAGAAGGTAAATGAAATCTTTTATTATTTTATGCAACTGTAAAAGCATCATTCCATGCTAAGTTTGTAAGTTTTTTTGCAAGAGTACAAGTGTCTGTTCCACCTGTGTTTTCCTATGAATAGCAGCAAGTCTGCTCTGCCATTAGGCTAAACGTAATGTTGTTGCAGCTGTCGAATAACTGGAAGCACTTTGTTTGTATATATAATATATAAATATATGTACATATAAATATATATTACTTCAAAAGGAACAGGTCTATGTTATGCATAAATGGTTTAATTGCATGACAGTTTATTCTAACCTCCAATTAAACACCTGTACACACAAGTCTGCTTTTTTACAGTTATCACAAGACTTAACAGGCTACACGAGCCGTGTTAAATACCCTGGATAGAAGGTGGTCTTAGATAAACTCTTGGATTGTAGATGCAATTTTTAGCAACGTTTAAAAGTTAGAGCACCTTTCTAACATAAGATGCAGCATCCTCTTCTGTATAGACTTCTGCACTGATGGCCCCACGCCTTCTTCGACCCTTAACCACAGGGTTCATAGGAGGAGGAGGAGAGATTTCATCCTCCCGTGAGTCTGAGCGTGAACCAGACTTCTGTTGATTCAACAACTGTTTTGTTTCCTCCTAAACAGGAAGGAAGACATGTTTGTGTCACATAATCCAGTAAAGCAAAAAAGCCACTACATGTTACATTCCAATTTAGTCTGCCAATGCAAGGGAGCTTCCTGTGTACTATTACTCCCACATTAAGGCAAACAGGAGACTAGAGCAACCAAGATCAAAGGCCTTTCAAAATAGATGGTAGATATGCCTTTCATTCATAACATTCATATCACAATGGTGTTTATTTTAATAAGTTACACTAATAGTTTAATTTATTAAGAAGTATAAACAAGTTGATTCTACTTTCCGCTAGTGTATTCAACAGGCGATGAAGAAATTCTGCAAATGCTAAAGACATTTTCCCAACTGTAAACCCAGCAGTTCTTTCCCTCAGCTGTGAGGTGTTAAGCCTTTTTTGATTTGAAAGACAGAAGAGCAATTCCTCAGAAATCCATGTTACATGAGAAGCTTTTGAAATGAGGTCAAGTCATGGACCAACTTGATACTCAATAACCAACAGTTATTTTAGGAGAAAGAAATATGAACACTGCTTACAAAAGAGCTGGAGGAAGGATGCTAGAGGCCAAACAGTAGGTTTTTTCCACAAACTTTGTACAACATTACACATTTTCCTTATTTCCCTCAGTTACCTGTTGTGCTGTGTTGTAGTGATATTGTAGAAGACTAGAGTACTTACAATAAAATGAAGTCTAACTAATTTGACACATGGAAATTTGATTCTTGTATGTTCCAGAAGATTCGCCTTAATCAACTAAAATCAGATTTAAAAACAGAACAAAAAAGCCAACCTTGGAGCCAAAGCATTTGCATCATAACAGCTCACATGACTTTCTCCCAGTGTTAAGGAAACAGGGTTTTGTGACATGCCTTAAAAGAACAAGGAGTCATCTGTTCTCCGAGAGCTCCCGGCACTTTTAAAAGCTGGGTTTGTCCCAGTGTCCTTGATCAAGCCATCCCCTGCCCAGCTGGGCAGCTTGCTGCTTGGCTGCCACGCTCCACTCCGGAGGTGCACAGAGGCTATGTATAACAACAGCACTTTGAGGAAAGAGACATCAGATAACCATTACAGTGAGTTTACATTTTACACCTCTCAGATAGCCAACGAGCAAGCACTGATCCGCCAAATTATATTTCACTTCCTGCCTTCTGCCCATTGATAAAATAGTGCTACATTTCAAAACGATGGGGGCAAAACATATTTAAAACCTTGTTTCTATCTTCTGATTTTAGAGAAACAGGTCTCAACTGAGATGTTAAAAATAGCTTGAGCAGTAGTAAGTGTTCGGTTTAAACTGCCTCTCTACAAAGTGGGCAACACCACCAACCGCAGAAACATACTGTTCATTCATATACAGAAGACTTAACCCATTAAAAAAAACTTGACACTTTTTAAATAAGTGAACGCCAGCTGCTGTATTTTTTCCAGTATCACATAAAATATTGAGATCCTGTAACTTTCAGAGGTAGAAGCACTTCAGCAGCATTTAGCAAGGGAGCTGTGTATCAAAACACTGCTCAAAAAGAGACTCACCAAGGTAATGGCCCACTCAAGGAACAAGGAAACTACACTAATAGGAACACTACAACTGGTAACTTCTGCCTGATCCGAGATTTAACATTACTATATTAAAAAGAAGTATGATAAGGTAGGGCATGGACACAGAAACCAGTCACAGGTGGGTAAGATAAGACATTAACTTAAAATACACCGGCTATTCTAAACAGCCTATATACACACTCATCACGAGGAAGATTACCCCCAAATGAGACAAATCTCAATATATTCACATTATACATCGCAAGACAACACTGTGCCATGGAGTAAGCGACATGCTAAAATCTCGCTGTTTTCATAGCAGTAGCTTTTCATGTATTCATCTTTTTAAAATACATTTTATATCATTTCTGATACTAAACCACATATATTACACCACCAGATCAGAGAAAAATTACACCAGGCCCTGAAGAAAGAGTGGCAGTTGTTATTCTCAGTTACTTTAGAATCTAGCCAGTATTTACGAGTGAGAAAATGTATTTGTTCAGGTTTAGAAGCTCTTCAGATTAAACACATAATGGACAAAGGCATTCATTTTGCTTGCTACTGATCAGTATAGCCAATACCTGGATTTTAAAAAGGTTTAGTAATAAACCTTTAGCCTATTAGTAATAAAGTTAGCCTATTTATTACATCCAAGTGTTGATCCTGGTCTTCCAGCTGATGGAGCAGTTCAAGGAGTTTTTGGTCTCAGTGACCACTAATTGTAAATATTATTTTTCCTGACAAGTAAGAAATAGTTATTAATTCAATTTAAATTATTACAAGTAAGAAACACTAAAGAGAAGAGACTTCACATACTCATATTTTAAGACTATCAGCTACTGAAGACAACCTTCACAATTTCAGAATTATGTTTTACACTGTGTAGTCCAGCATCTGGTAATTGTCATCACACCAGAAACAGTCTCAACTACTTCTGGTTAATTTGTATTTAATGTATATCAGCTCTCCATGTATTTAAAAAAAAGCACTCAGAAGCTAAAAAAGCAGTGGCAAAAGCTCTGCCATAAATTCACAACTGCAGAGTACATCCTTCCTAACTACCATGTTTTGCAAAAGAAACACTTAGGAAATAGGAAAGTATCCAGGTATTTTGAAGGCAGGGCAGGTGGTGGGGAACAGGTACAGTGACTAGATGCCAATCACACTTCATAATTCCAGCTTTCTATAAAGCCTAATATGCACATAACTGCATTACACACAATATTTCAAACATGCACTTACTCCAGTGGACAGCCATGTCCAATATCCAGGATTCATCTGGCAGGCTGTAATAATGATCTCTACATTAAATTTCCATAGCTCAAACGACATTACGCAGCCAAGCACAGCACTGGATAGCTATTAGCTTTTAGTATGCATTGGTGTTACCAGACATGTTTGCACAGCAAAGAGAACAGAGGCCTTAGTACACCACAAACAGATAAAATAAAAACATTTATAAAATCAATGTGTAGTAATTAGATTCGTGTAACAGCTTTCATAACTCAGAAGAGGACATCTGAATTCCTATAGTAGTCACAACAATCTCAGAGGCAGTAATTTTAATGTTTCTGAACATGAATTCAAAAGCGTGTTTAAATGTCTTCAATGTATTTTAATAACATGACAGTGAATCAGCTCTCTGTGTCCACGCTGTGGAAGAGATGACTTGTCAGGATAACTGGAGAGAAAATAGTAACCTCGCTTCAGTTTTAAATAGTGTTCCTTCAAAATTCAGTCTTAAAAAAAAATACTGTATCTCAACCACAATTTCATCCAGTCTAACAGATGAACAGATTTATAAAGTATATTGAAAAGTTGCTCTGCTTTATTAAAGTTGTAACAGACATTACTTCTAGAAGGTGAAGCAGATTCCGTTTCACTCATTTTTGCTCTACCAGAGCAAAGTACCAGGTTAGAGCTGGTTAATAATAGTACTTAGCACTTGTGCTTTCCAGACATGGATGTCAGAGGAGTTTGCCAAGGTAGCACAGCATGTTCACTGTTCTGTTACTTGATAGCCATTAAGGTACCAGGTATTAACGTTACCTGGTTAAACTAAGACCAATCCATTAGACTGAATGGTGCAATTACTTAGAGAAAGCTGTGGCAATTTTTAAATTCAAGAAGGCAAGAAGAAAAATGCTACAGTTTCACTTTTAGCTATAGCTGCGCTAGTGGGCATGTATAACCCACACCAACACAACTCAAAGACCCTGACCAAAATTGTAAGAGTAATTTAAGGGCAAAAAACATCACCTAAGCAGTTTATTTTCAGCCTCCTTATAGGCTGACAGAGTACAAGGACAGCCTATTTGCACCAGAATAAAATCATCAAGTTAATCACATGTATTATGGAGTTGAATAAGTTCAGAGCTAGATGACTTGTCTTGCTAAAAACAAATTAAGTTTTCTTTAATCTTAAATAGTGCATGTTGACCATACAGTCCACTACACAAAAGCACCCAAATATTCCTATTTTATATCCCTACATATGGATTGGGTTACAATTTGTTCTGAGTGCAGTAACGCAGTTTACTTTGTGAAGTTTTGTATATCGCCACTTGTGGTGATATTTTAAAAATTAGCAATCTATCAGTACTTAGAAAATCGAGAATCCAAGGTGGGGAAGGAGGCACGGTAACAGGGAGGGACAATGGATTTTTAAGAACCTGATTACTACGTGGTTTGCTGCTGGTATTCTCTCTGAAAGAGAATGTGCTCAAGATGCAACCACACACACAAAAAAAGTCAGACCTACTATAGAGTTCTTGTTCATTTAATAAGCAAAATGTTCCTCAAATACATTGTGAGTACAGGAGGTTAGTTTGCAGCATTTGGTCATTTTCTAGTATCTACCTTAAACACTTCAATTAAACAATAATTTCTGTTATACACGCTTATGATCTCTACTGTTAATTTCTTTCTTCTTTACATCAGCAATTAGTAACTAGCTAGAATAAAAAAAGAAGATATACCTCCCATATGCAACAAGTACTGAAAGCAGCACCTGCAAATGACTGCTGTACAAGGTCACAGCTACATTATTTACTAACGATGTATTCTGAATAGAGTCGTCATATCTAACCTTTCCTCCGCATTAGCCTTTAAAACCTCCATTTTCATAGCAGCTTCTTTTCCTGTCTCCTTAGATATCAATACACAAAATGAACAGTTCAAAAGAATATGAAATCACTCTTTCAATTATGACCACTGAGATGACAAAATGCTTTCCATTCCCAAGATCCCAGAATGCTTCCAACAACAACAACAAAAACACCGGAGACCTTAAGGACAAACGCAAGAGGAACAACAAAGCAAAACACCAACACCGAGCTCCCAAGAGAAGGCAGAAACAGGCTTGCTCTCCTAGAGATCTGGAATGCAAATACTTCTGTTTAACTTCAGCTGGGCCTGGATAACTACCACTGGCCTACTACTACTGCGCTGTACCCAAATTATTCTAAACCTTTTGCCTCAATATAAGAAACCTAATACCTATCGCCAGTGTCTAACCAAGGTCAAATGCCACAGTTATCATCTAACTACAGACATGATCGTGTATGCTATCTATTAGCTTCTACGAGTAAGCATTAGATGGGGATTACATCTGCATCCCAGCTGGGCAAGTCTCCTTGTCAGCTTATGTTCTGCCCTACGTGCTTTGTTACGACAGAGGTGGTTTTACACCGTGATCAACTGGCATAAACTACTGGAAAATAGGATTTGTTTTCCAAAAGCATCAGTTCCAATTTCAAACGGCCAATAAGAACACTGGTCAAATCTGAAGCTCAGCCTCTAAATCACAAAGAGATGATGTAAATTTAGGTTGTTCCACTCTCCTTCCCTCCTGCTATGTATTTTTACCTTCTCCAATCTTTCAAAGTATTCTCTGAGGAATCCCATGGGTCTTTCAGGTCTCACTGTGCATAATTGTACAATGCAATCCTTCAGAAGTTGCTGGATGTTGTGTTTTTGGACGTAAAGTTCACATTCCCGAAGACTACGCTCCTCCTCACTGCTGCTGCTGCTGGAAGCTGCCATCGCTGAAGATAAGAGAAAGAGAAGGTTAAATAACTAGTGGAAACAAAGACGCTGCTGCCAATACAGTCAGGCACATTATGCTGCATTATCATCTTATTGGTATCACAGCATAAAACTACCTTTATCTGTAAGACTGGTAACTAAGCTAAACCGTGAAAGAAAAAGCTACGAACTTACTTAGCACCTGGAAAGAAATAAAAAGTCTGGGTGCTCTACAGCCACAGGCACAAAAGTAAAAGCATTTGATTGAGCTGGAAAAGCTTCAACAACTCAAGCTCTGCGAGCACTCAAAGTCAGGGAAGTTTCCACCTAAACTTTCTGCTGATTAAACCTAGTATTTCGTAGGACTGGAGGCTCACTTCATAAACAGAGCTGTATGGTCTGCACCGGGTCATGTGGATGACGACCAGGAGATAGGTGGGTGGGTGGAAGCTGGGAATCTGAGAGGCAAATATGAAAAGTATTAGGAAGTGAAACATGTTATGGTTGAAGCCAAAGCCAGTTTGCTAAATGCCAAGGCAGAGTCCACTAACGGAAATTATGGAATTAGAGGCATTTCTCCTAAAAAACTACTCTCCGGTTTAAACTGGTCCACACTTTATAACTATCTCCGCAGTAACACTGCACTCCCAAACTATTTCTTCAACTGTAAATAATCAAAAGTACATCTTTAAACACATCTGTTACAATGCCAGGTTTTCAAGAGACTTTAAAATGATAGTGTCAACAGTGACACTTTCAAAAATGTCCTTAAGCAGGTTTTTTCCTCCCTTTCAGGTTATAGTACCATTTTAAAATACATTTTTACATATATAGATACATAAACATTTCATGTCATTTTTTTCATAAAGCAATTAATACTGAGACAGCTAAAGAAACAGGAAAGAATTTCTCAGGGCATTTTTGATGAAATATAAAGAAAGTTACCTGGTACAGGGACAGTGGCAACAGCTTATGAATATGCAGTAAGATATGTTGATCCCAGGATCAGCTTTTGAAAGGGAAAAAATGAATTCAGACAAAATAATCTTGAGAAATGACAAGTCCCTGAAAAGCCAAGCGGTGCAGTCATATTATGCGTTTTATCCTACTGAGGCAGCAGACTGAGAAACAGGCCACACAGGCAATATAACACTGCGCCCCTTTGAATTATGCTACTGGAGATTACAGGAGGACTAGAGTTAATACGAAATTGCTAACACTTCAAACAGGTTTCATTCTTGTCACAGTTAATCCCTGCATAAGTATGCACAGACAGATGTATTATGTGTTGCATAAACACCAAGTATGGACTTCACATGGACTGAAAAAGTGCCTTAAAGTTCTCCAGTTACTTCTTTTGTTTTGACAACTCGCACAGTGAAGGTCAGTAGTAATTAACAGCCCCAGAGAAACTCAGTGGCTCCATGACAGCCTACAAATTACAATCTATGGAAAAAGAATCACACTGTTCATAGAGCAGACATGGGCTCACGAGAGCAGCAAGACCAAAGCAGAAAATACCAAAGAAATAAGGAAATCTCCAGCATTTTACAAAGTGTTTTTTCTGCCTATTGCAAACCCGAAGCTTTCCAGAGCCCCCTAACACACGGCTGCATTCGGACTGCCGCCGACCGCCTGGGCCTGGCCTGCCGGCCCCGGGGCTGCCCTGCCAAGCCAAGCCCGCCCCTCACCGCAGAGTCAGGGCTGCTCGCCGCTCCCCGGCCCAGCGGGGCGGGCGGGCGGGCAGCCCCGCGGCAGCACCAAGGCGAACGTAACGACACGGCGCTCCCGGGGCGGGGAGACAAACCCTCCAACCCTATGTCGGGCCGGGGGATTGTTTTAGCGTCTGAACGCCTCCGTGCCCAGCGCCTGCAGGCGACGCCCGGCACAGCCCCGGCGCGGCCCGACAAGCCCGCGGGGGCCCCACACAGCGCGGCCTCACTCCCCCCTCGGACACAGGGCCTCCAGCCAAGGCAGGAAAGGGGACCCTGCCCCCCCCCCACCCGCAGCAGGCCCGGGGGCTGCCGGCTCCGGCACTGGGCCGCTCCCCTCAGCGGGGCCGGCCCCCACCCCCAAGGCCGCAGGCCTCCCGCTCCGCGCCCTTCCCGCACGGCCTCGCTTCCCCGCCTCGCCCCGCAGCCCCCTCAGGGGCCGCTCCGCCGGGCCGGGCACCGGCGCTCACCTGGCGCGGGCGGCTCCGCCGGGCCCTCACCGCCCCCCGCCCGTCCCGGCCCGGCCGCGGCCTCGGCGACAGCAGCGGCGGCGGCAGCGGCTCCCACCGGAAACCGCCCGGCCCGGCCAATCACCGCCCGCCGTGACGTCAATGCGCCTCGCTCTCACCCAGAGCCGTCGCCGCGGTAACCTTAAAGGGGCAGCGCCGGGCGCCGCTGCTCAACGGGGCGATCGCAGCCCCGGGAAGGGAGGGCGCCTTTAAGGCGCGCGAGACTGGCGGGGAGAGAACGGCCGGGGCGCTGAGGGGAGCGGGCACCCGCGCCGGGCCGGGCCGCTCCCCGGGGCCGCTGGGTCACCGCGGGCCGGGCCCCGCGGCTCGGGCTGGGGAAGCGGCGGGGGCGGGTTCGCTCCCCGGGCGGAGGGAACCCGCCGGCTCCGGTAGCGGAGGCCGCCGCGGGGCGGCGGGAGAAAACCCGCGCTGCCTCTCCCCTGTGTAGGCCTTGCCCAGAGCGATTGGCAGCACTAGCCGCACCGCCACCCTGCTGAATGGCGTGTACGGTGACGGCTGCGCTGGCCTGGCGTGCGAGGCATTAATAAATAACGACCCGGCTGCGGATGGCGGGTGCTGGTGAACGTTGGCCTTGACACTGCCGGGCGAAGAGCTCAGAGACTGGGGGGGGGGGAATAAATTGTACTCAAGTTTGGCAGAGATTTCACTATATCCATTTAAAATCCGCGTGCTGAGTTGTTTCACGTGTCTTACAGCCGAGATGAGCCCTTTGAATCCCTTCACTTTGCGTACTTGAAGCCTGTAAGAAGTCGCCGAAGATCTCGGCTGCGCTGGCTGGGAGACGCAGCCCCCACGCAAGGACGTGGGAAAATGAACCCCGAATCCTGCGCCTGCCCATCTCCCTACAGCCGAGGAGATAACTCGTTTTCACAACTCAATGTTAAAACTGCTGCGAGAGCTTTTAAACCAAAATTCATCGGTGCTTAACTCATTTGGGAGAATCTTACAACATACGACCAAAATCATTCCAGTAACTAGAGTTTAATATGTATTTTGGGATTAGAAGTTATCAGTGCTTTTGCAATGACATGACAAGCCATCAGGAACTATCTGCCATGGTGTTTCTTGTTTACTAATTCTCATATTAAAGAAACGAAGGATAACAGCTTAGGTGTAGATGGTAGATCTGCATTTACGACAGGCCAGAGCTAGCCCCGGAGTTCACACTCCTTAAATGTTTGAGAGCTTCTGTCTGTTATGGGTTAATTAGAAGCCAAGGTCCAGGATTTGCTGACACTAAGCCAAAAGCTGGCGCTTTTAGAAAAAATATGAATTGTAAGGAATCATTAATATTTGTGAAATACTGTCAGAGTACAGCATTAGTAAATATCACATCTGCTTGCTCACCTGGTAACTATTTCTTTCTGTAACTGAAGACTATTAGAACTTTCTGAACACTGGAAAAAAGTTGTGTACATTGCCCTCTACACGCTTCTTTTTTTTGCTTTTTATCTTCCCTTTTTGCAAGCTGTCTGCTGTTGTCACATCTCACTCCTCCTTGTTTGGACACGTCCTGGTGCTGTTTTGGGATAGATCCCATCTGGAACAAAGATCAGACCTGTACGTAAAACCTGTTCTGCAACATTGTCTTTATTAAGAAAACAAGTATACTGTTGTACAGCGTGCTCCTGATGCAATCCTTTCCTGAGCTCTGGAGCCAGAGTGTTCAGACGGCGAGGCAGGAGTGTAATAAAGGGAACAGAGCCGGCGTTCAACAGGAGCCTTCCGATGCCAACCTGAGGTCCCTCTTCTTACCTGCGTACAGCTCCTTCACCGTGAGTCAGCACTGATTTATCTTTGACGGTTAAATCACGCTTCTTCTAAGCATACGTTCGTATGTATTCATGTGTTAATTCTTGCACTGTTAAAGACGTAAGAGAAATTAAAAACAAACAAAGCCCTATTCCATTTGGTCTGGTCTGAATTACAGTCAAACATTGGTCTTAACTGCCTAATTAAATAATAAACATTCCTGAGTAAATAACTTGCATTACCGTCAGCACTATTCCCACAACTTTCGTTTCAAACAATTTTATGCATTAGAGTTTCTCATGAAGCAATCTGTTGCCTGAGGCCGTGGCTGCTGAAAAGCAGAGGAGAGCTGCCCAGACTGCCAGCAGAATATACTAACGCAAGCACAAGAGACGGAGCGTGACACAGCCAACAAGTGACCATGAAGAGGGGTAAGGTGGGGACTACGCTGTCACAGAGCTGTACTAGCTGCTTTTAGTTACATTTAATAAGAACTCCATAGAACCGTTTTTCTAATTCAGTTTCATGTCCTATCCTGTAGCAGAGGCTGTCCTAAAGCACCATGTTATTCATTTTTTAGACAAATCTAGAAGTCAATCCTGGCTCAAACCCCAATGGCAAGGACCAAGGGTTAGCATGGTAGTGAATTCAGTGATGGTAACCATTGCATGTCCTTAGTGGTGGGACATCCAGTTCCCTAGACTGGTAAATACTGGCAGAGTCTGAGCATGGACGAGAAGAGATGACTCCCCAGGCAGGGGCTGTGAATCATCACGTGTCACAGCATGGACTTACAGAAAGCTGCCGATAGGACTTCCTGAATTTTAGCAGCCTGATTGCTCTCATTTTTAAACCAAGACACACTGCCTGAAGTATGATATTTCTGGGCAGATTCTGGAAGAAAATGTCCAAAGATATTTAGGTCCCTGCAAGTTAAGAGGACTTGGCAGCCTAACTACCTTGGAGAACCGAGACCAGTATGTCAATTCATTTTTGTTAAGTACTCTACTGTTAAGTCTCTGTATTTACCCACTTCTGTTTCAGCCTCATAAGGAGGAGTCAAAAGCACTATTTTCATGATTAAAAACAGCAGCCGTCTTCAAGATCATCGCAGTTCCTTCATCAGCTGAGTGATAATGCCACCTCATCATTCTTAAGCATTTGGCTCATCTCCGTTCTGCATTAAGTCATGTAGGATACATATTCCTGGTCTCATAAAAGACCAATAAATTTGTCTGTAAAAAGTATCTGAAATATCCCAAGTGGGAAGATAATTTGTTTGCTTTTTAACAAAGCTTCCCAGAAGTTCTTAAAAAGACTAAATTTATTACACTAATTTTTATGGTGCTATTTATCAACATGGTGATCAACAGTAATAGAAGCTAAGAATGGTCACTGGGAAGGAAAGAAGTCAAGGCTTTCTGTTCTGCTTACCACCATGCAATCACATAAACCCCACAGAGATACTGACTGACTCAGTATTACCCTGCAAGCATAAAGCATTGCAGCATTCACCAAGGAAGTAAATGAGAGCACACTGGCACAGCAAGGTAGCTGAGGGGAAGGAGATCCAGAACAAGGTAGCCAGGTCAGAAGGCTGTGCATGGAACAGCAAGGATGACATGGGGAGAGGGCACAAGGAGCAGTGTTAAAGGGGTGTGAAGAGCAGCTTGAAGCTGAAGTGGCTGAGGAGTCACTGGATCCACCTGAAAGGAAAATGGGAAAAAAAAAAAAATCATAGATCACTAGGCCAGAAGAAATACCTCCATGAGCAATCGCACTCTGCCAGGATTAACAGGGGGACAGTGACTGGGGAGCTCAGGGAACAGAAAGTTATATGAGCCAAGATGAGAAATAAGAGCATACAAGAAGTCTAACCCCTGCTGTGTGCATAGAACAAAAAAAGCGTCCTGATAGGTACTTTAGTGGCAGCAAAATTAACAGGGCCTGTGGGTATCTGCTATGCTGCACAGGAGTTATAACAGCAGGGTTTTCTACTGAAAATACCATCCCAACAGTATCATGTTCTGCCCATGAGGTCCATCACGGACAAGCCACTGGGATTGAAAGCAAATGAGTCAAGTGCTGGATTGAAACAGCCAATGTTTGTCCCACACACACGGTTTTACATAGTAAATCATGCAAATCTATCACCTTAACGTACAAGCAGGGTCCAAAGAGGCACAGCCCAACTTGCAACACTGTCGTGATCGGAGTGACTGCTGCATGTGCACCATCTTGGGGTGGGGGGAATGGGGAATGAAGAAGCTTTAGGGGTACAGAACCCCATTGTGACCTGTGTCGTGGGCTAAAAACCACTCTGGACCTTGGAAGATGGCACGTGGAAGCTGGCTTTGGTCTTGCTGCACGTCAACTGGGCAGACAGTTGTGTGAAATGGTCCCCAGTGCAGAATGAGTTTGCTTTGAGCAGCAGCTCTCAGATCATTTCCGTATGTTACTTCGAAGAAGAAAATGACTGGCAAGGCTCAAAACAGAGTAACCAAGAGCCAAGAAAAAAACGCCCTGAAGTGCCCAGATCTTAAGGATAGGCCAGTCGGGGAATCCATTTACATCTGCGAGATGTGCCTGCTGCAGCACAGCCCTTCACACACTCAGTGTGGTTCCCAGCTGGAAGACTTCCAACACCCAAGGGGCAACGATGGGAACATTTTACCTCCTGAGTAAATGCTAAACAGCTCAGCAGCACGAGGGAGGCAGTGCAGCCAGCCGCGGTGCCGTCCTTATCTGAGGTATGTCACATAGCTCTCCTGCATTTGCTTAAGGACGGGCTGAATAACACTTTGAAAAAGCCATGACACCCTGATTAAATTCTAACACAGATAATTGCCTGCCCTCTGACCATGCTTAACTTGAACTCAGTGTTCTCTCTCTCTCCTGACCTAAGGAGTTCCGTCTAGAACAGCAATTAACCTGCACCTCAGCAGTGGGGCAAGAAGTTTCTAGGCGCCCTCCTGAAAATATTTATTGGAAACTCCTTGCTTAGGTGTCTATGCACAAGTCTGAAGGACTTCAGGGACTCACTCGCTCCTCAACTCTGAGCGAGGACAGGGATTAGCATTACGGGAAACAGATGCAGGTCAGCGTGCTAAGCTGCCTCAGAAGAGCTGGGAGATAGAAAACAGCATCCGAAGCACTGCAAAAAAGACCCTGTGAGGCTCAATCCTGCAGAGAGAGGGAGGGAGATGGGAGAGCAGCAGGTCTTTGCCTCTTGCAATTTGGATGCGAACCGTCTTTGCTTTGCATCGTTACATTTATAAAACCCCTGGGCTGCTTCAGCAGTTCACGAACTGCCCAAGCATCTGCAAATGTGATTCTTGACTTTAAGATCTCTCTGACGCAAACCAAATTAAAGAGCAAAGAGATAGTGTGCAGCTACTCTTGACTTATTTTCCGGGAACACACGTGAAATACTACTAGTGTTTGTTTTGTAATAGAACGCAAATACCCCCATTGAAAAGAATCCTCAGTTCCCGTGCTTTTAACATAGAAGCAGTCTGGGGAGAGCTCCCTCTCCGAGCATCATCTGTGACACAGTTCTGTTGCAAGCTAAATGCACACATAAAAGCATTCAAAACATCCATTTGCTTATGTGCTTGTCTCTGAAAGCAGGTGGCAAAGTAAACACATCATGCAGTCGGTCAGATCCACTATTCTTGGTCTGGACTGACATCCCAACAATGTCTGGACCGACATCTAACAAACTGGCTACAGAATCAAACGATTTCTGATGCAAGTTTCTGCCTCCCTCCCCCCAAGATAATAGAACATTTTCCCAGATGGAAGGAACCCACTTTAAAAACAATGGGTCTTTGAAATGTCAGCTAAGGCTTGCTTGGCATGTGCTGTGTGCCACAGGAATACGTTATAGCCTTTTTCATTCTCCAACTGTAACCCTTAAAACTGAAGCAGCAAGATTATTAAGAGATGCAGGTCTAGTTTCCTGCTCTGCTACTGATTTCCAGCCTCTCCTGTGGAAATCTCTTAGCCTCACTCCATCTCCGCTTCCCTCAGTGGGATGAGGATAAAAGCACTTTCTGGGCTGAGGATGAAGCCAAGCTCATGAGATGTTTGCATGCTCCAGTAATGGGGATCAGTAATTGAATCACTTGAACAAGGTTTAAGCCCGTCACAAGAGAACCGATTCAGTGTGGTTTGCAAAAAAAGTCATGAAGCTGCATCCACGTGAACTTGGAGGCTCCAGCTAGCAATGGCTACGGTTACCTCATCTCTGTGTACACCACAGTCCCGTGAATTCTCTGAACAAGAACCAAGTTGTTTCTGCTATGAATGTATTTATTATACCAATGTTTCATGCCGTTTCTCCTCAAAGCCCCTCCTTGTCTCCTCTAGCATGAAAGAGGAGAAAGTCAGCCAGGTCATGAGACACACTTACATGCTAGGAGCTTGGGCAGTGAGCCTGTCTCTCCCAATGTTATCCCTCCACAGCCTTACTAAGCAGAGCTGCTCTTCTGGTCTGGTCACACCAGGCTGTGCAGGAACCTGATGTTCCCCGGTCTGTCAGGACCTCTGCGTGCTCCCAGTCTTCTCTCACATGTTACTTGTTTTGATCTCTCAGGTCAGAACATTCTTTGATCTTTAGATGATTACAGAGGAATTACAATTAGTGCTGTATCCAAGAGTTAAAGGGAAAGCAAAAGTTTCTCTCTTCCACCCCCCCCAGTTTTAACCCCTTTGCTCTCTGTGGTACAGGTCTCATGGTTCTCAGCTGAAGAGACTCCAGGACTTTAAAGAGTCCGGTGTGCACCCCAAAGAGACATGAAGATCAGCCACCCTCAGCCTGTACCACTCCTGTGAGCAGTGCGTCAAACCAATTCACAAAAGCCTCCAGTGAGATAATGCATTACCACGGTAAGTGTGATATCCTAATCCTCGTTAGGGAAATGGGATATTTGCCAGAGCAAGGACAAGATAAGGAGCATTAATCCACCTTACAAGGAGACGCAGCATTAGGTTGCAAGCTCTTCCCCGACCTTGGCAAGCACTTCTGGAAGGGCTGCTCACAAATGACAGCTCATTAAATGGCAGGATCTGGCTCAGGGTCAGCATTTAAAACTGAAAAGGAAAAACTACTAGAACTTTGGTGACATTCAGACTGGCTGTGGAGTCAGGGGTGACTGCTCTTGTCCTTCCATCACCCTGATTGATGTAAGTGCCGGCAGATGGCTCTCAATGCATCTTTCCTGATTTCTCTACCTAAACAGAGTGCAATGAAACTTCTTGTATGCGCATGGCACACGCACTTCCACTGTGTGCCCCTTCCCCTCCCCACGCCAGGTTAGTATCTGTCCAGTCAATTTAGCGAGACAAGCCAGTCTGCTGGTGACTGTCACAAATGTGTTCTGTCCATTGTTTTTTCTTTCTCACATTTTTATATTTGATACAGGAATCATGACATCAAAAAAAAAAAAAAAAAAGGCTTTGAACTGATGACTTCTCTGGTGGCTAGATCTTGTGATCAGGGTTCTTCCAAACTCAGACTGGCCTCTGACATATACAGTCCAGCTCTCTGCTTTCTTCTCACTTTTCCACTGTATAAGAGGAAAAAAAACTTGTCTGTCCTGACATAAACAAGAAGTAACTCATCCAAGCAAGAGGAGAATGCAAGGTGTAAGTTCCACATTCCTTCCTGTAGCATTCTATTAGCAGGACTACTCGACTCTCTCTGAAGTCAGTGTTTTTTCCTGCAACAGTACTGAGAGCTAGTGGAGGTGCAGGTAATCCATTGGATAATCCAAAGAGTAAGCAAAGACCGCTCTCTCCATTTAACAAGTACCATGTAGAAACATTGCTGCGTACTGATGCCGGACCAGAATGAACGCTGTGTGCAGCCGGACTCAGAATCACAGAATCGTATAGGTTGGAAAAGACCGTTAAGACCATCGAGTCCAACTCGGGGCACCAGATGGCAGCATTTATTGTCTGGAGATCCTAGAACAGCCCCTTTTAGTGCTTGGCAGTTTAGTGCTTGACAGTTCATGCTATTAAAGTCCCTAAAGGTTGGGCTGCAGCCCCTTCTTCCTCCTCCGCCTCGATGATCGTGATACCACTTGATAAGGGTAATAGATAAGAGCAAAGCAAAGGTGTATGTGCCACCTCTCCCCACTCCTTTCCCATGCAAAAGATGGTTTCTTTGCTATGAAAAATGCTTGCTCTCCTTATCAGAAACTCACCTTTTGCCTGTTCCCTCCTGCCTCTTTTTCCCCTAGAAGGCTCTAGACCCTCAACAGGCTCCTGGTCATCATGAATACCAGTGAAGGATATTTAGCAGATTTAGCCCCTGCCAAGAGCTTTTTTTTTTTTTCTGTAGCAGATTTCATTCAAATACCAGACATATCAATAGGAGCAGGCTTTTATCTGAGATGGAAGAGCTTGGCTGGAATTTAAACACTGAGCTGGGGAAAAGCCTAAAAGCTATCAAAAGGTACCTAACCTTTCTCATGTCGAATAGCAGCATGCACGATGCCATGGCTGAGGGAGGCCCTTCTAGGCACAGTGGCTGGTTTCCCAGCTTCTTCACCTCCATTTCCTCTTTAAGGCTTGAATACATACACCCAGGGTGGAGAACACAAACCAACATCTGTCATACAAAGGTTTTTGCATTGAAAAATACTCACAATCAGATGGCCACACTCTGGACTGGTTTTAGAGTTAATGACTGAGTTGAGGTTGTTACTGTCAATGGTTACTGCACACAAAGTAGAGTTACTGCAATCACAGGATTGTCAGGAAAGGGAAGCCAACTCCTGGTATATTCTTCCCAGCAAATGCACGCATCAGAGCAAGAACTATCCCTCTGGTGTCTGGGGTGACTCTCTGCTGCCTCTGCCAGACCATTTTCCCCAGGTGTGACATATACCCAGATCCCAAGAAGGAATTCAGCCCCTAACTACTACCTCCTTCCCAAACTGTGTTCCTGAAAACCAGTTTAGCTATTTCTTTTAGAGAGACAACTCATTTCTTTACCAGGAAGACCCACAATTTCCACACACAGCACCTCAGCTTCTATTTCATGCCCACAGCCCAAGCGCCCCAATCTGCCAGAGCACAGATCCTGAGATCTCCAAGGGCTCTTGTGAGGCTGGGCTTCACCAGCTTCACGAGAGCCTCACGGAAGCTATTCCAGCCAGGGTAGCAGCTTGCCCTGATGCTGGCCCTGGTCGTACAGCCATGGCCATCGCTGTGGCATGGCTGTACTCAACAGCAACACCTGCTCCAAAGGCCACCAAAGGTTTTCACACTGCAGCAGAGGACAAGAACTGTTTGTTTCTCCCACCTCTGCTTATTAAATAGCCATTGTAGGCAGCTAGCTGAAAGGAAAATTGACCAACATGGTTGCATCAGTCAAACTACAAAAATAATTGTATTGCCCAAGTCTCAGATGCTTTTGTGGCTCTGCTTTATCAAGGATTAATTTTAAAACCAGCTCATGGTGATTACCCAAGCAGCAAACATCCAACTGTAGCAGTTGCTCAGAAACTGTTTTTTGAAATACAAGGCACCGACTCCCTGTTTTTGTTTGTTGGGGCTTTTTTGTTTTGTTTTTAAACTTTTTCCTGCTCTACAACACCATTTTCCATCTGACATCCCTGTTTCAAAATCAAACTATGCTGATCCACAGGGACAGTCCTAGGACATTCAAAAAAACAGCTATTCCGATTCATTTTTAGGTTTTATTAGAGCTTCCCACTAGGTCCCTATGAATAGAAGATGTTTTCCCCCAAAACATGATTAATTTAAAATTATTCCCCTGCTGCCTTTGCAGCGTCGCTCATGTGCTCTGTGTCCTAGGGACGATCTGCCGTCAGCCTCACTCCGAGCTAAGGCTGTTCTGAAGCTGTGAAACTTCCTCCCCAAAAATCAATCATCTTCACAGTTGCAGGTTTTAAACTCCATAACAGGGGAATATTACGGACACTCAAAGGCCCACGTGCTGCAAAGGGGGATTAATCTAGGCAGATATATGTGTCCACATAGAATCTGCCTCATTTAGATGGTATTGCATGCGGCCCTTTTTCCAAAAGCCCTGTGGTGCACATCAAGAGATCTAAGGCCAATGACTTCAGCACTCACATGAGGATTACTCATCTAATTAGGGGGTTTGCAGGCTCTGCCCCTGCCTTTCTGTGCACTGTTAGTGTCATTGTACTGACTTCTGGAACATTTGTCATTTAGCGACTGGCTCTAGGGTTTGTTTTCCCTTGTATTTTCCCCGGCAGATTTGACCCCACAAGGTAGCAGCGGCAGTAACCACACCAGCGAAGCGGCTCTGTGCACAAATGCGGTAAGTTCAGAGCGTACATTTTGTGAAGAAGGAAACACGCGACCCTTCCAAGCACCAGTTGCCCACGGAGGCAGAGAGGACTGTCTTGCTTTCCAGCCAGCGCGACAGCGGTGCCACCACCAGCTTTCCCCACGCCGCCGCCCCTCGCCCACCCCGCGCAGCCCTTCCCCAGCGCCGGCCCGGCCCCGCCAGCAGCCACTTGTCGCTGTCCCCCTCTCGTGCCGCCGCCCCAGCCGCTGCAGGCAGCGGTGGCCCCAGATGTGCTCCCCCCAGATGTGCTCCCCCCACAGCTGCCCGCGCTCGTCTGATGCAACCACAACATCACCACGTGGCCACGCACAGCTGTTCCCCGCCGCCAGCCAATAGCAGCCGGCTCCGCTAACCCCGGAGGCGGGGCCGTCCCGCCCGCCCCTGGCGGATAGGTCGAGCCGCGAGTCCATCGGCGGGTTGGGCGGCCCCTCCGGCGGGACGCGGGCCAATGGGAAGCGGCACCGCCCCTGGCGGCCGCCAGCGCCGCGGAGCCGGCCGGGGCCGGCGCGGGGGAGGCGCCGCCGCCGCGGGGGCCGGAGCGGGCCGAGCCGCCGCGCCCGCTCCATGGAGGCCGCGGCCGAGGCTCCGGGGGGGCCCGCGGCGCTCAGCTGCTTCTCCTACAACCAGGACTGCACGTAAGCGGGGCGGGCGCCGCGGGGCGGGGGGCGACGGCGGCGCGGCGGCGGCCGGGCGGGGCTGGCCGGCCCCACGGCCCGCAGCGGGGCTGGTCCCGCAGCCCCCCACGGGGCATGACAGCTCGGAGCGGGGCGGCCCTGGGGCCCCCGCAGCGGGTCCGGCTCCGTGGGGCTCCGGGCGAGGCTCCTCTCCCCACGGCCCAAACGGGGCTGGCCCTGTGGGATCCCCGGCCCCGCAAGGCCCTGCTCCCCTCTTTGGGGCACCTGGCTCTCACCGGACATCCTCAAATGCCCCAAGTGAGGTCTCTGGGGGGCAGAAAAATCCAGAGGAATCACTTGTTTTACCTCCCCAGCAGTCTGGGAAGCATTTTTGGATGGTCAGAGAAGTGACTTTCTCCGAGGGCTTTGTCTGCTGACAGCCCCTCCACGCCGGTGCCTGGCTGGCCTGTGCTGTGCCCACTTTGTAGGTGGCAAAGTTGCCCAGGGCTCCGTGCCGGGAGTGCTGAAGTACCAGCCCACCACCCCAAGACAGAGGGTTTCCTTAGAGCCTCTCACCCTTACACCGTTGCTAACCTGTGGTTTACCTGCTTCAAAGCTGATCATTTGAGAACCATTTCCAACTGGGACAACAAACATCCTGAAGCAGTGAGAGGCACACAGTCTCTGGCAATCGTAGCCCAGAGCCAAGATCAGCTCAGATCATGGGGAACAAGATAAGAATCACAGATACCAGCCTCACACCTGGAAATACCATTACCTTTGCAGCACTGCTTTGCATCTACTGTGTCTAAACAAAGAGTGCTTTGATGGGTGGCAAGGCACTGCTGACGTGAACCTGCTGGCCACCACCAGCACAAACAGTGTGCGTTGGTATTCTGGGCCAGCCGCTGATTTAAGAGCTAGATGTTGCTGCTTACTATATCTGGAACTGAGCAGAGCCAGCACTTGGCATGACCGCGCCTTGCACTACATGCCTGCACCCACGGCCATGAGCAGCGAGAGCAAAGCTTCCACAGCCCTCACAAGTCAGTGTAGATGGATCAGCTCCTTGCTTAGGAAACAGCTCCTTTTTATGTCCCAAAGGTCCTGTCTGCAGCCTCGCGGGTAGAGGTGTGCCTTTTTGTTCCTCCAGCAACCACAGGACCATATGAGTGGATGACAGTTTGCCATCTCACAGGGATACTGTGAGCCTGCTTCCACAGGCTGCTATAGCCTCAGATGGAAAGCAGGATTCTTGGGTTTGTTACCTTATATGCTTTAGGTTGAGAGCAGAAACTGAAGTTGTGCCTTCACAGATCACTGTACCAAGAACTACCCATTTCCCCTACATGCAGGGACTCTTGCTATCACCTGGAGGCCACAAGATCTAAACTAGCAAGCTTTTGTCTTGTCTTTGCAGCTCCCTGGCAATTGGAACCACAACTGGATACAGGCTTTTCTCCTTAAGTTCTGTGGAGCAACTGGACCAGGTCCACGAAAGCAGTAAGTCTCCTGTTTTGCTGCAGTGGAATATCAGCTGACAGACTTTACCTCTATTACCGCACTTCAGTCTGCCTTGAGGGGGTGATTCTGCTCACTGCCGTTGCACATACGGCATCTATTTCTGCTGCACCCATATCAGGAGAGGAACAGTTCTGGTTATTGCCCTGTGCACAGCAGCCTTTAGAGTGAGCTACAGCCTTGGAGAAGCCTTTGAACAGTCAACAGTACTTTAACAAAGTTGAAGGAGTCCCACAAGTTTAGAGTCCAGCTTCTTTTTCACTGCTGTCAGTCTGACAGCAGCAGTTTGTCCTGCAAACCAGCATTCAGAGGTAGTTTACCACTAGCATGTTTCAGATAGATGGACAGGTGAGTGCAGACTCCCAGCACAGATGCTGGATAACTCACAGGCTTTTAGCCCAATGTGGTATTTACAAGCAAGATGCTTTTAACAGGTTTCCCCATGTAAGAAGGTCATGCACAGCAGGCTTTCAGCTATTAGCTGTGCTCAGAGCAGCATGCAATGCACTTAACAGCTCAAAACAAGTCAGGCCTTATGAAGCATGTACTCTACTCTGGTTCAGGCCGTGGCCAGAAGTCTTTCAGCCAAGACACACTGAAGATACACCTTGCACCTGGTATGCACTAGTCTCTCTCCACTAGCTAGAGAGGGAGCCTCAGCAACCAGACATAGCTGCATCATCTCAAACAAAGTCCAGGCTCCTTTCCTCTTTACCTCACAGGGTAACTCAGCTGCTATACAGCAGCAAGCCATAGACTTATTTTAGAAGTATTTAGGAGTTTGGATTGCCCCCAGAGTCAGACCAAAGGCCAGAGAGAAACAGATCCCTGCTGGTGACACACTCAAGGTGATGGGCTGAGACATGAGCAGTCCCATATCATGGCTGTGCAGCAGTCCCTGTACCCCCAACACAGCACAACCCAAGCACTGAGCACCATTCAGGGCTACCTATGCATAGTTCCTGATGACTTGGGTACAGGTCCACCAGGACCATTGTAATGGTGCCTACCAACACAACAGGAGTCATCCTAAACGTGGTCTCTGCAAGACATAACACCCCACTGCTCACCACAGCCATGCTAGAGCTCTCTAGAGACCACAACCCTAGTGACAGGGAAGGATTAAACATGTCAGCCTTCCCTAAGGAGGCTGGGAGAAATCAGATACCACACAGAATAAACAGTTACACACAGCTTGCTCCTTACCTCACAAACACAACCCCAACCAAACTGGGTGGGCTCCTCCTTTTTTATAAGCCCTTCCCAAGGATTAACTACAGCTGGAGGGCCCAGGGATTAGCTTCAGCTGGAGGGCCCTGCCCAGGAGAGGCACAGCAGCACTGTCAAAGGGGGCTGGCTTAAATTCTGCCTTCAGGGGAAGGTTCATTAACCCCTTCCTGCTCTGTCCTAAATGCTTTGTGCCAGGTATGAGAAATTTTTAACAAAAGCAGATGTTGAACACCTCAGCACTGAGCGTTCCAACTCGATTCCCTCTTGAGTCTTACTTGTTGCTGCAATCAAACCAACTATAAGCCAAGCTAAAGGCTCTGTCTTGCTTTCCTTCTGTGCCCAGATGAAATCCCAGATGTTTACATCGTGGAGCGTCTGTTCTCCAGCAGCCTTGTGGTTGTGGTCAGTCATGCCAAGCCACAGCAAATGAATGTCTACCACTTCAAGAAAGGGACAGAGATCTGCAACTATAGCTATTCCAGTAACATACTGTCTATCCGGCTGAATCGTCAGGTAAGAGGCTGGGAAAAGGGGTTAGCCAGAGTTGTCCCGCTCTGGTTCTTTGCTGGGGTTGACTTTCCAGCTGGGAGCCCGCTGCCTAGCAGAACAGCGGCAGCCCGAGGAGGTTTGCGTGGAGACTGTGAAGAGGGACTGGAGGGGTAGGTACCTGTCCTCTCCTACCAGCTTCACTTCAGGCTTGGTGACCCCTGACAGAGGAGCAGGATGCCTGTGGATATCATCTGCCGCAACTGTTTCCTTCAGTAAAATGAAGCTAAGTCCTTGTTTTCCTAGCAGTTACACAAAGACTTTCTGTTGTCTGCCTTCTTGCCTATTCAGTATGCAGCTCTGCCAAAAAAACACCTTTTCATCTTCCTCCCTCCCTTGGATTCCACATCCTGTCTTCAGGCCCACCTCTGCCATCTTGGTTGCAAATGAGACCTTCAAAGTTGGTAACAAAACCCAGGAGTAACTTGAACTCCGTGGATGAGGCGAAAGGCTGCTTCTCAAGTACTGCTAGCAGCCTTGCTTTATTTTTAAAGGTATAGAAAACATTCAGGCCACTTAGAAGACGACTTTTAGAGTGTTATTCTCTGAAGTGACACAGCCTCATGCAGCCCTGAGCCCTTTTGGAGGATTTTAAGTCACCTTTCCTTTTGTCCGTAATTATTTTCAAAGTGTATGCCATAAGAAGCAGAGGACATTTTACAATGAAGAAATAAGCAGTCTGTGTAATTGTATATAATCAGCCTCTCCTCAGTTAGCAACAGTGAGTCCTGCAGTAAGGCTCTCCCATAAGGAAACTCTGGGTTGAGTTTCCAGTAAAGCTGTGTTTGACCAGAAGTTCCTGTGCTGCAATTAAATCTGTCCTAAATTGATTTTCACTTACACTTACAATGGAGCTGGCAAAATAAGGACTTCCTTGGAACTGCAGATAGATGTATATGTATAAAAATAAACTGGGAGGTTCTGCTTAGCAGCTCTAGGGGATTAGTGTGAGAATAAAATAAGTTCAGGCTTTTCCCCATGTGCTGCTCTGGAGAGTGCCTGAAGATGATGCATAGGCTCAGCTTTGCATCTGTGTTCCTTGGCTGCTTTATGAGCTTGGGTTCAAATCCTGGGCTGAGCTCATCCTCCAGCTGTAACACAGACAAATCTGGAGAGATTTGAAGATGCTAGAGATATTTGGGTAGATAGAAGAGAAATCACTGTTTCAGTCCTTATTCAAGATTGAAACCGGTGGCAGTCAGGTTCTGCATGTGCTGTGACATTTGAGCCTTGTGCCTGGGCTTCTGTATGAAAGCTATACTTCATTAAAAGTCCATAGAAAGCCAAACCAAGGGATCAAGCCCAGCCAGCATGGGTTCAGGAAAGGCAGGTCCTGCTTGACCAACCTGATCTCCTTCTACGACAAGGTGACCCGCCTAGCAGATGAGGGAAAGGCTGTGGATGTTGTCTATCTAGACTTCAGTAAAGCCTTCGACACTGTTTCCCACAGCATTCTCCTGGAGAAACTGGCTGCTCATGGCTTGGACGGGTGTACTCGTCGCTGGGTAAAGAACTGGCTGGATGGCCGGGCCCAAAGAGTGGTGGGGAATGGAGTTTACTCCAGTTGGCGGCCGGTCACCAGCGGTGTTCCCCAGGGCTCTGTGCTGGGGCCAGTCCTGTTCAATATCTTTATCAATGATCTGGATGAGGGGATCGAGTGCACCCTCAGTCAGTTTGCAGACGACACCAAGTTGTGCGGGAGCGTTGATCTGCTGGAGGGCAGGAAGGCTCTGCAGAGGGACCTGGACAGGCTGGATGCATGGGCCGAGGTCAATTGTATGGGGTTCAACAAGGCCAAGTGCAAGGTCCTGCCCTTGGGCCACAGCAACCCCATGCAACGCTGCAGGCTTGGGGAAGAGTGGCTGGAAAGCTGCCCGGCAGAGAAGGACCTGGGGGTGTTGGTCGACAGCTGCCTGAATATGAGCCAGCAGTGTGCCCAGGTGGCCAAGAAAGCCAATGGCATCCTGGCTTGTATCAGAAACAGCGTGGCCAGCAGGAGCAGGGCAGTGATCGTGCCCCTGTACCCGGCACTGGTGAGGCCACACCTCGAATGCTGTGTTCAGTGTTGGGCCCCTCACTCCCAGAGAGACATTGAGGGGCTGGAGCGTGTCCAGAGAAGGGCAACGGAGCTGGGGAAGGGTCTGGAGCACAAGGCTGATGGGGAGCGGCTGAGGGACCTGGGGTTGTTCAGCCTGGAGAGGAGGCGGCTGAGGGGAGACCTCATCGCTCTCTACAACGGCCTGAAAGGAGGCTGTAGAGAGGTGGGGTTGGTCTCATCTCCAGGTAACAAGTGATAGGACGAGAGGAAATGGCCTCAAGTTGCGCCAGGGGAGGTTTAGACTGGATATGAGGAAATTTTACTTCACTGAAAGGGTTATCAAGCATTGGAACAGGCTGCCCAGGGAAGTGGTGGAGTTGCCATCCCTGGAGGTATTTAAAGGACGTTTGGATGAGGTGCTGAGGGACATGGTGTAGTGGTGGGCTTGGCAGTGTTAGGTTTGTGGTTGGACTCGATGATCTTAAAGATCTTTTCCAACCTATACGATTCTGTGATTCTGTGAAATCCTATACAAGGCATTAACAGAGGAAAATGGTGGCAAATAAAACGGGAACAGGTCTCAAACAAATGGTGCACGTTTCAATTTGATATCTCTGTGAAAAAGTCCTCGTTGCGCAAACGAGTGAGTCCCTCGGTTGTTGTTGATCCATGGGAATTCTTTGTTCCAAGCTCCGTTATAACTCTCAAGTGTGTTAAGGTGGATCGTGATTTGTCTCAAAGTGGGGAATAAGGCTGTGCTGTGGGACCAGGGAGAAGCTCTCCTGCAGCCTCCCTGGGTTTTCATTCACTGCTGAAAGCCTGCTGAGCTCTTTGGAGAGGTTTGATACTTTTCCCTGGCTGTGTCCAGACCCAGCACATTTAAGTCCTCAACGCACAACTCAGTTATCTAACGTGATTCGTGTCAAACTGAAGTACTAAAGAAAAATACTGGTGAGCAGTAACATTTTGTACAAAACGCAGTGCCTGCGTAGCCATCACAACACCAGGCACCTTCTCTGAGGCTCTGTCTGTGTGCACAGTGAGGATAAAACCCATTCCTCATCTCAGCAGGGTTTGCACTGACGTTAGCATGGGCTGCAGGGAGGGCAGGAGGCAGAGAACCAGCCCTCTCCAACTCGTGCTGAGCTTGTCCAGGCCTCCTTTGCCTGTTCACCTCCCACCCCCATCACTTTCCTGGATTTTGTCCCAGTCAGTGCCAGCATCTCTTGCTGCAGCTCTGGCTTTGCCGTCATCTGGAAACCTCCTTTCACCTGTACATCAATAGCAGTGCGTTTTGCAGTTCTGGGAAAGCACATGGTGGCTTTGCCGAAATCAGCTGTATAAATATTACTCTGATGGTCTCTGCTAGGAAGTTGATGGCTGTTACTGTAGAAAAGGCAAAGTCTTCCTGGAAATGCAAAATGGCTCTGACACAGCCCCAGATGCTGTGGTTAGCAGGAATAGAAGTGGGAAAGAGTTTGATCTGAGAGTAATGGTGGAGCAAGGCAAAGATTTTCTAATGTGGGTGTTTCAAGTTAGTGACTAAGCTCCACATTTAGATACTAAATAAGTGGCCTCATTTCTAAAGAGGTGGAGGCTTCCTGTACATGGATTTGGGTGCTCCAACTGCAGGAGCCTGGATGGAGTCTGGCCTTACGTTTTTATTGGGAGATTTTCAGCGCTTCTGGACACTTGGCACTAATGTAGGTGGAGCTGTGCGCTCGCTGGACTTAGAAAGCACGACTCTTCAGCCAGATCCAAAGCCTGGTCCCAAAAAAAGCCTCTGTGCAAAATGCCTCTGTGGTAACACGTAGAGATCTGGACCAGGCTGAGACACAAAGCTGAGTGGTCACGGAGATGATGGCCCAGTGCTAAGGTTACAGCATTAGGCTTTTTTTTCCCTTTCTGCCTTTCCTCCCCATCGCTTGGCAGCTCCTCTCTTAGCGGCTGCCTCTTGGCTGGGTGGGTGGGTGTTCCTGACGAGTTCAGCAGAAGAGGTACAAGCACCTTAACTTGGAAATACCCTACCCATCTGCCAAGATGGTGTAAATGCGACTGTCCCTGAACAAATGTTTCCCAGCCCAGTTTTTATGCAGTTTTGCAGGGCACATAAAGCAGAGTCTTGCCTGCTGGTGCCAAATGGGAAAAGAAACATTAATTTGCGGAACAGATGCATGGGGTTTAGCAGCAGTGGGAGGCCCATCACCTAAATGTTCGCTCCCAAATCAGGAAAAAGTCAGGGCAAGGGGCACGTAGTCCCATCTGTAGGCATACTGACAAGCAGGATTGGCAGCGTCTCTGCTGCCTGGCCTTTATGATCAAAAAGTAATTTGCTATGAAAAGAACTGCAAAGAAAAGTTGGGTAGGAAAGGATGGCAATGAAGGCCCCATGACTAGGGTATGACCCTGATGTGTCTTCCTGTTCCTGGGGTCTGGGGATGTGGAAGATCAGCTCTTAGAGCAGCAGAGAAGAAGTCATGATGTCAAGCAGTCATTTAGCTGCTTTCTAAAGCAAGACCAGATGCAGGCAGCTCTCAAAAGCGGAGTCATACAAACTCAAAGGTTCTCCAGTGAGAGGGGATGGAGAAGCAGGAGAGATCATGTTTCTGTTACACTTCAGTGCGTGAGAAATTCCTGTTGAGTTTTTCTAACAATGAAGATTTGGGTGTGTGAACTGTGGGAGCAGCAGACAGAGGCACCGTGCCCATGCTGGTGAGGTTCTGTGCATGTCCCTTGTGTCCTTGCAGAGGCTGGTTGTTTGCCTGGAGGAGTCAATTTACATCCATAACATTAAGGACATGAAGCTTTTGAAGACTATTCTGGATACGCCTCCAAATACAACAGGTAAGCACAGAAAAACTGTGTGAAAGGGAGAGATCAGCTCTGCAGGAGCTTTGTAGAGCCACAACACTCATGTTAGAATTTAAACCAGCCTGTGGTTTGTGTATCCTAATTCAGCACTGGGGAGCCAGAAATGCATGGAGGCAGGCAGTCGGGCTTGGGAGAGCAAAACCCTGCTCTGTCCTGAGCAAATGCATCAAAGGAGAGCAGAAATGGTCAGCGTGGTTTGACTTCACCTCCCAGGCTCGGTCCCTTCCTGTCCTTGCGCAGGATGTCTGTGCAGCTCACAGCTTCCCGCAGCGTGCCTTTATTCTCTTTCACAAGCAGAAAGCTGTAAGGCAGGCCAGGATCGCAAGCTTCCCTCCACATATAGGACGACTTGAAACTCTCCCTCCAGGGCTCCCTGCTCTTCCTTCATCGTGCCCTGCGTCAGAGAGTCCTGCAGCGTTTTTGCTCTCCGGACAAAGGAGCCCAGCTTCCCCATGCTGCCGGCGTGAGTCAGCTCTGCAGCGTCACGCCGTGCTGCAGAGCTTGGCACTCCCTGCAGACCTGTGGTTAACCCAGGTTCTCTTTTGGCCATGGGCATGCACTGCTCCGCTAAGGTAGAAAGATCTTGTGATTACTTACAGGCTTGGGGTCAGCTCCCAAAGTGATTAACACTATGAAGATCACCCGGGGCAGAAAACACAGCCAGGCACAGCACTAATTCCCTGCCAGGGAGTTCCCAGGAGCCCGGGCTGCCACCTGGTATTATTCCATATACGCTGCAAACCCAAGGGGGTTTGCAGGGCAGGTGGCTGCAGAACAGATCCTCTCTGTGCGGCATAGGGTGAATCCGGCTTTCCTGCTCAAGGGAGAGGAGCTATTTTTAGCCGTGGATAGGGAAACTTGGCCGAGCGCCTGCGGCAGCGATGCCGTGCGTTGCTGTGATATCCCAGTCGGTCGCAGGCTGCAGCGTTGTTTCACGGGTGGTTGATCGGGAAGTTGCTGATGTGCTCACGCCTGGCTTCTGGGCTTTCAAGGGACGCTCTTCTGGCAGCTCCCCTGACCTACTTCAGGTCTCAACAGATGGCCTCTCCATGCAGATTAAACATACTAAGTACTGCAAATATAATTAAAGTTTAAAACCTTCCCGAGAAAGCCCAGCAGCGGCAGGAAGGGCAGGGATACCCAGGCCTGAAGCTGTTCTGAAGTGCAGCTGAGTCATCAGGCCATGGTTTAACAGCAACAGCCATCAGTGCTCACCAGGCCAGGACTAGGCTGCTGCAGATCACAGGACTTCATACAGGCTTAATTTTTTAAAACCCTTTTACTGCAGCAGCTGTCATTGAAATGAGCTGAGTGACAAGCACTGTGCCACGCGTGCTCCCTTTGTCCCTGGACCACCTGCTGTGGTCCCAAGCCTGACCCCGAGGACGGCGTGTCCAGGAGTACGAGGCAGTCCAGCCTCACCGCTCTTAGGACAACCCTTTTCGGAGTGGGGATCTGTGCCGAGGGGGTGCAGGAGCACACGGCAAGCGTGCCACACACACACACCCCGAGTGTGTGCCCTGGGCACGGTCACACCAGCACGGTGAGGACTGGGATTTGCTGCACACCCACCGGCCAGTCGCAATGAGATCCCTGGCTGTTCCTGGCCAGGACGTGGCTCCCAGTCCAGCCTCCTCCACGCAGGAGAGGAAAACTCCCACGGTGGCCAAGCCTGTTGTTTTTCACGTGTGCTCAAGCATGTTGTTTTTCATGTGGCTCATGTCAGGGGCAGGATTTGCACCGAGGAGGTCACAGTGCTCGTGGTGACATGCGTGCCACGAGGGCACATCGCGGGGATGACTGCACCATGAAAGCCACCTCACGTGGCTCCCCCCAAGCCCCAGATGTGCCTGGACCTGCTGGCTTGGGGGCAAGGCCAGGCTTCTCAGACACGGTAGCTTTTTTCCACGCTGCTCGAGGAAGCCACCTGCGATGTGGCATTCCCAGAGGCACCAGCCTGAGCAGCACCAGCCTGCCTCCTCCCTCCTGAGCCTGCCACTGCATGCACCGACCCTCGCCAGGGCTGTGGGGCTGCCGAGAGCAGCGGAGCATCTTCAAAGGCTGCCCGTGTCCCTTGTGGTCCTTGTTCTTTGTGCGTCCCTGAGGTCAGCCCAGTACACTCGCATCTGTGTTTTCCCCTGGCCTAGTTTCCCGTCTGCCTCTCCCAGCCAGGCGCGGAGCAGAGGGAGCGGGTGACTCACACCAGCCGCTCAGAGCTTGCTTTGTTTAGCTTGAGCGTTCTCTAGATCCTCCACTTAGAGAAAGGGCTACGCTGATCCCCCCTGTGCTGCCTGGGCTGGGGGAAGACCATCCTGAAAAGACACCCTTGCTCATCACGAGCAAAGTCTCTGGGCTATCTCTGCCTTCCTCCTATTCCTCCCTCTTTGGGTGCCTTTTAATTGCTTGCACTTCGCTGCTGCTGTGCCTCTTCTCCCCGATGCACGCCGTCCCTGGCATGATGTAAATGCCTCTGATTGATAGGGAGTGGATCCCTGGGGCCCCTGGCCGATTCTGCAGCTCCTGGCTCCGCTGCGGTCTCTTTGTTTAGTTATAAACAATGACCTAAAATGAGAGCTTCAGCCGATCCTTCCCCGCTTCTGGGCCTGGGCCAGGGCCGTGTCCCGACACGACGGGTTGCACGGCATGTGTGCGCACATCCGTGCATATACGTGCACGCGTGCGGGCATCCTGTTTGGGGAGTATGGCAGCATCCCCGCTGCCTTTAACCCCGTGACTTCCTCCGCACGTGGGACGAGGTAGGACCCCCCGGCAGGGGCCAGGAAGCTCAGGTCGTGCTGAAGCCTTGAGTTGGATTTGGGAGGACTGTGAGCGTGCGGACGTGGCGCAGGAAGCGGGACCCGTTTCTGTATGTGACAGGATTCACTGGGATGGGTCCTCAGCCAGCGGCAGAAATGAGAGGCAGGAAGAGATGCTCTTTTCCGAGGTCACCTGGGGGACAGGCGGAGGGACATACCCACACACACATCCATCCATCCCTGTCTCATCCTGTAATTCCTGCTCACTTTGAAAGGTGTGTTTGGGAACCTTTGTGCTCATGTTGGCATAAAAACAGATGGCTATTATGAGGAAGAATTCCCCCTGTGGTTAAAATTTAGCTAGGTTCAGGTTCCTTGTCAGCTGGAAACTCCCTGCACAACTGTGGCATTTGCTTTGTCTTTCTCTGCTTCCCTTTTCCGTTCAGAGAGAAAGGAAATGGCACTGTCCAGCCCCACAGCCGCTGCCTTGCCGTGCCAGCCGTCAGGTGCCAGGCCCCATATCGGGGTTGCATCCACGCCGCACTGCTCATCTGCGCTTCCGACCCGGCACCTACGCCCTGCGCACATCTGGAGGTGCCCAGATGTGCTAACAGGAGTCCTGTTAGCCCTGAGAGCAAGATGTCCCTTTCTGTGTTTCATGCACCTATTCTTGCCTTCTCAAAGGAGATGATTAAGGGGGAGAAGGCAAGAGGGTGCCCAAAAGCGGGACCTGGGCTCCTTCTGAGCAGGGTTTGGGGGAGGACGGTGGCTGGGAGAAGGGAGCCGTACTGTCCCATACCAGCAGGTGTCCCCACGGCCGAGGCATTGCCAGCGCGCAGCCAGCGTGCGCCCGGTGCCGGACGCTGCCCCAAAATGAGACAGAGCCTGAACCCCCCTGCGGTGTCCATGGCCGCGTTTCTGTTTTCCGTCCTCCACCAGCAAACAACCTCAGCTGTGTCCTTCTCGCCTTGCCAGGTCTGTGCGCTCTCTCGATCAACCACGCCAACTCCTACTTGGCTTATCCCGGCAGCGCGACCAGCGGAGAGATCGTGCTTTATGACGGAAATACTTTGGTAAGTGCGAAGCTCGCCCATTTGGATACCAGCAGGGACTGAAAACAAACAGAACCACAGCAAAGCCAACAGGGCCTTTGGGAAGGATGAATAAATACACTCCACCGAGCTAGACTGCAAGGGAATTGCCCGGGGCCGGCACGTTCCCCATCCCCCTTGCTTGGACGCCACGCGAAGCAGACAGCCTCTTTGAGATCAGGACATCCATCTCTCAGTATGGGATATGAAAGGGAAACGTGACCCACTACCCCGCAGCCTGAGGGCCGCTGCCAGGCTGACGCAGGGGTTCCTATAGGGGGTTCCTATAGGAGCTTCAGCAGCGTGTCCCATGGGATTGATGTGACCAGGGTGGCTTAGGGAGTGTTGGAGCTGCTCCAGGCGCAGCGCGGGACCTGGAGCAGCTGCTTTGCCACACTGCGGGCTGGAAGGGATGCCGGACCTGAAGTCACGGAGAGGGTGAGGTGTCCAAAGCCCCCCTCAGGAAATCTGTCCCTGGCTGGAAGCAGGGTCATGATTATCTGCTGTTTATGCCAGGGCTTTGGATTACATAAGGCTGTTGTTCTGTACGTGCGGCGGGAGCTAAGGATCTGCAGCAGGGGAGGAGCAGAGCACAAGGGGAAAACACGCTGCTGCTGTGAGAGGTACTAGCGGGGGCCTGGGCTCCCTGCAGGCATCAGGGTGGTGTCGCTGCAGCGGGATTTGCCGTACTTTGCAGGGAGGCCAGCTCTGCCTCTGCACAAAGAAATGCCAGGCTTCAGAGACGGCACAGTCACGATCCCGCAGCCTGGAGGGGTGGGGAGCTGAGGACCTCTGCCCCTGAAATGAGCTTTCTGTCATCACAGTGGCCATAGTAGGCAGGGAGTGAGGTCGAGGCAGGGCAAAGATAAGAAATGCTGAGGGTGTTGAAGGGATACCGTAAGTGCGATATGATCCCGTGAATCCATGTTGGCAGGCCTGGATAGGCTGCAAGGCAGGGAATGCCCTGCCCTTACACAGTCCGAGGAGCAACGTGTCTCTTGGCACTCACGTTACCTTCTGCCCTACAGAAAACAGCCTGCACGATTCCTGCCCATGACGGGCCTCTGGCTGCTCTCGCCTTCAACTCCACCGGCTCGAAGCTGGCAAGCGCTTCCGAAAAAGTGAGTGAGCACCGCTGCGAGCACCCTCCCTGCTGCCTGTGCTCTCTGCCCGCAGCTGGCAGGGGGGTCCCAGCCAGCTCGGCTGCCTGGAGCACGGAGAGCAGGACCTGCCCATTCTTAAACACAGCCAACAGAGGAGGGGCACTTAAAAGGACTCTGACTTGTAAGAGTCCAGTGTATCGGGTTCAGGTTGGCCCCGGCTGGCAAACAGGAGGGACCTTTGCATGTCCTGAGTTTCCTGGGTGTGTCAGAGAAGGGCTCGCTCCTTTGCCCTGGTCCTTTGCCCTGGTCCTTTGCCCTGCTCCTGCGTGATCTTTCCATTTGCATTTTTTACAGGGCACAGTCATTCGTGTATTTTCCATTCCTGGTGGGCAAAAGCTCTATGAATTCCGGCGAGGGATGAAAAGGTCAGTTCATTCTTCTGTCGGTGACAAGTACACAGAGGGCTTCCGGAGCAGAAATGTAAACACAGGGACAGGGCAACGTCAGATCCTGGTGGCTTTGGCATCTTTTGCAGAAAGAAAACAAGAGTGAGCATATCAGATAGAAATGTCATTGTGCCAGACAGCCACACTGTGCCCAGCTGCCTCTGGCAAGTTTAGTGATTCAATTCAGTATGTCGCAGAACAGGGCAATTGCAGAGAACAGAGGTAGATTCTGTCCATTTACTCTGTCCTTTCTTGTTTCTTACTTGAAATAATGAAGTCCCCGAAGTCATCAGCCCAACTCTTGCCCTCTCAAAGGAGGTGTTTTGAAGCTACTAAGTCATTTGCGCAGAGCTCAAGTCTCAATGGCAGGGATAGGCTGTCGCTGCCCTTCTGCAGGCTCCCTCAGATGTTTTCAGTAGATGCTTCCCTGACTTTTCCCTCTTCTCCATCCCTGACCTGCCTGTGATTTTACACCCGCTTCTCCAAGGACAAAAACTGCCATGACCGAGACACCCTGGCCCTGCTGAGCATGCGCCGGAGGAGATGCCACATGTATCTGGCTACGCAGTGCTTTGGATATCCTCCCTGGCCTTTGCAGTACCAGAAGCTTCAGCTGCTGTAGTGAGGCTGGCACAGATGTTCACTCCACAGACAGCTCTGTGAGCAAGGACATTTCCACCTCTCTGGCTGTTTGTCACTACCTCGAGGCTACCCGCAGCTCTGCTGAGCAAAGGGATTAGGGAAATGCTAGTCAGTCAGCCCGCAGGCTCGGCAGCAGCCAGGCAGGGTGCTCCTCGCCATGTATGGGTCTCCTTCCTCCCTGTCCTCTTCTCTGTGAGCAAAACCAAGCAGTTCCCCTTGAACGGTATGCCGTGAAGTGACCAGTCCTGTCTTTGCTTGGCCCTAGGTATGTGAACATCAGCTCTCTGGTGTTCAGCATGGATTCCCAGTTCCTCTGTGCTTCCAGCAACACGGAGACTGTGCACATCTTCAAACTGGAGCATCTAACTGACAGGTGAGGGGTTAGCCTGGGTTAATCTGCCTGCCCCGGGGGTGTCTCTGCTTCAAAGGTCTGCCTGTACACAGCTGGCCTCCATTTCCTCACCACGTACTCTCCATGAGCAATACCAGCTGCAAACTCTCTTTGGCTTTGTGTCCTGAGGGACTCACTCCTTGGAGAAGCTACACACTGCATCCCTGCTGTCAGCCTCTCCAGGCCAGCTCTGGGTTTATTAGCTGCCACTGTCCCCTGCCTCCTTCCCATGTATCCAGCTAGGCTGGTGCACAATGTGTGCAGGTGCTCCAAAGAAAGCCTTCACGTATCTGATATCAGGATCATTTTGTCTGTTCCTGATCTGTTTTGTCACGCCGATTGCGGTAGCCCCACTGATGCTGCTTTGTGACCCCCTCAGCCGGCCAGAAGAGCCTCCAACCTGGAGCGGTTACATGGGAAAGATGTTCCAGGCTGCTACCAACTACCTCCCTGCTCAGGTATCAGGCATGATGAACCAGGATCGAGCCTTTGCCACCGTCCGCCTGAACATCTCCGGACAAAGGAACATCTGTGCCCTCTCCACGTATGTATTGACATCTGCGTCCCTTCTGCCACACCAGCCTTGAGCAGACACAACTATCTCTGCAGAACACCACCGCTGTGGCCCCTTATCTTGTACCCATGCCTGCAGAGCACGCAGCACGGGTGCGTGCCGTATGTGCGTGCGAGTGCAGATGCGTTTGGACTCATGATGCTTTTCTCAATAGGATTCAGAAGCTGCCTCGACTGTTGGTGACTACGTCAGATGGACATCTCTACATCTATAACTTGGACCCGCAAGATGGAGGGGAGTGTGTCTTAATTAAGAAACACAGGTAACGATACCTCCAGACACATCTGATACAGAGGCTGATCTTTCAAAAAATTAAGGGAAATTTCACCTGAAAGCACAAAATGGAGCTGTAGGAGCAAGAACGTTAGAACTGACTTTGTGATTTTAGCTGCCTGATCCGACAGACGTGGGTGGGAACCACGTCAGCAGGCAGGGACGTGGGGCTTCTTGCAGAAGAAACCAGAGATGTCTCAGATCCTTAGGCAGCGGTGGGACATGTCAGCTTAGACAGCAGAGGTGGGCAGGCTGTGCCTTAGGAGATGCCTCCAGCAGCAAGCGCTGACCACCATGGTGGCGGGAGAGCAGAGCACCTTCTCCAGGCATGAGTGGGTGCTGGAGAGCTGACTTTGGGGGTAGGATGGTGTGGAGCAATGCTGGGAGCTTCCGTAAACAAAAACCCTCACAGATGCACGCTCGCAGACATGCAGTGCCAAAGCAGAGTCTTCCGTGCTGCCGTTCAGTTTGTATGCAAATTTGATTAAGCACGTAACCCCCCCACGCACATCTGGGCTACTTGGCTCCAGATGTGAAGCCTTTGGGGTGGGGTGCGACGTAACATGTGCTCTAAGCCGGGAGGTGGCTGACAGCCAGGAAAATGCCAGCAGTTTTTTGAAAAGCCACAAAACAACGGCACTTCAAAGCTGCGCTGTCCAGCGTGCTCTGGCCGCCGCCTTCAGACACCGCTGACGCCCGCCTGCTCCCGTCCCGAAGCGGCCATCCGGAGCTGGCGGGCCAGCTTTGTATGTGGGTTCCTCTTAGCATCAGAGGACTGAAAGGGGCCCTTGGGTCATGAGTTACGTTACATCATACTATATCTCTGCTCAAACTCCGTCCTAAACTAGCCAGCGCTGCTTTTCCCATCTAGTCCGCTCCTGTTGGAAGCCCTTTGGAGCCCCCTCTGTGATTAGAAACACTGTTTGCCTTTGTAACCTAAAGCTTTTGTGGTCAATCTGTTCCCTTCTATTCTTGTGCCAGCATTGTCCTCTAGCTGAAGTAGAGCTTTCCCTATCTTCTGCTCCCCGCCCTGCTTTACTGGTAGAGGACAATGCTCTCCTCCTCTGCAGCGCTGCTAGGGCTGCAGGCAGTGCCTATATCACAGAATCACAGAATCGTATAGGTTGGAAAAGACCTTTAAGATCATCGAGTCCAACCACAAACCTAACACTACCAAGCCCACCACTACACCATGTCCCTCAGCACCTCATCCAAACGGCTTTTAAATACCTCCAGGGATGGCGACTCCACCACTTCCCTGGGCAGCCTGGTCCAGTGCTTGACAACCCTTTCAGTGAAGTAAAATTTCCTCATATCCAGTCTAAACCTCCCCTGGCGCAACTTGAGGCCATTTCCTCTCGTCCTATCACTTGTTACCTGGAGAAGAGACCGACCCCACCTCTCTACCCCCTCCTTTCAGGCAGTTGTAGAGAGTGATGAGGTCTCCCCTCAGCCGCCTCCTCTCCAGGCTGAACAACCCCAGGTCCCTCAGCCGCTCCCCATCAGCCTTGTGCTCCAGACCCTTCCCCAGCTCCGTTGCCCTTCTCTGGACACGCTCCAGCCCCTCAATGTCTCTCTGGGAGTGAGGGGCCCAACACTGAACACAGCATTCGAGGTGTGGCCTCACCAGTGCCGAGTACAGGGGCATGATCACTGCCCTGCTCCTGCTGGCCACACTAGTGCTGATATAAGCCAGGATGCCATTGGCTTTCTTGGCCACCTGGGCACACTGCTGGCTCATATTCAGGCGGCTGTCAACCAACACCCCCAGGTCCTTCTCTGCCGGGCAGCTTTCCAGCCACTCTTCCCCACGCCTGTAGTGTTGCATGGGGTTGCTGTGGCCCAAGGGCAGGACCTTGCACTTGGCCTTGTTGAACCTCACACAATTGACCTCGGCCCATGGATCCAGCCTGTCCAGGTCCCTCTGCAGAGCCTTCCTGCCCTCAGCAGATCAACACTCCCACACAACTTGGTGTTGTCTGCAAACTGACTGAGGGTGCACTCGATCCCCTCATCCAGATCATTGATAAAGATATTAAACAGAACTGGCCCCAGCACAGAGCCCTGGGGAACACCGCTTGTGACCGGCCACCAACTGGAGTAAACTCCATTCCCCACCACTCCTTGGGCCTGGCCATATGCAGTGACGCGGAGGGGTGATGTGCTTCAAGGAGACGTGGATGCGTGTGCTTGTCTTAGCTGGCACTGGGGGAGGAATGGTTGGGGCCAGAACTAACTCTGCTCCCCTCTCTTGCTCCTGTACAATTAGTCTGCTTGGCTCAGGAAAGATGGAGGAGAACAAAGAAAATGACCTTCGGCCTCCATTACCTCAATCGTACGCAGCGACTGTAGCCAGACAAAGTACAGTGCCTTCAACTTCCACCATGCCAGGTAAGCATTGCATCTGCCCTTCCTCAGGCAGAAGCAAGAAAGCCACCTGGGGAAAAGTGGAACGTTTCCAAACTTCCAAGGGTTCAACCAGAAACACCACTTGTGCAAAGCAGACTGGGGCAGCAGGACTCTGTGGAGCTCCCGCGGTTCATCCCCTACCCCAAAAACAGGCCAGGCGTTTTCTGCTCTGCTTCCCAGGACCCCTTGCCAGTGCTTCTCCTCCTTGTGCAGAGCTGCACCGCAAACGGGCTCACCAGCAGAGCAGTAACCACGTCCAAGCTTCACAGTTTGTCAGGCAGCAGCTGCTGCCAGGCTGGTTTCCAGGAGTTGAAACTGTGGGTGTAGAAGGCAGATCTCACTGTTTCTGTGGCAAGATCGCTACGGATTCTCCCGAACCTGTTACACCTTACCCTAACAAAGCTAGCACTAAACTGTTGGCAGGAGAAGGTGACTATCTCCTTATATTCCCAAGTCTAAAGGTCCACATACAGATGTGGATCTTATTCTGAAACTGGTGCTTACATTCATGGTGGGAGGAGGAAAGCTTCTGCCACAGGAGCTCGCCATGTAGTCCATTCCCTTATCTGTAGTGTCAATGGAGATACCTTTCTCTTCTGCAGTCCCCCAGAGCTCTGCCAAAAAGCCAGAGAAAGCAGCTCTGCGCTAAAAAGGTGATAAAATAGTGTTTCCACTGTTTGTTTCCAGCCTTCTTCCATCCATTTATCCGTAATGTTTTGTATTTTTACTTGGACAGGTTATTCAGAGGACGGTGGTGCCCTGCGAGGAGAGGTTATCCCAGAGCATGAGTTTGCAACTGGACCAGTGTGTCTTGATGACGAGAATGAGTTTCCTCCTGTGAGCATTCGGGACCCCTAAAACTGCAATTCAGCCCTCATGCTAAGAAGAAAGTATTAACCTCTTACAGAAGAGATACTGTTGCCCCCACCTTGTCCCAGCTCACTGTGAAGCCTAAAATAACTAATGAAGTTATAGGGACAGTGCCAGGAAAAGTACATCCCCACTAAATGGCAGCTAGGGATGGGGCAATGATCAAATCTAATAATTAGAGACCGATCTGAACAAACTAGTTGAGCGAAGTGCAGATGCAGCATGACGTTGAGATCCACATCTGACCTTTATGCCTTGCGCAGATTTCTAGTATTACCAGGAACAGCTTTAATTTGAACAATGCCATCATTTAGAAATAAAAAACTTAATGCTCCCTGTTGCATTTACAGTCAGTTGTATCAGTTTATGGAATGCAACTGGGACATACCTGAACCTCACCAGTCTCTTCATTTCCAAGCTAACTGAAAAGGAAGCTTCTTTTCCAAGTACAAAGATGAAAGGCACAACAGAGTTTTAAACCGTTTTATGAGTTTTATATGGCACTTTCTCAGTTACCGTTGGACGAAGAGACTGGCTTGTTAAAATCCAACTTAAGCCTGGCAGTGTCTCTCCGGCTCCTTTTCCTATTACACACGCATTTATATGTTAAGTATCTAACCCCTAAATGGACAGATGTTGGTACCGTGCTGTGACCTGGTTGTAATCAGCAGTGTCTTCATAATAGTAATGCATTAATACAGCAGAATATTGTAATGGATTTCAAGTTGTAGACTTGGCAGACTTTCGAATCCCTTACTCCGTTTCTACATATCCTGCTGTTAGAGTTTTGCCTGAAAAGGAGGAAGTAAAAACTTTATCAGGATCCCAGGATTTGTTCCATATGCTGAGGCTGACCTCTGTGAGGCACTTTCCTATCAACTGATGCAAAGTGTTATTTAGATAAAAGCTCACGACTCCCTTTGAAACAACACTGCCTAAATCCAACTCAAGTGGCATAAACCTTAGACCAGTTCTCTTTTGTTACCTGTGACGTAGCCTGCTGCAAACTGAGAACAAGAGTTTTCTAGTTGTCCTACTCCATTACCCGAGAAGGACATTTAAAATGTCCCTCCTCTGGTCAAAGTCGTGTGGCCACGCAGGAGCTGGTGGCCCAGGCACCTGGAAGGAGCAGCAGGGCCAGAGAGAAATCCTTTGCTTCCTTCTGATGAACCTGCTCTTGAACATGTGGTTTGGGGACAAGCAAATGCCAGCAAGCAGGAATCACGCTGCTCCTGAATGAGCCTTCCTGCTGGGACTATGCCGTACGAAAGCAGCCCCAAACCCCTGCTGTACAACAGCAGGTGCTTCATTAAATGAACTTTGATCTGTCAAAATCCCGTGCTGTGAGTAACCTGACAGAGCAACTTACACGTGTAACGTTAGGGAGGAGGTGGTGTGGGAGGGAAGGCGCTTTCCAAAAATACTCCCTGATACGGTGGCTTAGCAATTGGAGCTTCCAGGTAAAGTCCCTGCAGCTAGGACTCCGGTTTTGCCCCTCCGTCGCTGACAGGAATGTGCTTTGCATCTGGTCGACCAGCTAGCGCAGCGCTGGCTCCCACTGCGTGAGTGCGTAGAGATTGGTCGGGATGTTTTGATGCTCTGAATTTCACTGAACTTCGCTGTTTTCTCAGCGCTGAGATGTTCAGTCTCAATGAGGCGTTCAAGGGGGGGTTTAGGCATCGGTCACTTCTGTGCAGAGAAGGAGGGAGAGAAAACCTGACCTTATCCAACAAAAATGTTTTGACAGCATTCTGCTTTGCGGAAACATGGGAAGGGTTTTGTTTGTTTTCCAGTGTGCAACAAAAAGACATTTAAAAACCTCAAAACTTGTGACAAAATGGAATATTCACCCGCAGCCCACGCCACGAGTATGGCTTTGAACTTAGACATACTTTGGGAGAAACAGCAGTGCTCAGACCCAGCAGTTCCTCTCCATTTTGAAACATCTTGCCTTCCCCTGACCTCAAGCAAGACTTCAGAGGCTCAGCTGTTAAGAGCGAGGAAAAGCAGCTTCAGTCTAACGTAAAATCTGTTGCTGCTTGTCGAAAACTGCCTCTTCATTAAACAGAAGGAGGGACAGATCAGAGAAGAGATGAGAAGCCCAAGGAGGGCTCATAAAAAGTGGCCTCAACAAGAGCGAATGTGGATGTTGCTACTGATTGCGCCAGGACCGCTAAAGGATCCTGCAGCAAGAGGTTAAACGAGTTCAATTACGTCTCTTGCTTGCATTGTTGGGGTGGATTAAGCGCTTTCAGGTGTGCCGTTGATCTCGCGCAGAAAGGACTCGGGCGTTATTGAGATGGACAGCAGGCTAAAGCCTCGGGGGAGGCGAAGGTGCCGTGCTTGAGACGTGCCGGGACGTCGCCCTTGCTCTGCGTGGTCAGAAGGCTTTGTGGGATGGGAAGAGCAAACCCAGCTCTGGCTGCAGATGCTTGTGGTGATTACGGCTGTTTTCTGGTTACCTGCCCGAGCAGCTGCCACCTTTCTGTGGGTTCATCAGTGTCGGTGAGGTTTCCGGCGGTGTCGGGAGGTGCTGGTGTGTGCTTCGGGCCAGGCAGGGCACCGCTGGGCCAGCTCCACTTTTGGGAGCCGCCGTAGTGGCTCTCCCCACCAAGGCATGGTCAGAACAGTTTTAGGGTAGCGCTGTGAGGTTTGGTGAAGAAATCCTACAGGATTCAGCACGCAAGATGGCCTGTGTGGACCCGAGGAATGCACACCAGGGGATCGCTCTTAAAACTTCTGAGATTCAGTAGGAAAGGGGATTTCTTCCAGCAGATTGCTCGGTGCTTTTCCAGGCATACATGACCCGTCCTGCATTTGGCTGCTGAAGCTTGCTGCGTGCTGAAGCTTGTCAGCTTTGGGACCAGAGTTGATGTGAAGTCTTTATTGGGAGAGCCTTTTCATTAAGTCAGGCTAGATTGCGTACAGCGGTCAGCTCTTCAAAGACAGCTTCCCCTCACTGATACTCAGTCTTAAGAAACACCTCTCTCACATCGATTTTTGGCTACCTCCACAACTGTTTGGGCAGCCTGCCTGTGCTGCCAAAAGCTGCTGCTGCCCGGGCATGCCCGTGGCTCCTGCCTGCAGCGTTCATTACGGGGTGCGCAGGGTGGAATAAAAACTGACCCCGGCAGCGAGCAGCAGCCGTCAGCAGCTCCTCGCTGCAGTTCCCACCCCTGCCTGCTCCCTGGAAGGACAGGCAGGAGCAGGAGCTCCAGCAGCCCGTGCACCACAGCCGCCCTCGACAGCACGACGTCCCCGGCCTGGGAGCAATTGCTGTCTGCAGGGGGGAGCAACCAGTGCCCCAGCGTGGGATCCGCACACATCCCCGCTGCTCCAAACCATGGATCTTAATACAAGCAGCCAGGCTGCAGATGCATCTTCGGCTCCACAGAACCGGTTTTTGCCCATGTTCCTCCTCGTTGTTTGCTGGATGGTGTTTCACTTGTTGTCTTGCGCGGATATGCAACGCTAATGATTTTAAGTGATTTTTTTATTTAACAGCTGGCTGTGAGCAGAGGAAAGGCAATAGATTTTGCTGTGGAGCTCTCCTAATAATCATGTTTCACGGGGGATGAGCAAGTTTGGCAGAACCTGACTGGCTTCTTCTTCTTCACGGCACCTCCTGCCCCAGTAGCTCAGACAGGCATTTGGGGCTTTCAGGATTAAGCCCAGCTTATCAGTACATTATCTGAGGTCCCTTGGGAAACATGCAGTCCAGTGCCAATGGTTGTGCCTCAAAACTGGGCAAGTGATGGTCCCGAAGCCCATGGAGAGACAGATCCCGGGAGGAAGAGCTGGCACAGACCCTCCTGCAGCTGGGGCTGTGGGGATCGCATCCGTCCCGCTGGGAGACGCAGGTCAAGTCTGGCAAGGCTGGAGCTGATAAAGGGAGACCTGTGCCTTGGCTCATGGTTAGGGTCTGTAGAGGCACCCGCCTCGGGCGCTGCAGCAGCCCCGCAGCTCTGCCCAAGCCTCATCCAGAAGTAGGTGCACGTCTTACCCCAGGGTCTCTAGCCTCGTCCCCTGCCATGAGTAGCTGATGTGAAGTGGTTCAGGATCCTCGCTGCTGCCTGTTTCTTCTACGCGCCTGCTTTGCTCTTTCATTCGAAGGCTTTGCTGATACTTAGGCTAGGCTTCCCCTCACCGAATCCAGTCTAACATGTAGGTGTTTAACTCTGGGCTCTGTCTGGAGACCCCGGACAGACACGGTGATGCCCGGCACGCACCTTTCCCCTCCCGCCATGCCAGCAGCTGAACTCTTTAGGAGGACTTAGCCAGGCAAACGGACCTCACCCCCAGTAACCAAACTCCTGCAAGCATGGCTGTGCTCAGCCCAATGCCAGCTAGAGGCAAGACACACTTACCACCCAGCCAGATGGTTCCTGTTCCCAGCACTGTGAATATGGGGAGGGGGAGAGTAAATAAATAAACCACTCACAAATTTGCCTTTGAATGGAAAGTAAAACACTGCAGGACATCCCTCCCCCTTCTCCTCCCATGTGCGTAAAACCAACTTGAAACACACCCTGTTGCTGGGAAAAGTAAGGCCATTCTGTTTTGATTTTGGTAGATAATCTTGTGCCGTGGAGGTCAGCCGGGCAAAACGAAGAGGTCATGATGAGAAGCAAACATCCGCGCTTAGGACAGCTGCTGGGAAGTGCTTTGGAAAAGCCAGGAATTTCGAAGAACAGATCTGTGAGTCCCCAAGACGAGAAAAAAAAAATCCAAGGTGGGCCACTGCTTTTTTCTACAGTATGTTTAAGTGAATACCTGGCCCCACTAGCCCCTTGTTTTAATTTATGTCTGGGTGGGGTGTCAATGTACTGTATGCACATCGCTATATTTAACAGACTATATGTTAGAAGCACAGTGTAAATGCTAATTTAATCAATTTGTATGTAACCAGGATTTTATATACCCATTTGTCCCTTTTCTAATTTATGCTGTTTTGTGTGTATAAATGTACTTATAGGAAGATATATTAAACTTATGTCTTTGTACAGTATATACATACTATTTTACCCAGGCAAAGTATTTTTGCAGTGATATTAGAGAAGATGCCATTTGCTATGTTTAAAGACAGAATAAAGTCACAGTCTGTCCCTGGCAGCTTGCTGCCTGTGCTCCTGCTGTTCTTTGTGGGGCCCTAAAGATGTCAGTCTTGATTAAGTTTTATGAGTGGGAGAGTGGGTTTGGGAGCTGGTGCGAGGACAGCTGCTTCCACCCGACCCGCCTGGCCGAGTTCACACAAATCCACTTACGGCTTGTCCAAAGAAAGAGCTGGGTGCGTAAATCGGAGTCCAGAATGGTTTCAGAAAACCCTCACTCAGCTGCTGAGAAATCCCGGTGGTTTCTTAAGTTTCAGTTGCACCTTTGGTTTTGTCTTTGCATCTGCCAGGAAACGGCCCTGTAAGAGCTGTTTCGCCCCATCTGTGCCCCTAGCATCGCACCGGGACTGGCAGGAGCAGCTTCTCTGTCTGGAGCCCTGATCTGCTGGGACATCTCGGGCAGGGACCTCTCCTCACCTCCCTAAAAACCAATGCGCTTACACCATTGGTCTTCCCACGCAGAGTTGTCGGGGAGCAGCTACCCCAGTTCTGCACTGCAAACCTCTCCCCCAGACCTTCCCAAAAAAAGCCTTTTCCAAACCCTGGGCCTTGGGTCCGTGTCTTAGCACAGTCCCTGACCCCCGGCAGTGCAAAGCAGCCGCAGGACAAGCCCAGCATCCTGCCCACGAGGAGGGCAGCAGTCAGCGAGAGCCCAGCACCCTCCTTCTTTTACAGACAGCTGGGTCTACCGTAACCCCGTTAATAAACCTCTCTTGGCAGCTGGAGGGGCAGGTGCTCCGTTTTCCAGAGCACTCACCTTGTGCTGGCCGGGAATTTTCTCTCTGCAGCCACGGACTTCCAGGGTCTCGGCACCAGAAGGGACGTTTGCTCCGAGGCTGCGGGCCCCGTCCTCCCCTGCCTTGTGCTCCCACCAGCCCCTCCTGTAAGTCCATTTTAGAGGAAAGCCAAGCGAATTTCCCAGAGGAATTCTCTCCCAAAGCCAGCTCTCGCAATAGGTAGTTTTAATCCAAGCCTGGCTCTTTCTCAGCTAAAGAGCCCTACAAAAAGCCTGTCTCCTTCCACGTGCCCAGAGCCACCAGGTACTGCAGTGCCCTGCTCTGCCGGGGTGACGGTCCTGCTCTGCAGCAAAGGGGACCCTCTGTGTGCTCACGCAGACCCGCAGCTAACTCACCTCCCCGCTTCACAGCACGGAGCAAAGGGGACTGCAGCCTCCATCCCTCTCCTCCGTGGCCAACCTCCAGCCTGGAGCCAGCATGCACAACAGTCCCGTTCACAGAAACCAGACTCGGGAAAGGAGCAGCCTGAGCAATTATTTGCTTAAAGACAAAGCCACGTTGCTCTTCTTTCCGTGCGACGGGCCGGCATGGCTGCGTGAGACCCGGGCGCTTGGCATCGGCAGGCCACGTGCTGTGCGTTGCAGCAGGGGGTCGCGGCTGGGTCTTTGGAGTAATCTGCAACCGAGACGTTGTCTGTTGCGATGTCCTCCAGCGCTTGTGCGTAAGCCCTGCTGATTGCAGGGAGCGCTGCCTGATACTCTCTGGATGCCACGGCCAAAGGCTCCTGCTCCTGGATATCGCGATCCAGATTGAAAATGAGGGGTGGCTGGTGATGCTCAGCTGGCCCAATGCTCCCGTCGCAAGCCATCGCTCCTCCTAGGGAGGAAACGAGAGAAAAACACTGGAGTCCCAGGCTGCCCAGGGATCATCTCTGTATTCCTCACCCGTCCGTGATGGCCTGGTCCCACCATGTCCCAGCTTTGGGAGCCCGGGTCCTGCTGCTAGTCCGAGAGTGCTTCTGAGGCCAACAACCCCGGGCTGCAAAGCCCATCACACAGACACAGGGGGGCACGTGCTTATCCGTGCTAGGTTTGCTCTTGCTTGAATTAACCTGAGTTGCTTTTTACCTGTATCTGCAGGGAACCAAGAATTCCAGAAGTTTTTTCCCAGACTTTACGATCTCTAAAAGGGACACAGTACCTGTGGTGTAAAACGCCTTGTACTGAGCCAGCCGTAGCGTCTCTATCTCTCCGGCCTTCCCAGCTGCCCCACTGTTGGGGTGGAGCAGAACCTGAAGGAAGAGCAGAAAAGTGCCCGTCAGCTCGTTGCAGAAAACCAGCTCTGTGAAACGCGCTCCCTCCCCAGATGAGACCACATCCCACCCATGCACACATTCAGGGACACCATTTAACCCCTGGACTCTGAGCAACCAACCCAGTTTTGCTTGCTGAAGGGTGGGGTGACAGCAAAAGGGCACCGGGAAACACCAGCATCTCTCTTCTGCCTTCCTGGCCCTGCATGCAGGACCCCTGAATTTACCTCCCCAGATCAATTCTGCTGCTAGAAAGGGATCACGAAGGTGCCGGGGCTTTCAGCAGAGCAGGGCAGAATATTGTGGAGCCGGGACGGTCTCGGGTGCTCTATGTCACCCGCCTCTGCCCCATGCCAACGAGACACCCGTCTCCCTCGGTGCTCACAGCCCAGCTAGTGGCAGGGACATCTAAGGGAGCCAAACCGTTGCCTGGGGCCAGCAGCAAGCCACAAGCTGAGGGTGAGCTCATGCGAAGCAGAGGCTGCACGGGTAGGTGAGGTGCTGGAACATCATTCCCGGTCCGTCTCCCCCGCTGACTCACCCCGCTGTGCGAGCGCTCCCTTCCCTGACAACAGCCGTCCTGGCACCGGGGATGGGGGTGAGAAGGAAGGGAAGGAGGGAAGGGCGGGTCGCATCTCTCCCTTTCCGTATTTAGGACACTTGATCCGCACAGGACGGCTGCTTTGGCACACGGGAGCGAGAAGACAAGTGAGCTGGACAGTTCAGCGGGCTCGGCTGTCAGATAATATCTGCCGCGGAGCCAATGGCTTCATTGAAGGATGAGTCACTCGAGGTTTCCTCCCTGGGAATTGAGTTTAAAAGTGATTCAAGAAATTTCCACTGTGCTAAAAATTAGAAACATCTGCCGAAGTTGTAGGCAGCTGCGGTGCCAAGTTTAGTAACAGCGTTCGCAGCTGATCAGCGCGGTAATGCCTGAGCAGGTGCCCGGCGCAGAGCCCTGCCCCGGCACGCAGCACCGCCGGGCACCCCGCTCCGCTGCCCTGAGATGCCGCTCCCGCGCTGCCTGGTCCGGATGCGGCTGCTGTCTTGGGGGGCCAGTCGGTAACTCACCCACGAAATGCCAGGATTCGGGGTGGGGGGTGATTTCCAAATGCTCTGGGTTTCTTTTATTGCCCTCCATTGCAAGGCAAATTAAAAAAAAAAACAAAAATCACCTTCTGGAATTTGGTTTAAAAATCACGTTTTAGGGAAAAAAATTAAGGGTGTAAAGTGGAAGAGGTGGCGCAGTGTAAGCCTGCTGCAAGGAGGAAACCCCTGCTCCAGAGTCCCCTTACGCTGGTGCTCCTTGGTCAGAATAAACCAGCTCCAAAGTAGAAACCAGCAAATACTCAAGGGCCCGTGAAGCCAAGGTACCAGGAACTGAACCAATTCGTCTGCTTCCAGCCCTAAAGCTTTGCCTGCGCCCTGTCACAGCTGGCGTTACCTTTAGCAGCACAGCTGGGACGCTGCCATGTCGGCGTAAAGGCACTCAAACCTCCCTCGCTACCAACACGCACGTTCCTAAACCTGCCTCATAAAACCCCATGCTAAGAAAATCTATTATAATTTACTGCATAATTAAGGAGCTTGTTTCAGCTGAGCCCTTTCAAGAAACATTCCCAGGTCTGCAACCCTTCTATTGATCTTTGACTTCGTTATTTTAATTAAAAAAAAAAAAAAAAAAAAAAGAGGAAAAAAAGCCTTTTCTCCCCAGAAAACCCATTGTCTGAACTCAGTGTTCTGGGCTGTTTGCACAAGCGTGCAGGGAGCAGGCGCACACCCCTCTGCCATTAAGCTAATGGAAAAAGCTTATTTGTCTGACACTTGTACCCTTGATACATTTTGTAGGATGTGTTTATTTTTACTGTAAATAGCCTTCGCCCAAAACAGGACCTTGGCATCGCCCCAGCCCCGTCCCAGGTTGTGCCGGTGCCGAGCGCACGGGCTGGGACGCCGAGCAAGGTTACCCCGGGCAGCTCGTGCCGGGGAGCCTCAGCCGCCCCAGGGACCCCAGTTAGGAAAGCAGCTGGCGTGCAGAAACCGGGCAGCGGGGCAAGCAAAGGAACCGCTTTCGGGAGGATTTGTGTCAAGGAAAACCCTGCACCATCAAAGGGGGGATTGCTATCAGCCGCTCGCAAGCGGGAGATGAAAGGCAGAGAGCCAAGAGGGGAGGGAGCAGGGACGCGCGCTTGCTCCCGGCCACCCCGTGGGGCTGGAGCAGGCGGGTGCTGTGTGTCCCCCCAAGGTCACCCTGTCCCACGGCAGCGGGGGCAGCTGGATCGCATCCCCTGGGGATGCCCACCCTGCTGGGACGGGCAGGAACAACCCGGCTGTGCCCCCCGGCTCCCAGCCCCGCAGGGAAGAGCACCCTGATTGCAGCACAGCCCTGACTGCAGCACAACCCCCCCTAAAAAAGCACGGGGCCAGGGTGATGCTGGGGAAGCCGGGGGAGCTGGCGGCGCGTGGCAGCTCGGGACTTTATTCCTTGGTCTGAAACACGCAGGAATGGCTGGCGCGGGCTCGTGCCCTTCCACCACGCCCTGACACCCAGCAAACCATTGCTCCCAGAACACCGTAATTCCCAACAAACCATCGCTCCCAGCAAACCATCATTCCCAGCAAACCATCGCTCCCAGCAAACCACCGGTCCCCCCCTCCCCGGTGCCAGGCACGCAGGAGAAGAGGGTTAATCCCGAGGAGCACAGCGGAGCACGCTGGCCGCGTCCCATCCGCTTCCCCGCTTTATCTCACGGTTCAGCAGAGGGTTCCATAAATACGAAGCAAATACCAAAACCCTGATGGACACAGAAAGCAAATCCAAGATCCCCACTGGGAGCTGGCTCATGGTGCTCGCAGGAGGGTGGACTTTAAAAGCAAAATCAGGCTTTATCTGTGGGACTGCTATTAAAGCCCCCTTTTTTTTTTTTTCTTTTTCTTTTCGTTCTGCAAAAATCTTGTGCAACTCTGAGAAAAATGCATCACCATACTGCTTGTTCTGCTAACTGCATTTTTTAGGCTTAAAGGAGCTGTCAGCAGCTCCTTTTGTATGGGCAGAGCTGCAGGGTACGGACAGGCTGCCCCACTCGAACATCAGTAACAGGCACGTTCCCCAGCCAAGGAGCTGGGAGAAGGAGGGCTTCGTTATGTCTCGATCTGGCAAGATAAATAAAGCGGATACAACTAGGTCTGAGCCCCTGGGATCTTTTGTTTCCCATGCTGGTGTACCTCTTGCGGTCGGAAAGGAGACACGCCGTGCTGGGCACCGTGGGGCTGCCGTGCGGGCAGGCGAGCCCGAGCGTCCCCTGGGACGGTGTCCCCCCGGAGAGCGGGCACAGCCCTGCCAGCGCGCGGAAGGCACGCCAGGCTGCGTGCATAGCCGTTTTCACCTATAATCCCAGATTTACGAACAAGGCATTTCTCTTAGCTAAGACAACTCTTTGCTAATCCAAAAGCCCTTTTACCCCAGCACCCCAAGCCTTGGTACAGCACCCAGCCGTCTCCGGCTGTCCTCCTCCTCCCGACCAGGGGGACGATGCTCCCGTGGGTCCGCACGTCACCAGCTCTGAGCCTTTCCGCCCCCCGCTTACCTGCTGTAGCTCAGAGGCGGTGGGACCTGCTGTCAGGAGGGGGATGTCACCGGGGGAGGTGGCTCTGCCTTACCTTGTGCCCCACGTCCGACCACCCAAAGAGAACCGGGGACACGTCCAAGCCGTCAAAGCGCCTGTTTGGGGGAAGCGCCGCCCCAGCCAGGGCCACCAGCGTAGGGAAGATGTCCAGGGTGCTGGGGAAAGAGGTGGCTTTCATCAGAGCAAGCAGCGAAGATCCCCGGAAGGTCCCCCCAACCCCACCTGCACCCCGCAGCCCCTCGCCCAGGGGGCACGCGGTGCACCGATGGCAGGGGAGTGCCGTGCGGGGGGGCCAGCCGCTTCCCAGCACCCATCCCAACAGCTGAGCTCTGCAGAAAAGGTTAAAACCGGCTTCAAGCAGCGACTCGGCCCCGGCAAGCCCTTGCTTCGCACACCTCCCACCCCCGGCACCGGCTGCTCGCCAGGCGCTGCGGGTTCAGCCAGGATCTGCTGCTCCCGCGCCGGCAAATCCCACACCCGCAGGGCAGGGGCACGGTGGGGAGCGGGGCAGCCCCCTCCCGCCCTCCTGTCCCCCCCCGGGACACACGGGGAAGGCAGCAGGTCACCCTCCGGAGAAAGTGCTAGCACAGGGACTTTTTACGCCAATGACAGCAGATCCCATCGCCCCAGGAAAATGTGGTCTCGCTTTTGCATGGCGCAGCACGAGCCGTCGCAGCCAGAATGGAAAATGAGAGCGGTGCTATTTTGTGCGCTCCCACCAAAACGCCCGTCAGCATTTCCACCATAAGCCTCTCGGGTTTTTCAGGGGCCTCAGCCACAAAAGAGCGCTCGGGGCTCATCCTTGGTCACTTCCCGGTGTGGAGGACGCAGGGAAGGAGCGGGTGACCCGCTGTCCCTCTGGCTCTGTGGGGATGCGGAGAGAGGGGGTCTCCGCTTTCCCGCCTGCTACCTGTGGCCCCGGGGCCAGAGCTTGGCTGCAGCGATTCCCCACCCTCCGGCACGTCCCCACAGCGCGGAGGGAGCACGGGCCGAGCAAAGTCATTGCTGGGGTGGGACGGGGATCACCCGGCCCTGCTGCCAGCCCCTTGCACAGCCTGGGCATGGGCTTCCCCCTCCACCGGCCACATTGCCCAGCAGGGTCCAGGCTCGACTCCAGCGGGACGGGGACAGCCCACTCGCAGCCGCCACATCTGACCCTCGCCCCCCACATCCCGCTCCCGCGAGGCACAAGTGTCCCGGCCCCCCCGCCACCACCGAGCGCGTCCCTCCCTCTCGCAGACGTGGTCGCGGGGTGACCCCACACCTCTAAAAGGAGCCACCCCGCACCAGGGGTGTCCCATGGCCCCAGGGGACAGCGGGATGTCAGTGTGGCCAAGTGACACATCGCAGCGGTGCCCTCCCCAGGGACGAGGCCACGGCACTGGAGCTGATGAGCCGGCAGAGCCACCGGTGCCGGGCGGCCAACGGGGACTCAGCCTGCATCCCTCCGGCTGCAAAACCCTCGTGCCAGCAGCTCGGGGGATCAGCTGGGACAAGGAAATTGCTGGGGGAGGCAAAAGCACCAGGTCCCCCAACTCGGGGGCGCCCAGGGTGCTGCTGCGGTCCTGCCACCGCGGTCCTGCCACGGCGTTCCTCCCGGCCGGTGTGCGCGATGGTGGCCGCGTGAGCGGAGAGAGAAAAAAGCCCAGGACTTAAGGGCCCTCGGTTCCCCCTTCAGCGAGTTTTAATTTAGCTGCTAAGAGACGGAGAGAACAAATAAGAACAAACACTGCTGAGAGGCAGCCCCGGTACAGCGCGCTCACGGAGACGGCCCCAGCGGCCAGGCGAGCCGGGAGGCGCCGAAAAAAATTCTGGCTCCTCGCTGCACCCAAGGCAGGGCACATCCCTGCAGGCACCTCGCTGGGGTCAGCCCGGGTCCACCCGAAATGGCAGCCCAGGGCAGGCCCCGGTCAGCGCTCCTGGTCCTGTGGGTGCTCAGCACCCTCAGGATCCGGCCCCCAGCACGGTGCGTGCGGATGCTCGCACGGTTGCACCAAGCGGCCCCGACCCAGCAGATGGGACCGCTGGAAACCATCGCCGAGGTGGGAGAACAACGTGACTGAGCGCGGAGGTGGTCAAAGATCCCCCCCGCCACGGGCAGATGTAACCCGTGGAAAAAAGCACGAAAAAAATAGGATTTTGGTCAAAGCTGGCATCAAAGCAAAGGCCCTGCCAGCAGGCACATCTCAGAAGCCAAGCTGGGGAAGCCGCGTTGCAGGGAAAGGGGAAGCCACGCTGCCAACCCCAGCCCCGGCCAAGGGAGATTTAATAAATAAAGTCACTCCAGCGTCCCGCTGCTGGCCCGGACGCCGAGGGAAAAGGGCTGGCAGCGCCCAGGGACAGGCAGCTCCCTGCCTGCTGCCCGAGGGGCAGAGCCGCCCGGGGTGCTGTGCTGGCGATGAGCATCCCGGGCACGACGGCGGCCGGGAGCGCTGCCCTGCCCCGGCCATGACGCGGTGCAGGCAGCTGCAGGCAGCTGCGGGCAGCTGAACCAGCTCTCCCCACGCCCCAGCCGGCTTGCCCAACCTGCCCAGCCCCACGCCGCGGGCACAGCCAGGGTGGTGCAATTTGCTTCTTCGCCGCCCCAGTGACCTATTTCTTCTGTGCCCTACTTTGGGTTGGGGCAAGGAAGGACAGAAGCACGGCGGGTGGCTCCGACAATTAAATATAATTAAGAAAAGCCGACAAGGCAGTTTTCTGCAGAAACCAGCGTGCAGGTGCGGGTCTGCGGCGATGCATCAGCATTTCTCTGCTGGCTTCAGCTTCCCCGGCCCCCGGGCACACTCAACCTCGCTCACCTCTCCGCTCCATGCGCTGGGGAGGACGTGAAGCTGAGCTATACCGGGGAGAGGCAAGGCGCAGTCCTGGGCAAGCTTTTCTCCCGAGCCAGACGGCAAAGGCTGTCAGCGTTTTCATGACCTCAGGGGCAGAAGGAGGCTCGTGCAGGCAGTTAACGCCTGCCCTTGCCCAGTCTCTGCCCTTCCCGGGGGATCCCACCAGACAGAGGTCCCTCCTTCTGTGCAGAGGTCTCCCAGCCACATCTGCACACAGATTTCATTCCCTCCCCAGCTTCTTGTCTCCCCCATCAGCTGGGGGACAAATCTTCAACCGCCCTAGTTCACGTGCTCGTCTTTTGAGGGATGTCCCCAGGGGTGACTCTAGGTGCAGAGAAAAGCCACCTGCCCCGACACACTGCGAGCACCGAGGAGCTCCTGGCCCCCGCATCCCTCTGCATCCCTCCGCATCCCCTGCCTGAGAGCTCAGGCCGTGGCCAGGACCACAGTGGTGACACCTTCCTGAGCATAAGCCATCCCTCGCGTCCCCCAGGCTGGCTCTGTCCTGCCTCCCAAACAGGGGGTTGCCTCTTCCTGATGCCAGGGCATCACCCTGCACCAGCCGGGCACGGCCCCGTGGCAATGCCGGGCTGTGCTGGGGGGATGCTGGCTGTGCTGTGACCCCTGGGAAGCTACAGAGCCGCTTTCTGAGCGCCCGGTGTGTAGCAGAGCCTGTGCTGCCGCTGGCTTTCTAGATTTCCAGCCGTCCAACCTGCTGGACTGGAGCTGGGAAATGCAGGAGATAAGGTCTTCGAGGAGATAAACGGAATGCCTGGGTTTGGCAACAGGGCTGCAGCGTGCGCAGGGGGGCGAGGAGGCTGGTGGGACAGGGGGATGGGGACGGGCACCGATCCTGCCCGGCGCTGCCCCGGCCAGCGGAGTGGGCACGGGTGGGCAGCTCTGCCCCGTGTCCCAGCGGTCGGTCGGTCACCCACCCATGGAGGGGAAGGGTTCGGAGGTGAAACCCAAGGGGTGCCGCGTGCGCCCCATCCCCTCCGCCAGCCGTCAGTGACCCAGCTTGTGCCTCCAACCTTCCCTGCAAAGATCCAGCTCCCAGAGCTGCCCTCAGGCCATGTAAGGAGTAAGCGGCTCCAGCTTATCTCATGGACTTCAGAAACACCTCCCCAGGGCCCACCAGTCAGGACCCGCTTCCAGCAGCTGGGACGCTCTTTCCCAACACCCAGCAACCCTCCCGGCCCCACCACCCTGACCTCCACCGTCGTGTGCTTCAAGGGACGAAAGGGGCCGGGGCATCCCACCGCGCTGCCCCCAGCCCGGGCTGTGCCCCCCATGCTGCATTTGCTGCAAAGGAGGGCTGGAAAGAGGGGTGCGATTGCCGCAAGTGCTGCATGGAGAGGTGCGATTGCTGCATGCAGAGGCGCAATATTGCCGCAATAAGGACCCCTCCGCGCCACCCTCCGCGGTGCAGCTCTCCCCGGCCAGGCGAGGAGCAGGAGGCAGCAGCCCTTCCCCTCCGCTCTCGCCGGAAACGGCAGAAGTGGCTTGCTACCTCCCAGCCCGGCCGCATCCTGCGCTGATTGCAAGCGCCATCTCTCCAGCCAGCCTTTCCCACAACCGCACCCTCCTCCACATAAAGCCATTCACAAACCACAAAGCCTAAGCCTGCTTCTTGGTGGAGAGAGAGAACATCGTCATCTTTTAATTATCGGGAGGCACTCAGCCACCGCGGCCAGGAGGCACACGGAGCCCGGCGGCTGCTAACGCCAATCCACCAGCCTCACAAAAAGCCCTTTCAATTCCTCTTTGCTGAAGCATTAAGTCTTACGGGCTTGGGAGAGGACAAAAGTACGGAGTCTGGCACAAGGCAGGCAATAACCAGCACGGGCAGCTGCTGCTGCCAAAATCCAGATCATCACCTGGTCCCAGCGCGGGGACGGTGGGTCCTTCCAAACGGGGGCAAAGCAGCTGCCCCGCTCCCCAGTGCAATCCGGCCGGGCTCTTACCTGAGCAGAGCACGGCTTGTCTGCTTGGCAGGGATGCGGCCGGGCCAGTACGCCAGCGCCGGCACCCGGTGCCCTCCTTCCCAGGTCGTTTGCTTCGCCGAGCTCCCACCTGCAAGAGAAAAGGGCAGCGCTCAGCATCCCACTGCCCAGGAGCTCTGCATTGACGGGAAAAAATCCTGACCCTGGAGTTTCCCTGGGAAAGGAACTACTCAGAGGCAGAGATGGGGAAAATGACCCTAAAGGAGGATGATTTCCTTGGAGATGGAGCTGGGTCAGGGGAGGGAGAAGAGTTACAGGAGTTTTTAAAAGAAATAGGGAAAGGGAAAAGAAAGGGGGCTCAGTCTGGCACTGCCTTGTGTTTCCCCTCGGCTCCAGCGAGCAATGAGAAACACAGCCGGCTGCTGGAGCTGCCACATTTCCATCCACTTTTGATGTCGGGAGAGAGTATGGAGCTGGCAGGAAATGTAGGAATTTATGCCAGGGGCTGCGAATGGCCCCGTGCAGGCAGCTGCTGCCCTCTGTGTGGTAAAGCACCAACAGCCCCCCAGTCTGCTGGAAACCCGCTTCATTAAAAATACCATCCTGCTGATAACCCGCCTGCCGGCTAATTAACCTGTTCAGCTCTTTCCCTGACATCACCCAAAACGCCCCTGCTCTGCCCTTGGGTTTGAGATGCGCAGCGCGGGGAAGCTGCCCGGTCCCTTCCTCCACCTGGGATGCTGAGCACTGAAATGGGGGTGCCAGGCAACAAAATGGGGATGCTGAGCAACAAAACAGGGGTGCTGAGCAACAAAACGGGGTGCTGAGCATCGAAACGGGTGGAAGGGTGTTAGAGAGCCTCTGCTTTGGCTGTAGCCCAAAGGGCCCCAGGCAGCTGGGGGGGGGAAGGGGCTGGGAATGGGGCAAACAGAAAATCCCAACCCGATTCACCGAGCAAACTTCCCAGGCGCAGCCTTTGTCCGCCCGCCTTTCAGCGTGCGCATGGCAACGGCGCTCGCCCAAAGCCATTTCCTCCGGGCAGAGCCAAGAGAGGCGATGTCCCCAGTGTGGCACAGCCTCCCCCTGCCCCTCTGTGTCCCTGCACTGGTCCCCATCCCCATCCGGGAGTCACCGCCCGATGCTGCGGGCATCTGGGCTGATCCTGCACCCCCAAGCAATGCTGCCATACCCACACCGCTGGAGCAGGGGAAGACGCACATGGCACGGATGCCCTGGTGCCAGCAGCACGAGGAATAGTCCAGGGAAAAGGTTTCTGACCCCGCTGCCTGTCCTGCCGGAACGGACCAGGCACGTCCCCATTCTCTCCCACTCCCCGCCCGAACTTTTGGCGTTTCCCCCCCGATGAACGCCTCTTTGGGGCCTGAAGCGGTCAGACACAGCTGGCACCGGGGTTTCTTGTGGCTACTGGAAACGTAACAGCGCTTCCAACATGCATCATGTACGGCTTAAGCAAGGTGCCTGCCCTGCCTTCAGATGCCCTCGGAAATTATAGCAATTATAGCAATTAATATCAATCCCCATCTCTGCACGTATATTAAGTAACTCGTCCTCCCAGTAAGGCAGCTGCATTTCAAGGGCTTTTCCATGCACGGCTGGGGAGTCTCCAGGAGGACATCGGGTGGGTATTTCCCTCCGGCCACCCAAGTACCTCTGGCTGGGCAGGACGCCGGAACTGCCCGTGAACGAGCTCACGTTAACGCTTCGAGCAGTAAACGGGGCTGAAACCCCAAACCCGACGAGGGATTTTTCTCCAGAGCAGGGGTGATGCAGCCCTGCTGCTGTGGGGACCGTGGAGGCTGTGGCTTTCCAGGAAAGCTGAACTGAGCATTCCCGCGCTGGGACGAAACCCCCCAGTCCCCCTCTTGTCACGCACAGCAGGTCCTCAGCATGGGGACACCGGGTCCGGAGCCTCCCAAACCTGCCTCAAAACACAGCCAGCATCACATCCCCGAAACGCACACCTCCATCCCGGCACCCCTTGCCGGGCTCTTGGCCCCGAGGTGGGAGACGGGTTTTCGGGGCAGGCTGGGGGCTGTGGGAAGCTCCCCAACCAGAGAAGGGGGACAGCACGCAGGGATGTGCTGCTCTGTCCCGGCGAGGACCGACTCCAGCGACCACCCAAAATCAATTGAAAAATCCCTGGAATTTGGGTTGGACCCTAAAAGGAAACGCCAAGCTATGCGAAACGTATGGAGTCCCTAGCAGCTCTTCCTCTCCTGCCCTCCCGCTCCTCGAAGGGCTTTTCCCCGCCGGGGGACAATATCCTCGCGATGGGATGGCCGAGCATCCCACCCACCCAGCACCCACGCCAGCGGGTGTTTGCAGCGTTAGACCGGCCGGCAGCGGACAGTAACACCGGGCTGGCTTTCAAAACATCCGTGCAACAACCAGCCGAGGGATTTCAGAAGTCATCCCTCCCAGGCAGTATTTGCAGCCAGCTCCCAGAGCCCTGCCAGCCGACCTCCTCCCCAGCCTGCCGCGATAGCGGGGGCTCGGGGTGTTTTTGCAGGGCAGCGAGAGGCTGGAAAGGGGCCGTGTTTTCCTAGCTTTGTTCCCGAACGCTGGACTGCCTGTACCATCTGCTCCGGCTTGTGACCGTCGGTTGCTCAAGAGCAACCCAGGTCGTCAGCAGGGTTTGTTTACTAAAAAAAAAATAAATTAAGGTTACGATTTCATCCCGGGGCCAGCCGAAGGAAGGGCTCTGGGAACGGGAAAGCAAGCCAGCCCGGTGGCAGCGCTTGCCCAGGGAAGCGGCCACAGTTGCATCGCCTGGGTGTCAGGAAGCGGAGGAGGGAAGAGGCGCTGCCGCCCGCGGCCCCTCCGCCACCGCTCCCTCCCCGCTGACCCCGAGCAAAGAGGGGAACTGAGCCCGGCGCGCGTTTACACTGCGTAATACAAGCAGAAGTGGGAAACGCCTGACTCATGCATGCTTCTAGCCGCTCCGGCTGAAATAAACCCACCAAGCAGATGGTTTGGCCGGAAAAGGAGGAAAGGCAGAAAAAAAAAAAAAAAAAAAAAAACAAACAACAAAACGGTGGAGAGAAAGAAAAGCAAAGTCCCGCGGCGCTGGGAGGGCTGCCAGGGGCTGTCCTCCGGAGGGGATGGGGCTGGGGGCTGCGAGACCCTGCCGGAGCCGACGGCCCCGGTGCTGGGGCGGTGAGAGCATCCCATCTCCAAAACCAGCAGCCACTCACCTCAAGCTCTGGGGTAACAGGGACCGGAGGGGCCCCAGCTACGCCCAGAAGCAGTTTTAGGGGAAAACTTGACTGCTTGAAAGAAAAAATTATTCTGGGGTGTCTTCAAGGCAACTCAGCCCAGGGCAGCAGCCAGCAGAAAGGCTGGGGGGTGAAATGCTCCCCAAGTCCCCCTCGATGGGCAATGAAGGGCTTTGCGGAGCAGCTCCCCCTGCACCCCCGGGGACAGGGACCCCCCCCCAGACTGCCAGGTTACCTCGCTGCCTCTGCCAGGCCCCCAGGAACGGCCCCAGGCGTCCCGCCAGCTCGCACTTCTGCGCCCAGGGGCCATTGTCACCTGCCAGAGAAAGAAACATCCCCATGAGCGACACCAGGACCCGGAGGCACCTCTGCAATGGGGGGCGAGCAAGGAAGAGTGACCCCCTCCATCCCTCCTTCCCATTCCTGTGATGCTTTCCCACATCTGCAAGAGCAGCGGGTTTATTTATTTTTATTTCTAAAAGTTTATTTTCAAGGGCTGGGGCTGCCCGAATCCTGGGCGAGGGGCTGGAGCGGAGCCGGGGTGCGGGGCGAGGACGGCTGCCACCAGCTTTGGGTGTTAATGAGCGGCGAGGCAGTTCCTATCGTCAGGAGCAAGACATCCTCATTAGGGAGGCTGCTCAGCGAGAGCGGATTTGGGCTTCTTAATGAATGAGGATTTGTGGTTTAATTAGGCACGGCCCTGCCGGTTCAGCCCTGCGGCCAAAGGGGGGTGGCGGGGTGGGCACCTGGCTGAGCGGCCGCAGCAGCCCGGGCCCCCCGTCCCCACGATGTGACGGACCCAGGCAGCTCGGCCGCGGCTGCTGATCGCTCCCCATCTGCAGAGCAGCCGGGAGCATCGAGGGCAGGGGACAAACACGGGTCCTGCCCCCTGCCACCCACGCACACCCCAGGCTGGTGCCGGTGCAGCCGCCGGCGTTGCCCCCAGCCACCGCAGCCAGTTTTCCTGCTGTACCTGCGAACCACAGGAGCGTGTTGCCCTTTCCGTGGCTGTCGGCGACCCGCTTTATGTGTCCCACCAGGGCATCCATCTCGCCCAGGGCAGCTCCATAGATGCCCCTGCCCGAGGCGGGGGGCGGTGGGGGGACCCCCAGCGGGACGTGCATGTGGGCCAGCGCCAGGTAGAGGAAGAAGGGGCGTCCGCTGTCGCTGCACAGGGAAGAGGGGGAGCACGTTCAGCCGGGTCGGGGAAGGGGAAGGCAGCAGCAGGAGCTCAGCGGGGTGGTGGCACGGCCGAGCCGGGGGACACAGACTGGTGGCCCTTCCTCCCAGGAGCCCTGCAGCCACCCCAGCCTCTGCCACAGCTCCTGGGGGAAAAAAACACCCTGCGTGCGTCGGCCGGCTGCAAACACTCTGGGTACCCGTTCCCCTTGCAGGGGGGATGCTTGGCCCAACGTGAGCCACTTCTCCCCGCTCCTGCTTAAACCTCTCCCCATTGTCCACTGACCTCCCATTTGGGACGGGCTCACCCCTTCCTCCATCTCCAGCGGCACGCCAGCCGCCAGCCAAGCACCCCGCATCGGTGCGCCCCTGGCACCCACCTGCCTCCATCCCCGCTCTCACGGGGCCCATTTTGGCCCTTTCTCCCCCTTCCCCAGCAAGCGCTCGGCCCCCGCCGGTGATTTTAGCAGAGGATGAGCAGCAGAAGGACACCCGTGCCGCCCCCGAGCGCGGCCTTGGTGCTGCCGAGCAGCCCCGGACAGGGAGCGCGGCACGTTCGCTTGCTGCGCGCTGCCCCGCTGCCTGTTTGCTTTTAAATCATCAGAGGACACGTCCTGTTTTCTTGTTTACGGCTATATTTATCTCCTCCAACAAGGCCCGCTCTTCCTCAGGGACCTCCGAGGGGAAGGGTGGGATGGCAAGTGGCGGGGAGGGGCCGGATCCCAGGGACGTGCCCCAGCCCGCGCACGCGCCCAGCTCCGGCTGCCCCATCACTGCCTCCAGAAAGCTTTCGGGGCCCCTCCGACGTGCGTTTCGGCACTTCCTTCCTTTACCCGTCACCCACCTGGGGATGGAAAATGAGTAAATCCCCTCCCGCCCGGAGCTGCCGCATCCTTCCCCACCGGTGCTGGACCCCTGCGAAGGGCTGCGTCCCCCCGGCACCCTGCCCAGCCCCTGCAAAACGCTGGGTGTCAGGGGGTGCTGATACGCCCCTTGCAAATCGCCACTGCAAAAAGCTACACGGCGCCTTTCCCCTTGGGATGCCAGAGACCCCGGAGCAGCGAGAGCTGCTTCCCCTGGCTCGCGTCCCACCCGGCAGCACCAGGTGGACTCCAGCATCCAGACGGACTCATGACCACGGCGTTCCCGCTTGCTTTTCGCCATCGACATTTCAGAATTCTCCCAAAAATTGAGCAAACATTTAATCAATAACTTAAGACAAATGTCCCTGACTTTTGCTCCCATGTTCGCCATGCTCTAAGTGTCCCCAGCAGAGCCAAGTCTCACTGCCGTGAATTGCTCAACCTTGACACGACTGGTTAAAAAAACACCGAGATGACAAATCCGGTGTTCTTTTGTTGCCCCGTAATGAATGAGTCAGGCAGAGGAAAACTGGAATAAGCCATCAAAGAGAAGGAGAGAAAAGGCAGGCACCTGCCTAATCCTGTTCTCTATGAACGCAGATAACCCCAAAATACTATTGGGAGTTTAAAGGTTTTTCCTATTAACCCGGAGCTCACACACTTGGTTTCACAGCCGAACAGCATCCTTGCAGCCCGGAGGGGTGGGGGTTTGCACAGGAGGAGGGACCACTGCTGCCCGCAGCCCGCTGCCCAGGCACCCTCCAGCCCCGTTACAGGCACGCAGCCCGACCGCACGGCCAGGCCACGCCGCGGCCCATTCTTAATACCCAAAGGGGGTAAACTATAGGTATTGTGTGAGCAAAATGGTACCCGGGTTTATAGGGAGCCATTTCCCCGCCGGCTGCTCCCTGCCCAGCCCCTTGTTTGCCCCCGTTACACAAACCCTTCCCCACGCATGTCGGCAGGACCCCCCCGCCGCGGCCCTGCCCCGGGTCCGTGCTATCCCTGGATGCAGGCGTGGGACGGGCTCTGACAGGGCTGCCCGGCAGCACTTCCCCTCCTCGCGCTGCAGGGAGGCGTTTTGCAAAGTCACAGCTCATAATCCACCGATAATAGGGATTAAAATTACACAACCCGTCAGCAGGGCTTCGGGGTCGTCGTCTCGGAGGAGCCGTTTTGCTCCTCGGGGAAGAGCAAGCCCAGGCTCCTCGTGTCCCCGTGTGGCTGGGGAAGGCAGACCCTGAAGCCCAGGGATCCCGGAGCGTTTTAGCCTCAAAATGGACTAAACCCCACGTATGGGGCGGGTTTAAACACCTTCGGGTGCTGTTCTGGTCCCGCCGCCGAAGCTGCCGTGGGCACCCACCGGCGCCCGCTCCCACACCCCCGCCAGCCCCCACCCACAGCGGCACCTCCACCACCCGGCAGAGCCACCCCGTCCCACCGCAAAGATGGAGGGATGGAGGACAGAGGGATGGCAGCGTTTCCCTCCCTCCCTCCATCCCTCCCTCCCAGCCCCGCTAGCCGGGGTCTCACTGCACATTACCCCCAGGAAGGAGGCACAGCCTAGCTCAAAGACTTTGACCTTCCTTGTAAATGGTGGCTTTAAACACACACGATCCCTTTAGAGGAGACACACCAAAAGGCTTCCAGGGCAAGCCCTGCAGGACACTGGTGACAGCCTCGGTGGCTTCTCCCTCCTCCAGCGGGCTGGGAAGCTGAGCCACGGAGACCCCAGATCTGCTCCCCAAGAACTGCGGGGCAACACCCGTCACCCCCCCCCCGGCATCGCACCGACGCCAGCCTCCCTGGGCTGGGCTTTATCTGCCCTGCAGCATCTGATGTGGGATGGGCATGGCCTGAGCCTTGCAGACCCAGCTCCGGCAGCCAGATCCTGCTCTCACACGTGGCAGAGCTCAAGGGAAAACCAGCCGTGGTGGGGAGCAGCCACGAAACCCCTCGGGCTCTGCAGCCCAGGGGAAGCAGCCCTGGGGACACCCTGCAGCACGAGCAGAAGATGCTTGCAGTGACCACGAGCTCTCCCGGCGAAGGGGACAGGGGACGGCGGGCGGCATCTCACCTCGCCCACCGGATGAACCGCGCTGCCTCCTCTGCGTAGCGTGCCGCCAGGCTGCTGAGGTTGACAGGCTGTTGGACAATGGTGATGTTCTCGAAGAGAGGAAGGGCCACCTCCGTGTAACAGTCCTTTCTCGCCACCCTGCCGGGAAGAAGCTACCCCACGCTCGTCACCAGAGTGGGGACCGGCATGGCAGCAGGCATGGAGCCTGGCTGTTCTCCTGCCTTAGCAGAAAGGTGCAGCCGAAGAGGGGAGCGGAAAGGGGACGATGCCAACATCCCCACAGCACAGGGTGCTCGGGGACCAAGCCACCTCCCCAACCTGAGCCCTGCTGTGGAGTGCACAAGGGGAAAAAAAGGGTGCACGGAGCATAAGGGGAGGCAACCACAGCAAAGGGCAGCTCTCAGGGCTGGGGATGCCAGTGCCAATAGCAACCTCCCAGTGCCAATACCAACCTCCCAGTGCCAGCACTTGACTCCCCACACGCCCCGTACCTGGCAGCCGCGCCGTGCCGTGGGCAGGGTGGGCAAGGTGGCAGGTTGTAGCCAGGGGTGTCCGTGCAGCCCATGTCGTGGCTGTAGGGGATCCCGAAGTAGTAGTCAAAGCCTGAGGGGCAAGCAAAGGCGTGGGTGGGGACAAGGAGACCATGGGATGCTCGGCTCATCCCTGCCGGCGCAGACCTTACCACGGAAGCTGGGGTGATGGCGGCCGTGGTGTCCCAGGTGCCACTTCCCTGTGTGGAAGCCACAGAACGTCATTTCAGAGGTTAGCACAGCTACGGCCACTGCCAGCCATCACCCACGAGGGGCCCGCAGCGCTGGGGACTTTAATCTAGCAACAAGAAAGGCTACTTGTTTGTGCTGGCCGCGTTTCCAGAATGCCTTTTTTTTTGCGGAAACTCAGAAAAAACGCATAAGGTATCTCACGCCTGTGCAAATCGACTGCTTCCAGCCTTAAAAGGTTCTTTCACGCATTTGTATTCAGAGGAGGTGACTTTCTAACCCCTCCCGAGCAACCAGCTTCATCCTCTGACCTCCAGCACGTGCTTGCTCCCACCAAATGCGACAATCCGATAGGGAGAACTGCAAAAACTAATGGGGAACGGAGAAACCAAGGGCTTTTCTGCCAGCGCAACGTGCGCAAGCAACAGGAGCTGCAGGTGCAAAGGGCTCGCTACCAGCTGGGGCTCGCACAGGTCGGGGAGACCCACGGTGACAGGAGGGTGCCCAAAGCCACGGGGCCAGTGGCACCGGCCATGCCAGCACCGCGCTGCCGGCCGGCACGAGGGGCATCACACCGGCGTGGGACGTGGGAGGGCAGAGCTGCTGCGCGCAGTCACGTTTGCTAAGGGAAACCCGGCGCATTCCTTGTGAGGTGATGCAATTAGAGCTTAAATGGAGAACGGGGGAGGGCCTGAATTTCAGGCAATATCATAGGTTTGAAAATGAAGATTTTAAGCTTGGGATTGCAAAATCCAAGAGGGAAGTGCAAAATCTGTCCCATGTGATCCTTTAGACTTTCCTTTAACTGCCAGCATTTCACCTGCGGTACCTCTTCCACAAGGGACGGACACGGGCATCTTCATCCCCCCACCTCCATCTCCCCGCCCCAGATGCCCCCTCGGCACGGCAGACCTTACCTATAGCCCCCGTGCTGTACCCAGCCTCCCGCAGGACCTCGGCCAGGGTGGTCTCGTTCAGGGGGAGGCCACCGACTGACGTGATGGCGAAGTTGTGGGTCACCCCATTGCGTGCGCCGAGACGCCCCGTGAGCAGAGAGGCGCGGGACGGCGAGCAAGTGGAGGCAGCCGAGTGGAAATCCACGAACCTAGAAAACGAAAGGACCCTTCGCTCGCAAGCCCCTGAGTGGTCTAACGCTGCCCCATCCCGCCCTGCTCCCCTGCACACATCCCCTTCTGCCCCAGAGATGAGGGTCTGGAGCAGGGGATGAAGCTCGCAGGTCCCAGCGGGGATGGACGGACCGGTACCCCGAGGTACTGGGCTCTGGCCACCCTCCCCGTGCACCCAAAACCACGTCAGTGAAACCCCCTTCGCCCGCCGGTCGCCACAGGAGGGAAAGCCCCTTTGCTGTGGGACAGAGTAACCAGGGATGCTTGGAGAGGGCCAGGGAGGGGGGACAGACGTTACCTCATCCCTTCGGCTGCTAGCTCATCCAAATGTGGGGTCTCCTTTGTCTCTGCCCAGTTGGCCCCGAGATCCCCCCAGCCCACATCATCCGCCAGGATGACGATGAAGTTGGGCCGCCCGTACGCTGCTCGGGGAGCCGAGAGCCCCACCAGCGCCGTGGCGAGCACCAGCACCGTCCGCGGGGAGGGGGTCCCCATGGTGCCACTCGTCCCCTCCCACCCACGCTGGGGCACCGGCGGCTTCGTCTTCCCCAAACTCCCTCCGCTGCGTCCCCGTGGGGGCAGCTGAGCTCTCCACAGGCCCTCGCAGCGATGCAGACGTCCTCTCCTTAGCTGCTCCGGCGAGGCCAGGCCGGGAGGTCTGGATTTGCTCCCTTGGCTACCGACCGAGCTGCAACGTCTCCTCCGTCTTTCACACCCAGGCACAGCTGATACTTCTGAAATCGGCGCCAGCAAAGGTGTTATTCTTAGAAGGCAAAAACACCCTTTGAAGTCACTGTCACCCTATTTTTAACTTTCCTTCCTTCCTGGTAAATATCTAATTAGACACCAAACCGAAGTGGTATTTTTCCTTCCAGAAGCGTGCTCGATCTGTGGCAGCGGCTCCTCTCCCCTCACCACAGCCGGGGGGATGATCACGTCCAACAAACGGCTCTTTCCCTGCAGACCGCACTCCTCAGCTCGCCGAAGCGCTGGCCTGACTTGCTTCAGGCGGATAAATAACTGCCGCGGCTCTGCCGGCGACTGTCAGTCCGTCCTTCACCTTGCACGGCTACGGCGTCCCCTGTGCGAGAGAAACAAGACACAATGAGGACCTGCCGGAGCCCCCCTGCATCCCAGCCCGGGACAGAACGCCTTATCCAGACGCCGAGACTTTGCCTTTGAAGTTGTATTTTTTGCTGCCTGGCTCACAATGGCTCAACTGGAAAGGACTGGAAACAACGAGCGCCCCTTTCCCGCATCCATCGCTTGGGCCGGGCCGGTTTCCCGCGGTGCTGCCGTCCCCGGGGAGCAGTGCTGCTCGCTCCCGGCTTACCAAGGGCTCTCGCCCTCCTCCCGAGCACTGCAGGGTACGCAGCACTTGGGGGGCGGGGGGAATGTGCAGGGCCTTGCCTTCATTTGTGAAAATGGAGACGTTTCTAAAGCACATTTCTTTAAATTTAGTTCTGCTCACGCTGCCCCACTGCTGCCGGCGGGCCAGGGCAGGCAGCGCAGCCCGTGTGGGCAGCAGCTGCCGGCCATCGGGCACCGGCAGGGAGCCGCTCCCGGAGGTAGGAATGCAGGAATTCAGGCAAACCCAGAAGGCAATAAACCCCAGAAATACCCGGGCTTACAGGATTAAGCGCATACGGCTGCTTAGGGCAGGATTTGGCCTCCAGTGGTAGAGAGGTTCAAGGACAAACACCCAAAGAGCGATGGCAGAGATGGGGCTGTGAAACACATCTTCAGCGCAGAGTTACGGCCAAAGGAAGAGGAAGCTGCAGAGATTTGCCAAAACCCCGCCGAGCCCTGTGTGAGGAGCTCGGCGCTGGCCGCGGGGATGGTGTGGGGACCTGCGCCTGGGTGGGGATGGCCGGGGGCCAGCAGGACCCAGCTGGGACCAGCGCTGTGGCAGATGTCCCCGGTTGGCACCAGCAACCTTGGGGGAGGAACATGCCATGGAGGATGCAGCTCCCATGGGGTGGTCAACACAGCCAAGCCGGACAACATCCATGAAGACAAACTGGGAGGGTGAGGAGAGAAGGCAATACTGGAAAACAAAAGAGGAGAAGGTGACAAGAAGAGGCACGAGAGGGCATACGATGAGCCTCATCTGTAGGCCAAGAGGTTTGTAGCTGGCAAAGCAAATTATTCCCGGATTTCGCTGTTCACATCTTTAAAAGCTTTGGGCTGCCATTCACATCAGCAGCTTCAGAACTGTCAGCGTAGCACTGCAGTGATCAGGGATGTGACTCCATTCATAATTCATAGCCCAGAGCATCAATTTATAAACTTCCATCCGAGGGCCTCGAAGCTCTCGGTGCATTAACTAACGGGGGCAGGATGCGGTGGGTCGGTGGGCTGAGCCGCGGGAGGGGGCTGAGCCGCGGGAGAGGCTGCACAGCCCTGCCCGAACAAAGCGCGTGAGCCCAGCTCCCCTTCCGCACCCTAACTGCAAACCCAGAGCTTGTCCCTCAGGCCCTGAACTGCCAAACAGCAAGAAGAATCGAGATTAGGTATCTGGACATGTTTGATGGCGGCTAAGTCGCCTTTATTTTCCCATAAAAAATTCCCTTTGCAATTTCTTTGGAAAGCCCTTGGGGTTTCTTCAGGGATGGGTGCTTAAAAGGAGCAGCCCTGCTTTGGTTCAACACCCTCGCTCAGGGGCTGGGTGGGCCACTTGGACCGAGGAAAGCAGAGGATTGAGCCATCAGCTTCATAGGAACAGCATGGATTAACGCGGGCATGGCCCAGGGTGACCTCAGCCCCATCTCAGCCCTCTGGCCGGGGCTCTCCGCAGGGCGATGGAGCAGGATATCACCCAGCACTGGAATTGGTTTTGGGGGAAAAATAAAGCGACAAAGCTCAGCTGAGCCCCATGTAACCATCCCAGCTGAGCTGTGCCTAAGGCGGTTGGTGCTCACCCTTTCCAGGAAGCCACACCACGTAATCCTGCCCTCCGGCACCTTCACCGGCATCCAGCAGCTCCCGGGCCCCTACGCGTGGTCTCTGTGCCAAGCCCCAGCCTCTCCGAGCATCCTCCACGCAGCACCATGCCGGAACCCACCCCATCCCCGGGGGGTGGCCCTGCACCATGCAACGTGCATTGGGGACCCCCCGTCAGCACCTGCAGCCACCCAGAAAAAACGAGCAAAACCCAAGGGAGCCGAACCCACATTCACCCACAAACCTCTGCCCTTTCCGTTTACTTAGGGGAGGGACGCCAGGATGACACGGCTAACAAAAACAATCAAAACCATTTTCAAAGGACACTCTCTTCTCTCTAAATTAGAGGGGAAAGTCATCCAGGGCTGAAATTTATGCATTAGCGTCAGACGAAACTTCTTGATCTCTGATGCTTAAGAGACCATTTGAAGGAGAGGTGGAACGTGGCCCGTGGAAGGTGGGACACACCAGCACGGCTCCTCGCCAGGCTCCTGCAGAACCGTCCTCATCCACGGCAGGTCCAAACCCCCGCAGAGCACGAGGCCGCCCCTTGGCATCAACTCCAGCGTGCTCTCCTCCGAGGTCCTTGGCAGAGGTGCCTCTCCGACCCTTTTCATCTCAAATTCCTGGACGAGTCCGGGCTCTGCCGGCTCTGCCGCCGTGGCACACCGTGCACGTCCTCCGGCAGTGCCCGGCGGTCGTGGGGAGCTTCCCTGGGACGAGCCCTGGTCCCCGCTCACCACCACACCAGGTCCTGCACTTCAGCAGCATCTCCGTTCCCCTACAGCTTTGCTACAGCTGGACCCGTGCAGAGCTGAAGGACTATCTTTTAGCTATTTTTGCAATGAAAAAGTGACTCATAAGAGATTGCCCCAGACTCACTATGGGTGGGAACATGGTTGTTGCAGCACCTCATTTTGTGCCAAGCAGGAAATAACTGCACTGGTGGTTACAGCCCGATGAGGTACCTGGGCAGAATCATGCCCAGGAATCAAGGCCTTCAGATAACAGGCACGGGCACCGTGCTCCGCGCCGCGAGGCGCTGGGCTGCGAGCGCCGGCATCGCTCGGACTGGACGCTGTGCACCCGGGCTTCACAGCACGCACCTTGTACCAGGGAAGAATTAAACAAATAAAATAAAGTGCATTTTTGCAAGCCAGACAAGGCGGTTCACAGAAAGACGAGAGGTAAGTAGAAACCAGATAGACCAGTTTAGAAAAGCCCCAAAGCCTCTCAAACCAGGGCTGCTCAGGACACCCTGGGGCTGGCCCCAGGGCAGGGGAGGGGAGATGCCTCCTCGGCTTGGGGATGCCACCATCGGCCGTACCACCACCGAGCAGCCACGGTCGCCCGCCCAGCGCTGGGAGTATCTGTCATGTATTTATTACACATTAACCAGCAGTTTACAAATCTTGGGGCCAGCACGATCGTTTTCACATTTTTCACATTCTTTCACATTTTCACGCCTGCCTGGAGAGCAAAGCAGCAGCTGGAGCCCAGAAAAACCTGCCGCCCTTTGAAGCACGCCTGGCTGTGCTGGCTAAGCTGTCCCCCGCCAGCACCCAGGGCTTGCACCCCGCCCAGGGTATCACAGCTCTGATCTCTGGCCCAAACCCATGCCGGCAGCCCTGCTCTCCTGCCGAAAGCCCCGGCAGGCATCCCCATCCCGGCTACGAGGAGCGGGGAGATAAGGACACAGCAGGGGATGAGAAATTCAAACTGGAGCGGGCGCCCGCTGTTATCCCAGCATCACCCCTCGTGCCAGCCGGGGTCAGGGAAACTGAGGCAGACAAGCAGAAGTTCGAGCTGCGTGCTGACCCCACGGCTGCCAAGTGACGCAGGACGGGGACGTGCCCCCATGGCCGCGGCTCATGGCACTGACCCCGACCCCCCCGGGGGAAGCCCAGCCGCAGCCTGGAGGGGATGGATGGTGGCACATCCAGGCACAGCCAGGCTTTCAGGGGGGAGAAAAAAAATCCTGGTTTTCACAGAATCACAGAATCGTATAGGTTGGAAAAGACCTTTAAGATCATCGAGTCCAACCGTAAACCTAACACTACCAGGAGCACCACTATACTATGTCCCTGTTTTGTTTCCAAACAAACCATGCCCAGATTTTATTTTTGATTTGAGCACAGCAAAGGGCAGCAGGTGCCTCGTGAGGGGTTTGTCCGTGGGGCAGAGGGTGCACAAGCTCTGCGTCTGCCCCGTTAGGCCTCCTCGGTCCCGGCATGTTTACCAGCAAAGCTCCATTCCCGGTACAGCTGTCCTGACAATGCTCTGAACAGAGTCAAGACTTTATTCCAGGAAAAGGTTTTCTACTGGAATAGTTTAGACTAGTTCCCCTAACAGAATAAGCAGCACCGACAAAAACATACTTCTGCAGATTTACTAGGATTTCTGCCAGCTCCTGAGACAGGAGAATGTTTTTCACCCATCTAACTGCTAGGTCTTTCAGAGAAAACATTACACATGCCGAGCAGGGCTGGGTGAACCCCAGCAGAATAAATGAACTGGAAGTCCCTGACCCATCCGGCGGCAGAAAGCAGGGGCCCACACTCCCTTTCTGTTTGCAGCCCGCCCTGTTTTCCAGCTCCCGGCTGATTTATGCCCACTGACGGGACGCTTGCTCTCCTTCGCTGTGGTTTAGAGCCCTCAAACGCCGGCCATGCACCCAGGCTGGGAGCGGCGCGGAAGTCCCTGGGAAGATGGAGAAGCACGTCCTGGTGCGAGCCGTTGCCAGGCACGGGATGAACCCACAATGGATGTGCCGGGGCAAAGCGTCCCGGCAAGACACAGCCAAGCCCTCTCCAAGGCCAGGCTGCAGCAGGGCAAATCCCCCCGAAGTGGGTGAACAACATGGGGGAAAAACTATTTCCCAGCAGAGCTGCGAAGCCCTGGGCCGGAGAGGCTGCAGCCACCAGCCATCAGCCCTGTCCCTCCCACGGGGCCCCTCCAGCCCCATCGCTGCCCAAAGCCTTACTGCACTTGGAAAGGCCACAGGAAAGGAAGGAGAAGGTGAAGCAGAGACAGATGCAAAGTACTGACAAGAAATAGCAAGGAGTAAATCGCCTTTGTTTTTTCATGCCAAAGATATTTGCATTCTTATTTCTCCCCTGGAGGCACAAACCTCTTTTGTTGTCCCATAACCACTTGCACTGTCGCTGCCAGGAAGAATTACAGCTTGGGGAGGGCGACCCATTCTCAAGGAAAAGCTTGTGTAACGGGACATCGGCTCTTTGAGGCCAGACGAGGTGGTCGCCCTTTATCCGTACCCCTGAAAGGCATAATCCCTCGGAGGAAGGGGTTTCCTGCAGGACGGGGCGATACGGAGCTCCCCAAGGACACACGGGGCGCAGTCCCCATCACTCGCACGGCCCAGCGCCTGGATTGTAGCTTGTTTAGGACAGGACTGCGAGGGGTGAAGCTGCCGAAACCTCCCTGCGAGGACAAGAGTATCAGCGGCTTGCTGGAAGCGGCAGCCGTTGGACCAGCATTGCCGTGAGAAATTAGCGGCGGCTTTCTTGAAGTTACCGAGCGAAAGCAATAGCTGATTTGCCCGATTTGTCAGAAGTTTTCAGTTTTGTCCCCGCTGCCTGCCACCCTTACCTGTGCCGCCCCGCTAGCAACTCCCATTGTGACAAAAAAAAGCAAACCAAGAGAAGGGACTCCTGCCAAATCAAACGCAGCAGCCTTTGCTGACGGGTGAGGCACTGAAGGAACATTCTAACCTGGGTAGTTTTTCCAGGGGTACGAACCAGAATCGCCAGGTTCCACTTTAATCCAGCAAACTGAGGTGAGGTCCCGGGCCAGCGCAGGAGGGCAGGCGAGGAAGGGCCCGGTCACCACCCCGCTCTGAACCCTCTGCTATTACCTGCAGGCAAAAGTCAGTCGCCCACGAGCCCCGAAGAATGGTGCGAGGCTCTGAAACCTTCCCGGCAGCGTCTGTCGGCGCCCAGCGCATCGAGGCCAGCACCCGGATGCTGTGGTAGCGGTGGCTGTGGCACAGTGAGCCGGGAAATGCAACGCTGTCAGTTTTTCCCTCTTTTTTACTGATTCCAGGGAAATTTAGGGGAAAACCTAAAGCACTCATGCTTTAGTTCCATCCCCCTTTGCCAGGCACTGCTGGGTGCGGGAAAGACCTCTGTCCCGTGCTCTCCGTGCCGGATGTATGACCCTCCCGCCCTGCTCCCTTCCTCCTGCACCCATATAGGTGGTGAGTCGGTCTTGCCTGCTTCCAGTTTGACTCACAAATCGCTAGTTTTTAAGCTCCCTACATAAGGGAGATGTTTTCCCCTAAAAATGCAACATACGCTGCCCACAACGCTGGAGCACAGAGGGGACGGGCACACGTTGGCGTCCTCAGAAACGGCGCGCAGGCCTTCAGCGTGTGCTCAGACCCGTCGCAGCTTCTCCCATCCCGTCCCGTCCCGTCCCCAGCGCCTCACACAGCAAACGGGAGGGTGGCTACCCACTCCGCTGCGAGCCCGAACCCGGGATGCTCCCGGCACTGCATCCGGCTGCTGCGGGGCGAGGAGGGAGGCAGGCGGCCGGATCCCGGCCACGCTGCCCAAAGGGCCTAAAGCGTGCGGGGATACCCTTTGCTCGCACCCCAACTTGCACCATCTCATCCCTTTCCCAGAAGGCGATCGAGGCCTTTTCTGCAAGCAAAGGGCTTCAAAACTTCGGCACCAAACCGGAGCGGGCTCCGAGAGCCCCCGGCATGGGGGGGGGGGGGGGGGGGGAGGAGCGTCGGGGGGGATCCAAACTCGCTCCCGGTGCCGCTCACCGAGGGCAACGCCGGCAGCACGGGCCCCCCCCCGCCCTTCGCACCGGCAGAGCTTCTGCTGCCGCTGCTCCGTCCCCGCTCCTCCGCCCGGCGACCCCCGGGGAGCGGCGCCCTCCCCGCCGCGCGGCCGCGGCTCCGGCTCGGCCGAACCGGCGGGGACCTGCCGCGCCCGGCGCCGCTCCAGCCCCGGCCGGCCCCCGCGGGGCCGCAGCGCGGCCGGGGGGAGCCCAGACCGCTCCGGCAGGTGCCGGCCGGGGGGCTGGGAGCGGGGCCGGGCCGGGCCGGGGGGGGGGGGCCGCTCCCCCGCCGCCAGCACCGCCCCTCCGCCGCACACGCGGTGCCGGCGCCGCCGCTGGGGCGAGCCGGGCCCGGCGCGCACATGGCGCTGCGGAGCCGCCGGCGGAGACCGGCTCCAGCCGGTATATAAGGGCTGGGAGCGAGCGCAGAGCAGCCGCCGCCGCGGGCAGCGGGAGCAGCAGCGGCCGGAGGCCGGCGGGCAGCGGGGCCGCCTCCTCCTCTCGCCGCCCCGCCGCCGAGGGTCGCCCGCCCGCTGTGCCCCGGCCATGGGCAGCCCCTAGCCCCGCCGCAGCACCCAGCGCCGCCCGGTGAGTGGGCTCCCGCCCGGGGACTCCGGGGGAGGGGGGGGGCTTTGTTTGGCTTTTTTAAAATTATTTTTTATTTTTCCTGCCTTTTTGCTTCCCCCCATCCTCTCCCCTCCCCTTTTCCGCATCCCTTTATTTTTAGCTGGCGGCCCCGGCGCCCGCCGAGGAGCCGGTGCGGCGGTGGCGATGCAGAAATCAGGTCTGAAATGTTCGGAAAGTGATGCAGGGAAGGGGGGGCCACGCCGGGCCCCTGAGCTCGGGCATTTTAATTTTTTTCCCCATCGTAATTTCTTTTAATTTTTAAAAGTACATAATGTACGCCAAGGTTTGTGGTTTGGGTTTTTTATTTTCCTTTTTTTTTTTTTTTTTTTTCTCCCCGCTTCTAAATAGCGTGCTTCCTTCTAATCTAATCTCCCCCCATTCCTTGTGCAGTGACACAGGAATTCACTGCAGACCCGGTGCCTCTCTCGGGGGGTATCCAGGCACTTCCCACAAACTTTGGGCAGAGGCTCAGCTCCCGCCGGGGCACACGGCGGTGGTCCTGCCCGCGCCCCCCGGCCGGCCGCAGCGGAGCCTGCCCGCAGGCAGCGCCGGGGCGATGCTGGAGCCCGCGCCTGGCTCCATCCCGCGGCAGAAAAGCCCCCGAGGGCGCCGCGCACCAGCCTTGACCCACCGCGCTGCACCGCGGAGGGCTCGGCGGGGTGCTGAGACCCCCCGCCCCGCTCGGGGGACCCCCTCGGGCGGGCCCCTGCATCCCCCACCCCAGCCAGGCTCCCGTGGGGCCGCTCACGGGTGGGTGCCGGTGCCACCGGGAACGCGCACGCACTCGCCTGGTCCTCCGTGAGAAGTTCCCCAGTGGGATGGGGGAAGCGTTGCCGGAGCCGCTCAGGCTTCCTCTGCCGAGAAAGTCGTGCCGACGATCTGGAGTAGAAAATGGAGGAGGGAAATGCCTGGTGGCTGCTGGGGACGGCGGCGCGGGGAGGAAACGCGCCGCCCGCAAGAGCCGCAGGTTCACGCGGTGCCCGGGACGCGGCGGGCGTGGGGCCGGGGGCAGCCACGGCGCGGGGGGCCGGCAGCGCCCGGGGCGGCTGCCCACGGCCGCCTCGCGGGCTCCTCCCGGGGTGGCCGCTGGCAGCCAGCGCCGGGGCGCGACCCGCGGACTGTCCCCCCCCGCGCAGGTGTGGCGGTGCTCGCGCTGGGCCAGGGGCCCCGTGCAGGACAGGAGCCGCCCCTGCGCACCCACAGCCCGCGGGTGACGGGGAGCAGGGCTGGAGAGACGCGCTCCCCCCCCTCCGTGCCTTACGGGGTGATCCCCTCCAGCCCCCCGGCAGCCCTTAGGGCTTCAGCCTCCTCCTGCCCCGGGGGGCGGCGGGGACCCCGAGGGCTGCAGGGGCCAGCATGGGGAGCAGTGGGGGTGTCCCCACGCCCTGTTGTCAGCCTACAGCGCTGTGGGCAGCCGGGGCTTGGCAGCCCTGGAGCAGCCATTTTGGGGAGCGGGCAGGCTCCCGAGCAGTTACTGTCACCCCGAGTGCCAGTGGCCGCTCGGTGGGTTTAGGACACCGCAGGGCGCGATGGTGGGTCGTGTCGTTGACCGACCTCGCGGCAAATGGGTGGCACCGAGGTGCCAGCAGCCACCCCGGGCCAGGCAGGAGGGTGCAGCGGGGAGACCAGGTGCTCCCGGGGAGTTCTGCCGCTCCACCAGCCTGCCCTGGGTCCCGCAGTGCATCTTTCACAAACTGCATCCATCCACCCCCATGCACCAAAATACAGATGACAGCTCCCGGGCGCTGGGTTTTGCTGATGGGAACAGCTCGCCCGGGTGCTGAGCGGAGAGTTTCTGGTCCTGGGCTCAAAGGGCACCAGCAGAAATGAGCCCAGTGGGGTGACCAAGGCAGAAACTTCAGCCCAACTCCTGCATTTAATCCCTGGCAGCACAGGGACCAGCTAGCGGTGCCTCGGTGATGTTACAGCTGCTAGGCCGTGCCTCTTTTGGCAAAATTCATCTTAAACTGATGCCTGGCTCTTTCTCCCCTCTTCCAGATCAAAAAATGACTGTCAAAGCTGTAAAAATGCCGTGCACCGCTCCAAATGTTTATACTAAAGTGCCTGATGGAGGATGGGGTTGGACAATTGCTTTTGCCTTCTTCTTTGTGGAAGCTCTAACGTACGGCATTATAAAATCGTTTGGAGTCTTCTTTAACGACCTGATGGAAAGCTTTGATGAAACCAACAGCAGGATATCCTGGATTATATCCATATGTGTGTTTGTACAGACCTTCACAGGTAAGAGTAACAGGCGTTCAGCGTGAGGGCAAGGGGCAGTCGTACTGCTGACTCAGCACATGAGGACCTGGTACCTGTGACTTTTGTGTCTCTAATGGCTCTATTATAAATAACAGCCATAAAACCCAGAGGCTGCGTGCTCCTGAAATACCAAGAAATGTCTGTCTCAGCCCGCCAGTCGCTTCGAGACCCATCTCGTGTCCTTCTGCATGGTACAGGGACACGGGCCGTGTTGTTCGTCCTGGCCCAGCCATTTAGCTTTCATCAGCAAGGGGTGAAAACAAGAGTTTTGGAACCTAACTCTGTAGTGAAAAGAAGTAACTTAAGCCTCACTGAAATCCACTGGTGTCTGTGGATGTTGCTGCAGGTTTGTCCCAGGCTGCCATGCACCTGTCTTAGTCTCTTCTGATGATTTTTAGCACATCCCAAATGCCGTGAGCTTTGCGGTGCTCCAAGGATGGCTCTGGGGCAATGCTCTGCTGTATGAGGCCAACTGGCAGGGGAGGTGGCATGTCACGGGGACCTGGGCAGGGGTATGAGAAGTGCCTCTGAAAGAGATGGTAGCTGGTGAAGTTGTTGACTTGGGTGCTGACCACGGCTCTCTTCTTCTCCTGCCCATCCAGCTCCTCTGTCAACGGTCCTCAGCAATCGCTTCGGTCACCGCTTTGTGGTGATGGCCGGAGGGGTGCTGATCAGCACCGGCATGGTCACCGCCTCCTTTGCCCGCACTGTTGTGGACATGTATATCACCATTGGTGTCATCTCTGGTGAGTCAGCCGATTCCTGTACCTGTCGAACGCTTTGCTCGCTCCTGTGGCTTCCCTCAAGCACAGCTCTGGCCATGGGGGTTTACTCCCCACGATACTGGGATTGCTTGAGCAATGCTGCTGCCCCTTCTGAGCTGACCTCCCCCTCCCGGTAGAGGTGATGACCTGGGCTGAAGGCTTGGCTTTCTGCCCCGTGTCACCCTGGGGACCACCTTGGGACTTGGTCCTGCAGACCACTGCGCTAGTGCAGCTGTACTGATTGCTTCTGATGGACTGGGATAGCTGGGGACATGAAAGCTGTTCATGGGGTCAAATCCTCTGACCTCTCCCTCTATCTTTTTTTTTTCTTTTTTTTTCCCCTGATACTTTTCCCCCTCTCCAATGTGGCCTGGGTGTCCTGCTCACATCCGTGGCCGGGAGCTTGCCTCGCTTAGGGGAAGCAATTGCTACAGGCTCAAACTCTTTAAGCAGATGAGGTCCTCAAAGTGGACCCAGCTGGCTGTTTGGGAACAGAAGGCATTATCTAGCAGGTTTGGGAGGTTGGGTCTCTTGGTTTGTTTTTTCTTTTCTTTTTTTTTTTTTTTTTTCTTTTCCCCCCTCTAATTTAAAAAAAATAACATTCTGGTTTCCCCAATGATTTTCTTCCAGGGTGACTTGCTGAGTTGGCCGAAATGATACTGTAATCTCGCCACTGGGAAAGCTGACTTAACGTGTTCTCGCATCGGTGTTTCCCCCTCCCTTATTTGTTGTTATGGCAATTTTTGGCATTTATTCACAGGCCTTGGATACTGCCTCTCTTTCCTCCCGACTGTCACCATTTTATCACAGTATTTTGACAAAAGACGTTCGCTGGTCACAGCAGTGGCATCTACAGGGGAATGTTTTGCTGTTTTCTCCTTTGCACCAGGTACAGTGCCCGAACGCTGTGAGTTCTTGCATGCATGCCTAAAGCACAGCGCTGCTCCAGTCCTTTTCCCAAGCAAATGGGAGCCAAAGGCCGTCGATACCGGGGTGCTCATGGACCTGCCCGTGAGCTGCTGAAGCCCACAGGTGGTCATTCACATGCCCGTGGCACTCGTGCCCTGCAGGCAGGGTTACAAGTAATCCTAGAGACTGGTCTAACGATGCCTGAGCTCTTCCCAGCATCGCCTGTCAGAGCAGGACGTGCCTCACTGATACCCAGCCCGCTGGGTTCCCTATATAGATCTAGCAGGCTAAAAATAAGACCGAGGAACTTCAGCTATTTAAAACATGTGCAGTACACATAACTGCTCCTAAAGGTTAGGGGGCTTGTGCTTAGCACGGGCTGCTGAACTGCTCCAGCCTTTTGGGGACCTGTCCCCAGGCAGCACGTCCCTGTCACTGCCCTGCCACTACCTGTCCTCTGCAGTTCAGGTGGTCTTCTGCTGTGCATGCTTGCTTTCAGCTACTAGCCATTGCGAAGCTGCTTTGATTGCAGATGGAGGCTTGTAACTAAGCAGTGACATGCACCTTTGAGTAGAGCTAAGAGACTTCCTCTAGTAGCTGGTTTCAGGGTGGGGTCAGCTAAGAGAGGAAACTTGGATGTTGAGTTTGCTCTCATTCACTAAAAATAACACTACCTTCCTCCTCATGCATCCCTAACTCGCTGGGAACTCAAAAGTGGCTACCTAGAGGACAGCTTCTGCTAGCCAGATGTTAAATGCAACTTCTATCTCGTGTCTGCTGCAGCTGATGGGAGGAACGTGGGTGCCAGACCCCTGGGTGGCCCTGGGCAGGATGGACCAGGAGGGAGCTGAGGTGCTTGGGACCCTCCGGTGATGAAGCTTCAGTTACTTCCCTAGCTGTAAATTCAAATAGCGCCTTGGTGTAACTACAGGCTCTTTTAGTTATACTTTCTTCTTCTGCCCTCTTCCCTCAGCAATTACTGCTTTGAAGGAGCAGATTGGCTGGAGATACAGCCTCCTTTCTGTTGGGGTGCTACAGCTAAGCATCGTCATCTGCGGATCACTGCTGCGACCCATTATCATCAAAGAGCAAGAAGAAGTGAAAGCGCAGCCTCCAGAAGAGCCCACGGAGACAAAGTACATGCTTGAAAACGAGCAAACGCGCACCTCAATAGAGTCCATAGACTCAGGAGTAGAAATAACTACCTCACCCAGCAATGTGCCTGGAAACACCAAAGCAGAGCCGAAAAGTGAAGAACCAAAGGAACACGTACAGATACTTGTTCAAAATAACAGCACCCCTCCAGAACCAAAAACCAAACTACTGGACTTTTCTGTGATGAGAGACTATAGCTTTATCTGTTACGCATTCTTTGGCCTGTTCGCTACCCTGGGCTTCTTTGCTCCCTCCCTCTACATCATTCCCCTGAGTCTCAGCCTTGGCATCGGCAAAGACCACTCTGCATACATACTGTCCGCCATGGCGATCGCAGAGGTCTTTGGAAGAATTTCAGCTGGCTGGGTTCTCAACAAAAAGCCTATCCGCAAGATCTACATTGAACTCATCTGCGTTGTTCTGCTGTCTGTAGCGTTGTTTGCCTTCCCTTTTGCCTCTGAATTCTGGGGCTTGATGACATGTAGCATATTTTTTGGGTTCATGCTCGGAACCGTAGCGGGCACGCATATTCCCCTCCTGGCAGAAGACGACGTGGTTGGCATCGCGAAGATGTCTTCTGCGGCTGGAGTCTATGTGTTCATTCAAAGCTTAGCTGGGTTGGCTGGACCACCCCTTGCAGGTAACTCTAAAACTTTCATCTTTGGGGGTTTTTGGTATGTTTGACAGCTATTGGTGCTGATCTCTTGTCTAGAAAGTGTTCTGGCAGCGCTAATCATAGTACTATCCTAAAAGCCCTGCAACTAGTATTAGGAGGCTCTCGGAGCCAGAAGACTGCTGCAATGCAGCTCTGCAGAGTCCCACAGATGAGGCAGTCTCCGCTGAGGAACCTCAGAGTGAAGGAAAATACTGCAGTGCTATCCTGATCCTGTTAGAAACCTAAAACTGGCATCACTTCAGGCTCTAGCGAACGGTAGAAACAAATCGCTTGCACTGTGCATGTTTCTACCATACACTGCAGAAAAGTGAAGTATCTAGCATAATAAATAGATGCCCGACGCATCTTGGGCTTAGCGTCCCTGCAGTGCCTGAAGGGTTCTGACTTGCCTGGAGATGACACTGCGTACCCCTGAACACAGTGTTTTTACTTTTTTAAGGTAGCATCTGTTTGCCATTGAGTGTCTTTTGATTGCAAATAAAATGATGCAGTGGTACCCAGATTAAAAATCCTATAGGAGGGATGGATGGGCAAGGGAGAGGGAGAGTCGGTTGTGGCTAACTGCTGTAAATGTGTTTTACGTAGGTGTCTTAGTGGATACGACACAGAACTACAGCTCAGCCTTTTACTCCTGTGCTGCTGGCATGGTCCTGGGTGCTGTGTTTCTGTCCCTGGTGAGACCGTGCAAGGCTGGGCTGTGCCCCCGCCAGCAGCAGTGCACAGAGGAGAGCGCAGCCGAGGTCGTCCCAGACTTACCAGATGACTTTATTGAAATGGATATTGGAAAAGCAGAAAATTCAGGAAAAGGCTGTGATGGTATGGCATAAAAACCCTGTTCCTTCTCCATCTAACGTACTCGGCGTAAGACTGGGGGAAACGTCAGCTCTGCTCCACGTTTTAAAACTACATTCTAAAGGGAATGTGAAATTTTAAATGTGAACAGTTGCTACCAACAACTTTTTTATTATTAGGAAGAACTTTTTTAACCAACAATGGAAAGCTCCATAGAAAATACGGATAGCCACATAAGAATAACTTCTGTCCAGCATGAAGATGTGATGCACACTCCTGCTTTCCTGATAACAAGCATAGGTAAAAGTTCAACTGATCCCAGAAAAAACTGAGAACAGCAACAGCAGAAGCAGCTCAGCCTCTGACTGTCCTCACCCACCCCCTACCGCAAATTCCATGCAGACAAGAAACCGATGATACGAACTGGAGACGAGCATTTCGTACACCACCAGTAGCCAACTGACTCTTCTTCTGGAAGAATATGGACTCATGTTTTGGATTTGAGGAGGAGGCTAGGCTAGATAGCTGACTTAAACCATTGCTAATGTTCTTCTAATTAACTTGAACGTCACAAATGCTGGGAAATTGGAGGCTCTGTACGTCTTCATGGCCAGTTATTACTGCACATATTTCATAAGATCATTTTTCTTCTCCTGATGGGTGTCCTTAGAACTATTTTCTATTGATAGTCAGATCTGATGTACTGTTTCTAATTTAACTAGTATTTATTAATTTATTCTAAGATTGTTAAAGGAGGTTAGCTTAAATAACGGGAGAGGAAAAATAATCTTTTGCATAATGGAAAGCTGTCTTTACATCAATCTCTTCAATACCTATCTTGTATTGCTAGCTTGTGAAATTGTTGGGAAACTTACTCTTACAGCATAGTGTAGCTGTTTTTAATAGGTAGGTCTTGGGTAACCCAGTTTTTATTTAAAAAGGAAAAAAAAAATAATAAACCACAGATCCAGCATCTCTTGCCATAAGGCCTCAGCTGGCGTCAATAGACCTAGCTCCGCTGCTGTAACCAGCCCACCCCCCAGAGAGGATTTGGCCCGATATGTCTCAACGTACCCAAAACCTTCGCTTACAGGTGCACAAGGACATCTCTGCCACATCACCGAACGAATGTGGAAACCCCGCATTGCCCGGCCCCTCGCAGTCTGCGCCCCGCATCTGCCAAGCCCACGGGCGCGGGGCGGCTGGTCTGAGCTGTACCCCCTTCCCAAAGTCAGCGAGAGGCTTTTTTTGCTGCTGACTTCAGTGAGAAATGAACTGGAGCCTGTGCACAGTGGAAGCGTGAAGGGAATGGTAAGAGACAACGTACTAGCTGTTCATTTAGTCTTAACGGGAGAGATTCCTATTTACGGTGACACAAGCTTGCTTACCCCACCTATATGCATCTTAATGCCTCTAGGCAACTCAGGGGGACAAATAAAACAAGTCTGTTTTGGTTTGGAAAAAAACCAGACCAGCATTTCTGTGTATTTAAGTGGAAGTGGCATCATGCATTAACTGCTACACTGACCTGTCTGTGTTTTACCAGCCATAGAAATGTGGGACAATCTGTGTAAAAAAAAAAAAAAAAAAAAAAAAAAAAAAAAAAAAAAAAAACCCACCCACAAAAAACCCCCCAACACCTCTTTTTGGGAAGGTGCTTGATTTGTTTTTTGTCTGAGATGTCAAAAAAAAAAAAAAAACCCACCAAACAAAAACCAGAAAAGAAACAGGCACTCTTGCAACCATATGGCTAGAGCAATTCATCCTCAGTGCCCGAGACCTGCGGTCTCGTGTCCTTCCTCTGCCTCAGCACTTTATCACGGCCAGCAGAACCTCGCTGCGTTGCACCCAGGACTGGAAGACACCTTACAGAGAACTAGAGTTTTGTGAATCAGTGAGTAAATGAACAAATAACAATGTCGCATTAAGATGTACTTTTTATTTATTGTTAATTTATGATACTTCAAGCATTTTGGTAAATGTTCTGTAGACTATAATTGTAAGATTATTGAAGTCTTTGTGATACGAGACCTCACTACAGCACTTTGCTATTACAACTCTGCTTGGAAGTAGAATAAGGCCTCCAGGTTTTGCGTGTGTGTGGAAGCTCCCTGTTCTGCAGATTTGCGAGGTTCTACTGTAATTTTTTTTTTTACAACAATTTCCAATACAGATCAAATAATATGTTTGTCACTGACCTCACAGTACGTTTCTGTTCCTGTCTGTGTCACGGCACGAGCAGGGGAGCAAGTGAGTATGTGTGTGTGCGGGCGCAGAAGACCCAGAAGCAGGCTTTAATGTGTTGAAAGCAGGATTTACTGATTTGTTTGTAACGTACCTAGTGGACTCTGGAAATATTCTAAAACACTGAGTTTTGCAATAAACTTTTTCTTTTTTTTTTTTTCCCCCCCTTTTTATTTTTTTTCTTTTAAATAAAGAAAATGAAGACACTTTCCTCCTGTCCCTCTCTCCATCCCTAGGAGCAGGCTGGGTCAGCCCTCGCCCAGCGGGGTTGTTGCAGGGTCCAGCCCCCGCTTCCCCTCCCCGCAGGGCTGGTGGCAGCGTGGCTGTCACATGCCACTTCCTCAGCCTGAAGTAGCGTGTTTACCCTGCACGTTGGGCAATCCTGCCTTCTTTTGAGTGAGTGGCTTGGAAGCTGGTAGATTAGTGCTGACCTCAAGGGTACTCTTGTAAATCCTTACCCGGGGAGGCCTGATTAGAAGGAGCCTTTTCTTCTTCTGAGTGGTAACTGAATTGGTGGCACTTAAGAACATTATCCTCCTGTCTTCAAGAAGCATGCAATCATGTAATTATTTTATCATCTCTCTGACTTGCAGAATACTTTCTCCATGCCAGGCTAGGCAGCTCATGTATCAGAAATCAAGCTGCTAAATAGGATAGTCACACTAAAGGGCAATTTTCTCTCCCTCAAACTTTATTTCTCTCTACACTAGCGCAGATACGCCCTTCCCCGCTTAGCCCATAACTCCTGGCATCACCGAACCCTACAAGGAGTAATGCCGCCATGATGCTTAATTCCAAATATCAGTGCATGTATTAAATTTGCAAATGAACTACTTGTTGAAGGAATCATCACGCCACTGGTAGTATTAAGTGCAATTTGTTTTCATTCTGGTTGCAGAAGTCCTAGAACAGAGGTGATCACGCATGCAAGCGGAGCAGACTTAACACAAATACCAAAGTCCTGGGAAGCTAATCCGTCTCCAGATTTGACTCTGGCTCAATTACAGCAGTGAACAAACATTATTTGCAACAGCTTCCTCAGAACACCCCAACACCCCCCCCCCCCCAAAAAAAAAAACCCCACCATTACAAAGGCTGCAGACTGTTCACATAAATAAAAGCACATAAAACTGTAACACTATCAGATGTCTCCCTGCACAGAAACAATTTTGAGTAATTTTTCCCACCTGGTTTAAATTAATTGCCCACGACCTCCTCTGTTATCCTGGTATGAAGGCATTAAGGCCAGAACAAAATAGGCTAAGAATACTTATTTTTATTCAGTAGCACTGTATATCTACTTTGTACCAGTAAATAAAAGGGCAACAAGGGGCAAAATTCGCTTCTGCAAGCCTCGATATTCCTCTCAGAAGCAGTTGTATAAACTCTTGTAGTCAATGAGGCCAGTGCCAGCCAAATGTAAATAAAGGAAATTGCACAAGGTTAGCTTGCAGAAGGACAAAAAGCCCTCGGACCGTAGGTACCTCTCTGAAGCAGAAAGGAAGCCGTACAGTGGGTTCGTTTGTTGCTTTGGGGTCTTTTTTTTAAAAAAAAAAAAAAAAGACAAAACCATTTTTCTATTTGAAATTCAAAGGAAGGGCAACCTCTTGTTCTTTTTCACTTATTTTAGATAAGCCGGTATCAGGTACTTAACAGGACAAATGAATCCTTAAAAATAGCTAAACTGGTTTTGGAAAAAAAGTAGGTGCTTACAAAACAGCTTGAATGTTTTAATGCTTCCCTTCAGATGTTACTTGTTAGCATCTGAGATCATCATTTTCCAGCTGCCCGTAGTAAACATGACCTGAATTTTCACAGTGATGCAAGCCCAAGCAGCAGCCTTCCTCCCTCCCTCTTGAAAGCTCATCTTAAAGATGCTTCACAGGTCGCGTTTAGGAAAACATCCCTTTAACTTCGGGCGTGGTTTGAAGGCTGAGAGAGCAAGCACTTGCTGCCCAGAGGAATTCTTTTATACTTGATGTCCACACCAAAAGACAGGACCCCTGGTTCCCACCGGCATACCGCACCGGCCACGCGCGGGAAAGGCTCCCGGGCATCCCAAGACGCCTGCAGTCCAAGAAGCCGGTTTGCAGCCGCGAAGCGTGCGTGTGTGCGTGCCTCCCGCCCGTCCAGGAGACCTCTGGGGACCCTGGCAGCCAAACACAGAGTTCTCTCCTCCCCGGTTTCACTCACATGGACTTTTACTTGCAGGATTTGCAAATCCGTGGCTGCGCTAGCATAAAACTCACTCTTGCAAATTGCAGTAAGGCATCTAATAAATCAAACGCAAACCCCCACCCTCCTTCCTACTGCAGTTGTCAAGCTCCAGTTACAACAATTTGTGGTAAAATATTACTCACCAGCACTTTGGCCCATGTGAGCAGCTCTGCCTCTGTAAAGACAGCCCCCTAAATCACTGCTTTGTCACAGAAGCCACAAGCATAACCAAAAGACTTATTACACGCAGACATTATGAGAATAAGGCCGAGGAGACAATAGTTTCCCTTGCTTCCTTTTTGTCAAAGCTTTCATTAATGTTGTGAACGTCTTTTTCTACTTTATCTGCTGCCGGCTGCTTGCCGCAGTCAGCCTGGCAGAGGAACGGCCCAAACCAGCCCCAAAGAGCCTGAGCACCGGCGAGACCGAGTTGGGCAACAGCAAACCGGGGTGCTGAGCATCACCCTGTGCTCCTGCTTCAGCGACCTGCTCTCCCCAGCGGCACCGGTACCCACCGTCCTGCCTCTCTGCTCCGCTAATTCACTTTAATCTCCACCAGCTTGCGCTTGTGCTATGGGAAGTTATCAAAATTAGACATTTTAAGCACTTCAAGCACATCAAGGCTTTTGCATTTTGCTGTTGATACGGCTGGGTTGGGTTTTTTTTTTTTTTAATGTTGCAAAATGAGACAAAGACACAAAATCACCGGTGAAGAGCAAAGGCCATTTGTGAAGTTACACCTGGGGTTCAAGGACTGCAGGAGGTGGGCATGGAGGGCACAGGGCAGCCGTGCACCGCTGCCCATGCACAGTACCAGGGTGATGCTCAAGCCGAGCATCCTCCTAATCCCTGCTGAGCATCCTCCTAACCAACCTCCGCCCTGGGCACTGAGCGAGCAGGGTCAGCTCCCCTCGCAGTGCCCTAACCCCCAGCTCAGCAGCCTGTGCACGCGGTCCCCGCTGCACCTCCACGCCGTGCGTGATGGTAGGGAAGGTTTGCTACGGAGGGTATAAACTGACTGTAAATGAATGACTAAATAACGCAGTGACGGACGCACAGATTGCCTGAAGGATATACGTGACAAGGTCGGATTCTGACACTGCCACTTGGACAAACCTGCTGCTGAAGCCTTTATATCTGCTCCCAGGCACAGCACTTGACCAAAGTTGCCCACATCCTTCCCCTCGCAGGTCTGTGTCCCTGCCTCTCTCTGCCGGCCGTGACCACGCAGCGGCTGGGTGTCCTGACCGGCGCCGGCCCCGGCAGCCGGAGCACAGCGGGGATTTGAGGACACCTCGACACGCACGGCCACTTCTACTCGAGATTCAGCATCCGCAGGCAGGAGCTGGCATGGCAATTACTACACCTTGACATTCCCACATTGCATTTTCCTAGAGAGCCTGTACCAGGCGTGAAAGCAGGTTCTGGTTTGCACAGAGAGGAGGAAGAGCGGGGCAGGGTGCCCTCCGCATCCCGGCGCAGATGCCAGCCTCGCCGCGGGGCCAGAGGCATCCCTGCGGATGCAGGACAGGACATGCCTCTGCTGCTCCGCCGACAGCGGCGCTGGGGGACAAGCCAGCCTTTGCCGAATATTGCAACGTGCACGCCGAGAGACGAGAAATTGGAAAACACACATGGAGGAACAGCACGGGCCCTGCGTGGAACTGAACCCCCAGAAAAGCCAGCTCCTTCCCGCACACCCCAGGGCTCCCTGCCCGCCGTTAAATCACTCCCGTCCCCTCCTCCTGCTGCAGCCCCAGGCCTCCGGTGCGAGCTCCGAGTTCGCCCTCACCGTACCAAATAACAGCCAGCAGACACCCCATGCGCCTGTATCTTCCTCCCTCACACACCCTGGGCTGCAGCAACAACAGCTTATCAGCATCAGCCACGCACAGCCTTGCCCCCGCGCCTCGCTATCGGGTGCCGCAGGCCTCCCGTGCCGCTGGGACGGGCTCCTGCCAACTGGGCCCACCGAGCAAAGGACACCGGGCAGTTCGGCACTGCCAGGGAAAGCCAGCGCGAAGCCAGGGCCCCCCCAGACACAGTCAGAAAAGCCCAAAGCAAAAGCCAGTGCACTCACGGTGCAGAGCTGCCTGCCATGTTTTAGTCCTCCCCGCCGCGGCGTGGCCACGGGAGCCCCGCTCCTCCCCGTCCCCGTCCCCGTCCACGCCGAGGGGAGGAGCGCGGGCTGGCGAGTCCGGGCGAGGCGGCCACGCCACCGCCCCGCAGCAAAGGGCCCCCCGGCGATCCCCCATGGGCGAGAGCGGGCGGGAGAGGGGGCGCATCCCACCCCCATCTGCTCGGCACCACCGGAGGAACCTGCTCCCCGACCTCCAGCAAGCCCTTGCACGGCAGACACGCAGTCAGTCATTCCCTTGCTGCTCGCACAACACGGCCCTTTGCTGCTCGCACATCGGCTGCACGTAATCCAGCCAGGGGCTTCGTCTCTGGCCTCGCCTGAAAACCCCGAACCGCACCTTCAGCAGCACTCGCGTCCACCCTCGCCCGCACAGAAACCCCGCCGGCCTGGCGAGACTTCCCCTCCTTCGGTAACTCGTGCAATTCCCCATGCTCTGCCGGAGGAAAAATACATTAAATAAAGTGTACCTGGAAAGGAGTCTGCAGGCACAAAGGCAGATTTTCTGTTTCTTTGCCCTTCTGCTGGCTGTTCTCCTCCTGCCTCCCCCAGTGAGGGGGGAGGGCAGGGCCCTTCACAGGTTCTTCCAACATCGCAATCAAGAGCACTCAGAAAAGAGAAGGTGGAAACCCGCTCCCTCAACAGCAGCTAGAGCGAATCCTGATGCAAATAGATCACCCAAATATTTAAATACAAACCCATGTTCCAGCTTTAGTGTGTAAAATGTTTTCATTGAGACAAGCCCTGTCCTTCCCAGATCTACACCGGTGTCTTCACATCTCAAAGATTTTTATTCAATCTCTTTCGCACAGCTTCGAATGAGACAAGAATTTCAACCTCAGCGTTTGTCTTCAAGGACTAGGCACTGATCTTGCAGCCTGACCTACGTGTTGGATTTCTTCTTGGTAAAAAACACCTTCAGCGCAGCAGAGAGGGCCAAACTGGTCAACTAACAGTGTGTAAAGTGATACCTGGACATAAACTATGTATTTATGTCAAATTCAATTTTAATAAGCAAGGAAACAACAGCAATAAATATCAGAATGTATAAGTGATTCTATTTCAAAAGAATAATTTTAAAAATATATATAGATGCACTGTGGTGTGTACTTTTAATAGCAGATAATTCACACACTTTAGGGAAATTAATTGCTCACAGTGTGTATGACCAGGAAGGGAGCACAAAAGCAGATTTGTGAAGCAGAGAGCAAAAATTAATCCTGAAAATTGTGCCCAGTGGGAACTCTCCCAGGTCAGCCCGATTTGGGGCCCTGGTACGAGGGAGTCAATTTACCAGCACAGAGGAGGAAGCATCCTACCTGGGTGATGTAAAGAAAAACGGAAGCCTAACCAAATCCTGGTCACAGTAATTAAAAATAACATCCTGACACAGGAAATTAAACCTCTTGCACAAAGTGCCAATTAGATCTGTGAACCCGATTAAAAAAAAAAAAAAAGAGGAGCTATGTAAATAACCTGGATTAAAGTTCAAGGCATCTTCCCCTTGATCTTCATGCGAACTCGTAGATGCAACGGGACTTCTGCTCCTCTCCTTGCAGCCCACGCTATGGACAGATCCTGGCACTTGGAGATTCTCTTTCGGGACAGCACGCATCGCGTGCTGAGTAGCGCCAGTGCCCCGACACCCAGCTGAGTTGCCCCTTTCACCTGCAAACACCCTTTTACTTCCACATAGGGACTCTCATTCCTGCAATTTTATTATTAGAGTCTTATAAAATACAAAGAATTAAACAGCACAAGTCGCCTGCAGCTGTGTGGGATACAGCACACCCCAGACCCTATTTAGAAAAGAAGTGTTGAAGGCTGATGAAGACAAGCATTCTGGATACACATGGCATCAGCAGAGACCAAATACTGTAGCATCATGTTAGCAACCAGTGTCAGCCAAGAGATGATACAAACATTAGCTTTTCAGTGAAGAATTTTTAGTGCGCTGGTAGTTTCTTGTCAGACAGTAAATTTTAAAATAGTCCATAGTAAATGACAGCATAACCCTTTAAATACATGAGCTTTTCTGCATATGCTATACACTCTGCTTATATGCTTCAGTCCTGCAGCACAGCAAGGCATCTTAATAACCACTTGCGGCTCTCCTTGAACACTTGTAGGGGTTTTGGTGAACACCTTTGAGTTCCTGCCACTGTTTTACCATCGTCTTCATGCATTCCTTGATAGTAAGGCCTTCAAGATGTAACACATTAAATGAAAATGAAACAAGAAAGTTGAAAGATTTTCATCTTAATGTTAAAAGCCTAAAGCAAAATCATTCTCTCTCTCCACTGCGTTCTGCTGCTTGTATTTAAAAACAATATGGTTAATACTGGCTAGAAGGTTTTCAACCCCCAACCTGTGTGAGCAACGCAACCCTTCTGCCTCTTTGCCCAAATACCCTGACTCTTCTGTAACACCTGCTTCTATTTAGCAAAACAAATAAACAGTTACTAACCACAAGTATAACTCTCTACCACTGACATTTCTTTGCATGTCTCAGACCACAGTTTCCTTTGGAAACCCTGAAGTTATGTGCTCCTTCAGTTTTTACGTCTGTAAGACCGTAGACAGATGAGAAAAACAAGAAAACACGCACAGACAGAAGCTACAGTATCTACAGCAACAGCTGAAACACAAACTAACGTAGGGGTTGTGAAATTCATCCTGCGAGGAAGTTAGAAACGAGGCTGACTGATGCACACCATCGATGTTGTAATCCAGTCTCCAGCGTGAGGTGATGGTTCCCAGGCAGAGCTCATGCAGGCAGGGGCCAGGTACCCGCTCCCGGGGCCCGGCGGGTCTGCCCCGCCACGGGACAGGCACACATCCAGCCGGGCACAGGGTTCCCAGGGAGAAGGGTGGCCAGAAACCTGCCCAGAGCATTCTGATGATAACACGCTGCTCCCGGACACCCTTGGCTCCAGGAGGCCTTGGGAACGGGTGATGCTATAGCTTTGAAGACACGCTACGAACATTCGCGAGCACTGGTTTCTGCAGGGCAGTGGGTGACTTCACTGGGAAGCAGCTGGCTGGTGGTGCTGGCACATGTGCTGCAGGTCCGGGCTCTTCCAGCTCTCCTGTGCCACCGGAAAACCAACTCTGCCGGGCTCTGCCCTGCCAGGCGGGGTGGGCAGCGATGCCCTGCGGAGGGGTGAGCAGCGGGAGGGCTCTGCGGCGGGTGCCGACAGCGCAGCGGCAGCGCTGCAGAAGGGGAGAAGAGAAAAGGTTGGGTGCCAGCTTGCGTGAGCGCCCAGTCTCCGTACCCCACATCTTTCTATAATGTCCGAGCCTATGGCAGCCTGCAGCTTGCGCAGGCAAATTGGGCAGCGGGCCAGGGGACGTCCGTCCGATTCCTGCAGGTGGCTGGAGCCCTGCAGCAGGCCCCGCAGCCGCGGGCACCGACGGAGACCAAAAATCTGCCCGATCTCCCGAGTCAGGGTCTGACAAAGAGCCTGCGTTAGGCAAATCGTTCCTACCTACGTCTCCTCATCCCCCTCCGCTCCTGTACACCGACCGCTGCAGGATGGGCTCCGGGCTCTCACCTGGCAGGGCCTGAGAAGCAGCGGTTCGGAGGCCGCCGGTGCAGCGCAGCCGAACCCGGCCGGAGCAGCCCGGGGGAAGCTGCCCGCCGCCCCCGCCAGCCCCGCCGCAGCCGCAGCTCCGGCCGCCCCGGGAGGGCTGCGAGGGGGCTCCCGGAGCGCTTCCCGGCGGGCAGAGCCTCCGGGGGGTGGGAGGGGGGCTCCGGGGGGGGCTCCCCCCGCCCCGCGCGTGGGTCCCACCCGCGCCCCGCCCCCCGCGCCCCCCCACCCCGCACCGCCCGGGCTGCGCGGGCCGCGCGCGCCCCCTGCCGGCCCCCCCGCGGGGCTGCGCCCGTGCCGCCCGGCCACTCGGGACAGGGCCCACGGCGGACGGGGGCACCCGTGACTCAGGGCTGCCGAGCCGCATTAAGCCAGGCCCGTGACGCCCTCTTCCGCACGCCCCCGAGGGTAACTACCAGCCGTTCCGGTTGCAGCAGCTGGAACCCTGGTGGGATGAGAGTTTCCCACTCGTGGGTGTCACAGCCCCCGTGCGCGCCTGAGCCGGTCCTTCCCACGCGCTGCTCCCCCGCGACGTGCTGCGGGCGGCTCCGGGGAGATGCCAGCGACCTGCGAGAGCCGAGGCAGCCAGCGCGGGCTCAAGGGCCCGACCCTGCCGAAACGCAGATGGCCCACTGGGGAGCGGGGGCACGTGAGCCACGGGACGGAAAAGATGAGCTTCAAGACAGGCTGCGGCGGGGATGCTAAAGCTCACACGGGCAGCGTGAACTCCAGCCTCCGCTCTCATCCTTGCCTTGCCGCTTTTTAAACCTTTATTTCTCCCTGAAGTCGCTGCGGGGTTGCTACTGTCCATGCCCACGTATCCTCCTAGCTGAGCCTGCGCTGTCGCCCTGCCACTGCGCAAATCTTTTTAAGCATGATGTCTTTAGGGAAGTCTAATACATGACAGCTTTAATGAACACAGCCGTTGTTTTGTGAGAGCAGGACCAAAGGGCGTATTTATGTCTAGCAGGGTTCAGGCATCAGAGAATCCTGCTGCGACCAGGAGGCAAACTCTGAACGTGGCGTGAGGTCGCTTAGGGCCTGGCTCTCTTTCCCCTACTATCTTTTCACACCCTTTGCCTTCAGTCTACAGCAAAAGAATATCTTGTATCCAGTCATTCACATGTAACGACGATTTTCAGTATGTAAAAACGATCCAGTACAGTTTTTTTCCCCTACAACAGAAAAGTTCGCTTGCAAGCGACAGGGCAGCCGGCATTTGTTAGGAATTCCCCTCCTTCATTTTATCTGCTCGGGAAACTTGGCAAAGGAAAGGCTGCCTAAGCAGCGCAGTGAATCGATACTTCCCATGTCCCTGCCTTTTCCAAAGGATCTAGAACTTAATGAGTAGGGAATTCATCAGTCTTCTAAAAATTGCATAGAGCAAACCACTAGGCACTGAGCACCCCTGCTCGCCTTCCACCACACTTCAACAGCAAGTGTGATTTGGCATTTTTCCTATTATTGAGCTGATTGTTCATATTTTGAAAGTCATTTTAGTTTTCGACACTTAAAAGTTGCGCTTCTTTTGTCAAAGAAGCTTGTCCAATGGTGAAATTCCAAGACTCATCAGGGTTATTCCCACAGTACCAAAAGCATCTCTGGGCTTTTTCTTCTTTAGATATTTCAAGAGGTCCCCTGAAAAAAAAACCAAACCACCAATGAAAAACCTGTTTTCAGGAAACAAGCAGCAATATACAGAAAAGCTGTGAACAGACAGGATTGTTTTTACATACGTAAATGCACATTACTGAGCTGGACAGCCTGAGCATTCAGACACAATCATATCCCAAAGAAAGACTTTCAAGACCAAGCTCTCTTAGCAGACTTGGGCCTCAGGACAAACCAGCCCAGATGTTTTTTTTCTGGTTCATAGATCATTGAAATATTACTTTACAAAAGCAGAAAGAAGAGTAAGAAACTTAAATGCTTGAATCGGTTGTTGACTGCTAGTGGGAAAAATCTTCCCAGCCCTATGGACACTAAGTGGGCTCAGCAAAATTCCTAGTAGACCACATCAGATAAAAATCACCAGTAAGAATGCCCAAACAGTAGATTTTATTACTATACCCAAAGAAAATTTGTCTTAAACAGGCTTGACAAGAGTTTGATCTTCACCGTTGAAGCTAGAACCTAAATTCTATATAATTATGCTTGACAAAAGGCAAAACCTCCAGCTGACCATTGCATTAATGTGGGGAGTTCATTCCTCAGCCTTGACGGCTGGCAGAGCTCGGACTTCGCAGCTGTAACAGAGTGATTCAACCAGCTCCTGAAGCAGGAGCCCGCGGCTTTTGGATCATCCTGCCAGCTGCAAGGGAACAACTGATGTGAATAAAAATTACAGAATCCAACAGTTGCTGGAGCTGGGATTGGGGCTGGCGAGACGGAGCGTCAAACCGCGCTCACAGCCCCTCTCCACAGCACAAGGCACCGGGAACCGTCTTCTATCGGACATCTCCACTCTGACGAGCAACAAAGAGCCTCAAGTCCCCTCTGTTCACCAGTTACGTCAACCGACTCGCTTCGTGGTTCTTCCTCGGAGCTGTAATATTCCCGTTTATTTCAGTTTTTAATGAATTTCAAATTTCTATCCATTTCTCAGGAGAAAAATACATGTACTTGCTGCTAAATGGCATTTATAACATGCCCCCACTACACATGTAACCTTTTGCAATTCCTTATAATTCCAAGAATTTGTTGCATTGATATTCGTCATCTTAACCAATAAATAAAGGAAAACAGAACTACACAGCAGTGGTCCAAAATAATGCATAACAGCAATACAGATGTTTGCAATAACTACTGTAGTGCTGGGTATCTTCTATTGCCACAGAATAAGGACTTTGCTTATTGCCATCACATCCAAGCAAGGCAACACATGAAGCTAAAACCACACAAACACAATGTTACCTGCAACCCGCAGCACCGAAAAAACCATCAGCATGGGACAAAACCATGACACCGAGCTGTGATTCAGCTTTCAGTTCGGAAAGGAGCTCCGCATCCCCCAAAAAGCTGATCAAATACGAGGCAAGTGCGTGCGCCAGGACTTGCATGCTGCATTTTTTGCCGATTTGTTTTTTTCCGGTGTGTATTTACAATAGGATTGCAATTATTAATTTAAAATGTGTGCATGAGAGAGACGGAGAATATTTTATTAATACAGCTAATTTAAAAGTTGCTAACTTAAAAGGTTTAAAAGACCTGCATGAAAGCAGCAGCAAGCGAAGGAGACCTTTGTGGTCTTTGTAATTAGAGCATCGCCCTTTCTGGAGAAGAATTTGTGTAGAACTTGAAAAAAAAGGGGAAAAAAGTGTTGTGAGTGACGAGGCAGCGTGACCACGCTGTCATCAGGGAGTTGAAACCCTTCGGGGGATTGCCTGCCTCCATGCAGGCAACCAGGAGACATTTTTTCTATGAAACATTATAGCAGGAGGTATTCCTGGGCTTACTGGTTTGTATAGGTGTGTCCTCTCTATTCCCCTGCCAGAAGCAGCATTTCCCCAACACATCTAATAGTTCTTTGGTGTTTTTATAAAACAAGCAAACAAACAAAAGCTCTAACATTTTATGCTCATGTGATGCTTTTTGTGTTCAGTAGCTTTTACAAACGTTAGTGAGGCTTGCTGGAAGATACTATGTTCAGACTGAGGAAGAGTTTAGCCCCTGGTTCCAAAATACATATATTAATGTTCTATTTTTTCCTCTGATAATTTCATTATTCTCTCAAGCGCTTCTCAAGAGACATAAACCAGCAAAAAGACAGGGATCTCCGGATTCCCAGGACGTGTTGCTGATGTGGTGCTAGGGATTGAGTTTCCCACCTCCCCTTAGGGTGATACGATTTCTCCCATAGCCTTGTCCCGAAGCAGGATGTTATCTGCTGGACCCGAAGCCGCTGAGCAAGCACGGCTGCTATATTTAGTGCTCAGATGTTCCTGGAATCCAGTCCTGTGCTCAGATCACGGCAGTTCTCCTCCGCCTCACGGCTCCTCCGCGATGATTTGGTCTGAAGCAGAGACAGCTCAGATGTTTCCGGCACTTTTTGGGGTACATATATGGCGTAACGCTGGCATCACGCTGCGTGCTTGCTTCAAAACGTTACGGGGCTCAAACAGAATTGTGTGTAGTCAGTGATCTTGCCATTTAAGTCAAACAAACTAGCTGTGTATTGCAAATCTGCTGTTTCTCTTACTAATATTTTCAGCTCTGGCCTATTTTTCATAAGCATCACATTAGGAGCTCTTCCCGGGCAGTTTACCCATGCTGGGTGAGCCATAAAGATGGGGTGACATTTGTGTCTGCACAAACAGAAATCCGGTCTGACGGAAGATGGAGGAAAAAATCAGCCCATGCTAAAGAAATGTGTGATCCAAAGAGCTCCAGCTATGGAAGTGGGAATTTAAATGAGGATTTAGTTACTCTCTTGCTTCTAAGGAACTGTAAAACATGTGGGGTTATTTCCTGCACCGTTGCCAAGATCTGGAGCCATTTATTTGCAATGACTCGTGACTGTTACAAAAGGGAACGTGGAGGTGGGACCAGTGAAATCCTGCCACGAAGAGGTATTGGAGGACCCTGCATTGAAAATAATCCTCAGCAAAAGATAGACTAGACCTTTCCCCCAAGGATCTCAAGAGTGCTCTACACAAACACACTCACACCATACTGCCTTTCTTTATCAGGGAAGTACAGCACAAAGGTGCTGGGGCGAGGTGGTTTCGTTTCACTGGAAGTGTCTGAAAGTGCAGAGACCAAGTCTGGGCTGGTCACTTCTGGCACTGCTGGGGGTGACTCACCTGACCTACCTGGGACACCCTTTCAGGCTGAGAATTGCTCTCTGGAGGTGCTTTTTTCTCCCTACTGATTGTTGATGGCTCTTGAAGCTGCTAGCTCCAAGAAACGTTCCCTAAATGCGGGCAGTGATGCTCATCCGAGGGACAGCAGGCTCCCCGCCTGCCCGGGGAATCACTGACCTCCCCCTCCCAGGAGAGCCACGGCCATAAGCGAAGGTGCCAGACTGCGGTTTCCTCCTCTGCTCTCCTTACTTTGGCATCATCACTGACATTTGTCTTCCTGCAAGCAAATGAGATGGGGTACGGAGACACGGAGTGGAAAGCCTGGCTCCAGCAAAACAGCTGGCTGTTGTCCAGATGCTTTCATATTTGATCCCTGCTGCTGTGAAGAGGGAAAACCAAAACACTTACCTTGCTAGCCACTTAGAGAGAAGCTACTTTTGGCAATTAATTTGAATATTAAATGTCTAAATACTCTCCATGTATCTATCCTACTGGTTCAGGCAATTGGGGTTGCCTTTTGAAAGGAAGAAATCTTGCAACAGTGTCCATCAGTGCTTTTGGCATGACAAGGAAACGGCCACGGTGACTTGCTGCTGACATTTGTACATGTAAAAATGTTCCCTTACCTCAGCGGCATCCCCAGATAAAAGATAGTAGAGATACTGTGCACTGCTTTATTAGAAGTGCAATGAAAGGCAACACTTCACTGGAAACAAGAGGAGGATTTAGGATTTGCTACATGCTGGAAAAAAATATTCAGTAATATTTCTCCCTGAGTATTGCAGGGGTGAGAGAAGGAACAGCAGAAAGGTTTCCTGCTGTGAGCAGAGATGTAACGCCATCGGCCGGAAGAGACATCGGGAGCGGAGGAGGAAGGAGAGCTGCTGTGGCTTTGGCTGCGGAGCTGGCGGAGTCGTGTCAGGCTGGCGTCCCCTTCCCAGGCAGCAGCCAGGCTTGCGGAGCACAGCAGACGATACGAGTAATGCTGAGGTTGGTTTGGCTGTGGTTTTATAAAGGGCATCACAGCTTTACATCAAGCAGGAATTCCCTGAGCGGTTGGTGCCATGGCTCTGCACGCTCCCGGTGCAGTACAGCACCGCAGCCAGCCTGAGCACGCCTGCCCCGCACCAGATCTGACGCCTGGCTCTTTGCCGGGCATGGGCTGCATCACATCCCCTTTTCTCCTAAAGTTTTGTAATTACTAGATTAAATTAATAAGAAGGGTCCAGGTAGGCCAAGTCCCACAAGGTTCTGCAATAGTGTTTTATTTGTGCCTAACTTTAGGTAGTACTGGATTTCTTTTCTCTGCTTTCTTCCCTTGTGTTTCTATGCACGCTTGAAAATGAGGGGCAAGACGTTTGTTCCTGCTGGAGTGCAACTTCCCCCATCAGCTTTGTGGGCTCAGGGATCCTCGCTCACTATTGCTCCTAAGAGAAGCTCCTGCGAGATCACGGAGCGAGCCCCGCTCTGGCCTGTGAAACACACCATGGCAGAGTAAGTCCTTGCGCCCCAGTTCAGTAAATAAGCTGCAGATGACTCAAAGATAAGGAATCAAAACATCCAGCAGAAATGAGATGTGCACCGAGATGGGAGATGCGGTCCCCGCCCCTGCGTGCAGCCAAGCTACTGCCTGTGGGAGTAGCTTGAGAGAGGGAAGGAGAGTCTGCCCGGATCATCTGCGTGAATAAAAGAGGAAGTTTTCCCCTTAATTCTAGACAATTTTTAGCAAATGCCAGACATGATGTAAGAAGGCTGTTGCTGCTGAAGCCTTGCTCAACTTGCTCCCCTGCAAATCCTAATGTTAAAAACTCTCTGAAAATGCTGGTTTCACTGAAGTTTTTTTTGTTTGCTTCCTTTTTCTTCAGGGAAAATGGAGGCTACAGCAGGAAACGGTCATCAATTCACAGCTGCTCCCACCGTTAGACTTTGGATTAATATAAGAGAATCCAGCTCATACAGAAAAAGTGCAAAATATTATGCCTAGGCAAATACATGAAGATCTGTATAATTTATAGCTATGGCCTTTTCTTTCTATAAAAGCTAAAAACAAAGAACAACTCCCAGGCAAAGGCTGTGGGTACGCAGAGCACTCAGAGTTGAACCTCACGGCAGGGCTGGTGATCACACCTACTAATTGTGGAAGTGCTTACTGCCCTAACAGCCTGATGTGGTGAGTTGCTGGAGATAAATTATTCATGGTTGGTGTCATCCCACAAACATCGTTTGCATGCTATATGGTCAACATGGAAACAGTCATTCATTCTCTCAATCAGCGCAGAAGGCCGTCTGGGGGAGGGTTAATGTTAAAATACATGCCCCCCTTTTTTTTTTTCCATTACTGCTTCCCCTTTAAATCTGATAAAGGGGTGGCTTTCTTCTACGTAAGAGCAGTTGACTGTCTTCCAGGCTGCAGGGAACGTAACAGAGAGAACACAGGACAGTCCCTGCAACGTGGCTAAAAGCCATCCAAGGTTTGACCTGATCCTGGATAGGAGAGAGAAATAGAAATCAGGCAGGGATTTTGGCTCTAAGTATTGCTGCCTGTCAATGGGAAGAAGCCTGGGAAGGGAGTCAGCATCTTCTATACAGGCATGATCCACTATACTGAATATGGGAATAGGGAAAACTCCCTTTGCTGGATGCATAGGGTCTTGTGCTTCCTCCTGCTCTACAAGTCCTAAATTAAGCAAAACCAGTCTGCACTGATCAGCATCATCGTACTGGGTCTCCACGTTTCAAACCATCCAGGCAGAGAAATGAGATTTATTCACTTACGACATCTGCCGACAAACACGTTCCTACCTCATTCTCCAGCGCCTTACAGCCCTCATCGCCTGAGGAACAGCGAACACACAACTTGCTGCTTACAGCCGGCAGCTGGGAGGACACGGGCTTTAAATATTAACCTTCGTATGAAGTCGCAAGCACTGAAGCAGACCTCTGCTCACAACAGCCTACCCCAAATCCAGGTTTGTCGGATCTAGCGCTTAACCAATTAATCAAACTCTCGGCTTCCTCCACGGAGCGAAGCAGAGGCAGTAGCTTGGCTGCACGCAGGGGCGGGGACCGCATCTCCCATCTCGGTGCACATCTCATTTCTGCTGGATGTTTTGATTCCTTATCTTTGCGTCATCTGCAGCTTATTTACTGAACTGGGGCGCAAGGACTTACTCTGCCATGGTGTGTTTCACAGGCCAGAGCGGGGCTCGCTCCGTGATCTCGCAGGAGCTTCTCTTAGGAGCAATAGTGAGCGAGGATCCCTGAGCCCACAAAGCTGATGGGGGAAGTTGCACTCCAGCAGGAACAAACGTCTTGCCCCTCATTTTCAAGCGTGCATAGAAACACAAGGGAAGAAAGCAGAGAAAAGAAATCCAGTACTACCTAAAGTTAGGCACAAATAAAACACTATTGCAGAACCTTGTGGGACTTGGCCTATCTGGACCCTTCTTACTAATTTAATCTAGTAATTCGCGTTTCACACACAGTGAAAACATTTCAGCTTGTGTGGAAAACACAGCCAAGCAGTGCATTAGGTGGATTGGCCAGAAGTAACTTGATGCTATTACCTTTTTTTTTTGTTTTAGAGAAAAAACCAGCAGGGTCTGTGCCAGCACAGACTCTTGTCCTATTTCCAGCCATGTTCCCCGAAGGGCCCTGCTCACTCGGCAGCCGCTCCTCCAGCACTTTGCCCTTCAGCTGCTGTACAGCTTCACAGCCAGGTCAGCTCTGCTGCAGGAACGGGACTCCCAAGGTCAGCTCTGAAACCGGCTCCTGCTGCAGGCAGGGCAGCCAGGGCAGCTTTCGGCAGAGCTCCGCTCCATTTTCATTCCCTTATGTCAGTTATTGTGTAATCACCGAGCTACTTTAACAGGAAGGAAGAGGCTCGAAAACCCAACCTACATTCAGTAAATACATGCAATGAGGTGTTTTGTTAAATCAAGAGCTTTGTGAAAGTGATGAAACTTCCACTTGCTCGCATAAATCCTGTCACACGCTCTTTCCCTGCCCCTCCTTCGGCTCTCTCCACCGCTGACAGCCGCCGGGCGCATCGCTGCAGCGAGGTTATCAGAGTGCGAGTTACTGCTGAATGGTACAACGCCACTAACCTATTTCTAATGAGAGCTTTAGTCAACGAGAGCTTAACTAGAAGCCTAGGTGAACCTTGATGCAATTACACTTGTAATATTGGGCTTAAAAAACCAACCAACCAATCTGTTAAGATGAGTTCTAGATGTTGTTAGTTTTACTCCTCAGGTGGCTGACTGCATCTCAGGAAATAAGATGCAAGAGAAAAAAGCTTTCAAAAAAACCCTAGAGAGACTGCTTTTCAAAGTCAGAGCAACATCACAAATTGATAGAACTGTTTCAGTGCAAAAAAGTGGTCAGGAGATGAGGCTGCGATTCCTCAGAAACAACCCCCCGAGGAACCGGCAGGACCTGGCATCAGAACTGCACCGCGGAGCTGGGTTACGTTTCAGGGCATCTGACAGGTTTTCAGCTCCTAATTTCAGTGAGCGGCGGTGGCTCCTTCCCAGTGAACTCTGCTCTCCACAATGCAGAGGCTGGGGGAGAACATGCAGGTTCCCATCAATCCACAGCAACATTCACATACACTAAGAATTTTTACGGTTTATGTATTCTGATTATCAAGATAAGTATTAATGTTGAGCACTAACTCTATAAACAAGCATGACTTGGTCTGACTATTTTCAGAGGTTTGGTGTCCACAGCATGCCAGCCAAATCCGAGGGCTGTTGTGGAAAATGAAGCATCTCAGGCCTAGAAAAACTGACAAGGAGAAATCAATGTTTTGCTGCAAAACATCGCTTCATATTGGAGCCAGCTGCAAAACAGCCAGTGATCCATTTCTAGAGGAGGCAGAGGCTGGTTTATTCAGAAAACAGCTCAAAAAAAAAAAAATCTAACTCTGCAATACTGAGATACATAATTTATACAGAGGCTTGCCGCTTACGCCAGAACACACATGAGTGTCATCAATATTTTAAATACTGAGTACCAAACTGGTTGTCAAATGCAAGTCAGCAATTTCCTTTTGCCTCTCTACTGGAGAGAAAGCAATCAGGCCGAACACGAATCTGGATGAGCCCTTTTAGCGAAGAGCTTGCTTGAGACCAGAGACTGTTACATATTTTATTTGAAACACAAGATGCGGCAGGAGCAAAACAGCTGGCCTTAGCCAACCAACAAAAAAAGTCAGTTGGCTGCCTCCACACATTATTAACTTGAAAAAATAATTTCATAATGCCAACATGAGGCTGTATATGTTTATTCATCGTCAGTAATTTTTGTACACAAGGCAAAATATTAATAGCTGAAAGGCAACATTTTTGGAGAGTATGTACAGAGCAATGTACAAGCGAGTGTAAGAGGTTTTAAACTATTCATCAATTTAACCGTTTTATAAAAAGGAAGTGATGCTTTTTCTTCTAAGACCTTCCTTAGAAATAATTTATTGCCAATCTTAAACTAAAGCAAGGAGAAAAAAAAATTTACAATAAAAACTACTCCCTGGAAAGTTTATAAAAAGTTAAACATATAAAATTGTAAGCCACAAACATTTATACAAAGCTAATACAAATCTTGGTTTTGTTGAAGATCTATGAGGTTGTTACAAAATATATTTTTACATAAAGGCTTCACGTAAGGTAAGCTCTCACTGCTACTGAAAGCGCAGGAAAGCGGTTTTAAATAGTCTGCAATTCAACTTATTTTCAAGTACAATGCAAAGAAATTGCAAAATGGCACTGTATTGCAATGCTGTGTAATTAAAAAAACCCCTATGTTAATGGTACCATCAAATAGACAAGACCTGTAAAGTTAACTTGTGAACAATTCAGTATGGCATGAAACTTCTGATCATTTTGAAACAGGAAATGTTATTGTCGGAAAATGAACCTCCTGCAACCGTCCTTAAAGAGAAATAACCAGAGAAGTCTTCTGATGGCAATGGACATGTTAAACATGCATGGTTCTCAGTCTTTAAGCAGTGAGTTGCTCCCAAACATGGTGAGCAGATGCAGTTTGACCAAGCCTTCTGGGACTGATCATAAATACTATTACTAGCCAAGTGTCACAAAGCTTGAAACACCCACCTGATCTGAGCAATCTGATAGAATAATTCTGATGGGCAAAATTTAAAGCTACTTACTAGACAAATGAGTCCAATATACAGCCTTTAAGATCAATGAACCCACTTTTTTTTTTTAAGAGCAGATATTCTAGAAGAAAGCTTAAGTTTTACACAAACTGATGGCTTATGCTCCCACATACAATATATAAAAACAGTAAAATTTTTAAAGCCCTGATGAACAGCCACAGTTTTCAGGTATCAATCAATTCAGTTTAACACACTGCAGCAGGGAACAGTTGCTAAAACACCAATTTCACCTTGAGGTACAGGAAGGCTGTACAAGACAGTGGTATATCTCCATATGGTCAGTGATCTTTTTAACAGAGCTCACTCCACCAAAGAGAACTCCATCAAAGAAAGTTGTGGGAAACTTGATTTTCTACCTGCTTTCCCACCTTCACTAGAAATACATCCTGACTTTGTACCACAGACTGGTTTACATGAACAAGCTTCACTCTTACTAGCCAACTGTGACTCATTTGTTTGCTTCAGGATAAAAAAAAAAAAAAAAATCACTCTGTTCAAAACATCAATCCTTCAGCTCTTGTACCAAAATTATATCCTGCTATAAAGAAATAACATTTAGAAACAAATCTAAAAAGAAATACAACAGTACACGCTATGCTCCTTTTCAGGTAGCTAATGAAGAGTAAGTTTGAAGATGGAGAAGCCAAACGTTGATTCAGTTTGTTTAGCCAGTATGTTAACATAGGAACCATGTAAACAGTTACATCAAGGTTAGTTGCCTCACCCCCTCTAAAGAAGTGGGAGTGGGAAATGCAAGCGATTTGACTCAGTCATTTCATTAAAATAATTCATTTCTGCCTGAGATTCATATAGTGCTTATCTACCAGAGCCTATTTTGTCAGAAGTGACCCAACATTGCAGGGTCCACCTTGCTATCTTACAGGCCCTGGTGTTCACAGGGAAAGAGATCTAAAAGGATTAAAACCAGGGTTTTTTTGTGTTGGTTCAGGGGAGAAGCCTGCTGAGTATTTTTCCCACTTTAGCTAACATCAGAAGTGCCCAGTGCCTTGGTGATACTGGCTATATCCTTGGACTGACATCAGTTTTGAGGATCTTTAGTAAATTAACAGCTCCCTTGGCACAAAATTCATCAATATTTTACATAAACAAATTTGTTTAGACAAATTCCTGGTAATTTTCATATCATCCACTATCCAGTCTTTAGTCTTTTCTGCAATCATCTAGTCTGACATCCTGCAAACACATACTACAGACCCTCTCCAAATTGATTATTTTAATCAGAGCAGAGATAAGTCTCTCTTCAAAGAAGAAACTTGTTCAGACAACTGTCAGCACTGCAAAAAACCAAACCTACTACTCCTCGTGTTGACGAACAAGGATACGGATTTGTTCAATTTCTGCTTTTCAACAGTGGACTCTGAGGCTACTAGACAGAGGTTTGTTGTCTGCTCGTGTAGCATTGATAGCTCAACCAAATCAACCTGTCATTCTTCTCCAAAGAGGGAAATGGAGAACTTCTGCACTCCCATTACAGGCATGTTGTCCAATCCTTTAAATGGCCTCACTAGCTTTTTTTGAGGTCTCTAGTTCACCATCCTTCTTGAACTGCTCACATATGACCTGAAGATGTCAAACCAGAAGTAATCATATCCATGTCCAGTAAGGAGGCAAAATCTACATTAAATATCCCCATCTAAGGATTATATTAATCCTCCTGACATCAGCGTTGCACCCAGACTTTATGTTTAGATTATGCACTGTGACTTCTCCCAAGCTCTTTTCAGAATTCTTTCCTCCCAAAATAGTGCCTTATTGCAGAAATCGCAGACTAATCTATGACTACTCATTGGATGATATAAAAAAATAGAGGTCTTTCAAAGCACCTAACTAAATTAAAATACGCTATTCCCCTTCTACTGACAGGAGAACGAGGTACAGAGATGTTAATACAACTTACAATCACAGTAAGTAAAAGGCTAAGTTCAGAAGACAGGCAGCTTTCCTATGTTCTAGCAGGGACACTGCTCCAAGCAGTGAGAATATTATGTCACACTGCTTGCCACATGTGCAGTATGTTAATAAAAATTCATTTAAGAAAGTATTGGCCAGCATCACGATCCACAGGAATTGGCCAGTTCCATGGGGGAAGTGGCAAGCTGAACTGCCGACATGACACTACCGTCCGGGGAAAACTTGGTAGCGGCACTACTTTTTAAAACACAAGCTCACAAGCTTACTCTCATTTTGTAGCATGCTATGTGGTGCATGAGGATTTCTGGGCAAGAAGTATTTTTTATGATTTTTTTTTTAATCACATGGCAATGGTAACAACCCCCCCTTACAAAAAAAAAAAACCAAAAAACAAAAACAAAAAAAACCCCCCAACCAACTGCAATGGAACTTTTGGTAAAATATTCTTAGTCACAAGCAGCACTCTGGAGTATGCTGTGCAACATATTTGGCTCAAGTACACTTAGGATTGCTAGACCCAATTGGAAAGTCTCAAAAAGAACCTCATCAGCTGAAGCATGTTCTGCTGTGACATGTTCTTTTTTCAGAAGAAAACGTTAATCTTCACGGTGTCAGCTACACAAGGCCTCTGCTGGGAACACATATGCTCACATAAGGCCACTGAAAATACTGTAGGAGGACAGAACACAAGGAGGCACTTAGGTTTGCAAGTACTTCTATCCATCACCAAATGCTTACTGATTAAGATGAGGCACACTGTAAGAAGTCACGAAGAAAGTAAAAATAAACCAGTGCTGTATTAAAGCGCTTCAAGAACAGGTAAGGTACCTACATGTAAAATCTGGTTAGTGAAGATAAGAAATACAAGTTTAGCTTGCTCCCCTTCCCACATCAGAATTTCAAGAGGACCGTATCATAGTGCTCTGTGCTTTGCCATGGCTCTAAGACGTATGTACAACGCAATAGAGTGAAACCGTGTACTGTGCCATTCACTAATTCCTTGTCACTAGACTTCTGCCTGCATTAGTACTTCCTGCTGGATATGTCTGAAGCTTCCAATCTAAGTACTTTTAAAGCATCTCCTAGTCAAACCCCATGCAAAGATTTATACTGAAACAGGAAGTACATTACACCCAGGAATCCTAGCTTCAAATAGATTATTCCAGCAAGGGATTTATGGGATTTCTAACCAACAATAGACCTGAGAAATCGTAAGTCAGCTATGGTATCACAATCTTCATAATTAAGTTAGATGTGAAAAGTTTCTCCCCCCATTAAATTACTGCCACACTCTAACGATTGCAACAATTTCATTGAAGTTTGGACTTGGAATTCTGAAGGTGGAATGAATTTTCTAGGATAATACACACGTTCTTAAAAGGTCAAATTTATCACTTTACAGGTAACTTAGACATAGGTCTGCTATAAAATTACAACTTAAGTCAACTTGAAGCTACACTGGAAGAGATTAAGCCTGAATTTCTGCAGAAATTGGCAATAATGTGTTCAGCAGCAGCTTTTAGCCACATATCAAGAAGTCTGACAGGATCTGGATTTCTCTACTCCTGCTGTAAACTTCTAGTTAAAAAAACAACACACAAAATTTACTCAAATAAAAATGTCTTTTTGCACATCACTGTAACATAAGCTGCTTGAGGTTGTCGTGAAGGATAGTATCCTTGACATCACGGAAAACTAACCGGATGTTTTCTGTGTTAATAGCAGTGGTGAAGTGGTGGTAGAGGGGCTTCTGCTGCTGGTCCCGGCGTTTAGTACGAAAACAATCCACCAGGAATTTTTGGACATCTGTTAAGCAGTGGGGATCCCCTTCAAACTCTGGAAAATAGTCTTTGATGCTCACTTTTTGTACTTTTTCCTCAAGCAAGTCCGTCTTATTTAAGAAGAGAATGATTGAGACGTTGCTGAAAACCCGGTTATTGACTATTGTTTCAAAAATGTTCAGGGATTCTGTAAGGCGATTCGTTTGCCGATCCTCCATAAGCACTTGGTCAAATTCACTCGAGGAAACAAGGAAGAGTATTGATGTGACACTGTCGAAGCACTCGAACCAACGTTTCCGTTCTGACCTTTGGCCACCTACATCAACCATTTTGAAAGGAACATTTTTTATTTCAAAGTCGTACTCATGAATCCCTTTTGTGGGTCTTCGTGCCAGCAGTATATCTTGCTGTGAGGGAAGATAATCCTAAAAAAAAAAAAATAAAGGAGATTTTGCTGATTAGGATACAGGTCACAGGCACGGTGATCACAGCAGACTTGCAATCGAGAGAAAAGCTTGCAGAGGAACAGCACAATGTTTTGAATAAATATACACATGTATGTATATTTATATGCTAACACTGAAGCATTTGGGAAAGATCTCGAGTCCAAAGCAGGAAACACACCCAATATTAAATCAAAACATGTACCCCAAAGAACTAAAGCTTTCCATTTGCCACATGACAAGGATCCATAAACAACCTGAGAGGTACACCTTCAATTCCTCATGCCAGTTTCCCCTCATTCTGGATTACTTTATGCTTCATTCATCCTCTTCCCACAAAGCTGGGAAACACGCTGGCTGCCAACACTGCAATGCAGCAAATGGGGTCTAAAACAGGTTTCTCAAATCAGTAACCACGGTAGTATCCCATTCTAACTGTGGGCACTCGGTTCCTCCCATGTTCTTGTGCATACTGCACGACTGCTTCTAGAAAAAAGAGCTGCTCCACGAAGTAATTTTTAAGGCAATCAATTATGCCAGAAAAGTGAAACCTAAGCAACTTACTGTGTTGTGCCATAGATCTTTTGCATCCAGCTGTATCAGTCCAAAAAGTCACTTCTATTAGCTCTGTGCCACGCCTGTGAGCTCACACAGCCCCAATTTGTCCAAAACATACTGTGCAATACAGCAGAACAGAAGAAACAGGCAGCTGAGGACAGCAGCCCCTTCCCAGTAGTACAGCCTAGGAGGGCACCCAAGACAGCTGTACCCTGAAGTTCTCCAGCCTGCCTTTTCCCCCAGAATTAAATAGGCAGGATAGGTAATTTTTTACTACTTTTTGACTGTTACATGAACAGTCATCATCAATGGATGCAGATGTTAACAGGAAGAGGAATTCTTATTAGTCAGCTTTCGACAGCATGAAATTCAAGACTTGCATTGGGGATTTCTTCATTCTTAGAATTACACTTTTGCATATGGTCCAAGTCTTTTTGCTATTTAAAAAGTGCATCTGTAACAGACAGCTGGCTGATGCTGCAGTTTAAAGCTTTGTTGTTCACTTGTTATGGAAACTCTTCCTTACATTTTTCCAGCATTTCTCACAACTTCAGAGAGAGCGATTTAGGTTTCAGAGCTGGAATTTTAGTCTCCTCTTACTGAATGATCTACAATCTTCCTTTGACAGTGCCAGTACCAGACTTGGAGTTTTTATAAAGATGTGTAAGACCATGGTCCAGAAAGTCTGATTCAACTAATAAGCTGGGGTGGGGGGCACAAACACACAACTACATGGCAATTCAAATACTGGTATTCCAAGTTTAAGGCAGCTGGACAAGTTTGATCCACAGCATTTAAGAAAGCAATTTTAAAAATCATGAAGTGAGAGTAATGTTCCAAAAACTCAATGATCACTTTGCTTTACTATGTGAGCTCAAAAGTGAAACTAGCTAGAGAAAGACTGTTTTGTTTGAACTCCCGGGTTTCTTTATTCGAGCTGCCCATGACTGAGGCACTGATTTTTATCATGGCACAAATTACAAAGCAGCTCTCTGAAGCACAGGCTCCCCACCCTGCACTTTTTGCTGTAGTACTATTACACATCCAAAACCCGCACCACCTAAATCTGCAGGAGAATTGAACTGCTAAAGCAGTACTATGTTCTCTCCTAACCGAGCAACAGACATGTGATGCCACCCCCTTGTCTGATTAAAAGAAGCAACTTTAAAGGGTAATAAGATTTTTCTCTTTGTTACATTTAGCTTGGGTCTTTTCTACCAAAAATTGGTAGAGGGGGAGAACAATCAGAGGAATAGAGCAGTGACTGTATCAAATGTCACTGGGCACATGTGAAGGGATTTTGAGTAAAGCTGTTAACATTTAGGCAAGAGAATGTCTCAGGTTCAACACTTATTCCACCTTTCAAACAGGAACACGTAATCTTTTGTTATTCAGGAAGCTAGTCTCAAGTTCTCAGAACAAAACCAGAAAGTCTTAGGAAAGCTCAGGAGTGACTGAAATTATTAAAGTAAGTAAGTAAATAAAATCAATTAATATAGTAGGCAAAGCCATATATACCTTCAATACTGAAACGAGCACAAAGCAAACTCTTCTGGGAGTTGGCGTGTACTGTTTATTCAGGAAAGCTTTCAAGAACAAGGAACTTATTCCTAGAATTCCTGACAAATTCCCTCTTGAGTATTATCACTCATTTAAAATTCCTTCCACACTTGCAACCACAAATAAAATCCTTTCAAGTGTTTTCAAGTTCTACATGCACAGAAGACCTACCATGTTTTATACCAGATAATGGCTACTCTGATCCAACAGTCTGCAAATGAGTGCACTGGAAGTCAAGTGCTTGGTATACAGCCATCATTTGGCTACAGGAAACTAAATACAACAACTCCTAAGGAATCTCCCAGTATTTTAGTTATCTCTTTGAAGGATGATTATGTTTTCTCCCTCACACCCAGATCCTTGGGATACTAGCAGCTTGCCACTGTAGCAATTCTCAACTAGTCCCTTTCCCACCGTTGATCGCATTCTCCACATCTGAAGACTGCAGCATTAGGTGAATATTTTCTTTGGACAGCACTGAGTATTATTTTCCAAGCCCTCCGAAGACTGCAGCATTAGGTGAATATTTTCCTTGGACAGCACTGAGTATTATTTTCAAAGTCCTTTCAATATTTCGCCATTGTTAATCAGTACTTCTCCTGCAAGCATCCCCAGCACACTCTCCTCTTCTACACTTTGCCCCATCTTCCGTGTTGACTGTTTTCTTTCTCACCTTCTTCCAGTTTTGGTTTATTTTTTTGTTTTGTTTGGGGTTTTTTGTCATTTTGGGGGGGTTTTGTTTGTTTGGTTTGTTTTGTTGCTTTTGGTTGGTTGTTGGTTTGGTTGGTTGGTTTTTTTGTTGGTTTTTTTTTTTTTGGGGGGGGGGGGGTGGGGGTGGGGTGTTTTTTTGTTTCATTTTCTGTGCAGCTCTTCCCAAGGATACATATTGATAGTGACTCAGAACATGCGATGATAGTGACTCAGAACATGCGATTCCTGAACTATCTCCTTCCTCAAATTCACTACAGTCTGGTTTCTTCTAAACGACTTCTTTTGGTTATTAGGTAGCTCTTTTGGCTACGACATCACTGTTTGCCTTGTTAAAATTAGAATTTAAGGCATGAATAAGATCCAATCACAACATGGAAAGCAATGTCTCTCTATGAGGTATTTTGAATACATATAGTCTGCACTGGCAGTTGAAATAACAACAAATAATTGCAAGGAATCCAGCCGATCCCACGTGTATATGCCAGCCAGCTACTCTTATTTTGCTGATCTGATTAAATCTGAACATTAAGTTCTTTTCCCTACGCACTGTTATCATCAGCTCCCTTTTGGCAAGAGGCACATGAATCGCAGGTCTATCTGTTTATAAGCAGTTTAGTTGCAGGCCAGCCCAGTTGTATCAGATAACAGATAAGAACAGTAAAATACTTGTATTAATACAGTCTGGGGAAATAATCATTAGACAAATCTTGCATACAGATAAGAATAAACCAGAAGAACCTATCAAATCTTTCACTCAGTAACAAAATTTAGCTAGCACTTTTTCCACAAAGACCTAACATTTTCTATGACAGCAGATCTTGAAGAGTCCCTCTGTATCTCAACACTGTTTGGTCTAACTTTAAACTGAAAAGCTGTAATTCAGCGTTCAGCGTTCCCACAGCAACATCAGACCTACAATAAGTGTGTGTGTACATGAAAACATAAAAAAACCCTAGTGACTTCAAGTTTCACGCTTTAATCAAAGAATGGACCATGGTTTCTAAATAAAGAACTCTGAAAAGAAGCTGCAAAAATCTTTACCCAAATGTGCACAAATGTGTGGGGGGAAAAAAAAAAAACCAAACCCCTTCGAAACTAAAGTGGCATTGGATTCAAAGACCATGAGAAATCCACCATTAGCAGAAAGTTTAGCAGTTCATTAACGTGAGTGCAGTTCTCTTCCTGCCTTGTAACTCAAGACCAAATCAAAATGCAGAGAGTGAGTGCTGGAGTTCTCAAGCAAGATAGCTGGGAAGCATATGCATTCTGCAAGATGATCACCAGTGCTCTAGTTAGAAAAATGACAGTTCAAAGCAAAAATATAGTCTGGCTTAAAATTAAATTGTTATCTGTTAAAGAGAAAAAGAAAAATTAAATTAAGCATGATGTAACAGGATTCAATTGAAGTGGTTTGGATTCCTTCATCATTTGTTAGCCATCAGCTGGAAATGACCATGAAGAAACTGCTTCCCCATGGAGTTCAAGCTGGCATCCCATTTTAAAGGCAGTTTTTCCACATGCCATTTCTGCAATACATAACTAATGAGTATCGGCATACAACTTCATTATTCAAGCAATAACCAACATTTCTATCAAAAAGTATTCTACAGAACTTTCAGCTTTTTCCCCAGAGAAAACAGATTTTATTCTGTACCAAGTTTGTTTATTTTAAAGTAGACACTACAGAAAGGTACCACTTACCTGTGCACTGATTTAACTTAGAATTCCTAACTGGACATATAAAAACAAAAGCAGTCATTTTTGGATATCAATTAGTGTTGAAGTGCTACTTTAGCAGTTTTCTGACTCGACAAGCATTTGTAACTTGTTTTTTGTTCAATTTCTACAGAAGTTTTATTTCCAGAAAGTCTCTTGGCCCTTGCATCGCCCTGTGGTTTTGACATGTCAGTGATGAACTGCTGAGATAATGGGACAGTCGAAGTTAACTAAAGTTCAAAGTTATTTGAGTAGACACTAATTACATTTCACCTGTTTAAAACCCAGAGATCACACAGACTACTTAAAACTCAAGACTGAAAAAAAAAACCAAACCAACTTACTTGTTCTCCAAGTTTATCCAAGTTGTCCAAGAAATACTTTACAGATTCCCCCTAAAAACAAAGGAAATGGTTATTTAAATAAGTGGCACAGTTGATCCCAATAGTTTACATTCTGAAGTCCAATTAATTTAGTGAAATCTAGATTTAAGTGTTGTAAGCTTTAATCACCACTTTTTAAGCAGCTATCCTAAGAACACAACTGACATTTTATATTTAAGCTTAAAAGCATAGGTAGGCACATTTGTAATAGTTAAATTATTTCCAAGTTTAGAATTGCTAAATAAATCCTACAGTGTTATCTACAGGGAGTATCAACGAAGCAACCACAGCTTCATTATCAAAAGACACATCCAATTCTTCTAACCCTTTGAGGAGTCTGCACATCCAGGCATTCAGGTACAGGGATTAATCACTGGAGATAAGTTAATTTATAACTGCATTGCTATACAATCCCATTCATACACGTACTTTCCCTGAGCACAGCATATGACTAGCAGAGTAGAGGATGAGAAACCACAACAGATGAAGCATTTTACTAAACTTTCCTATCAGAGACCAAGTCGGACAAGAACTCCTTACTCTGTAACGAACAGTGCTCCGCGCTGCCATACTGCATGATATCGCACCTACTAGACAGGTTACCTTCCAGATTCAAGCCATCACTGTCCTTGCAAATAGTAACTGCAGTTTTTAATCCCTCCAGTAATACGGAACTAAAGGGGTTTTTATCGTAAGCCTGAACTACAGCCAACTCTCCAGAACTCCATTAGGGTGCTGGGATTAAGGAAGAACTCTTACAAGGATGCTGCTGAACCTGAGTTCACTTGCAATAGGTAATGTACTGATTGAATTTATTGCAAAGGAAAGTAGTACCTTTTTAGGATTCTCAGCATCATCACAGAAGCAGAAACATGCTTTCTTTTGAAAGCTCTTGATTACCAAGCTGTAACTTATTTATTTTATAGTAAATACAGAAAAGAAACCATCTGTGTTTTCACTCTGCGGATGGAAGAGCAAGAATTCTGACTGAATTCTCTCGATGAGAAATTCAAGAAGCATCCAAGGCTGAGGTGACTACATCTAAACCAGACAAGTGAATTAGGACAGGAGTTACACCCCGATAATGACTTCCCCTCACTTGAATTTGAACTCTGCAAACTTATCTAGGAAGAATATCAAACCTCAATATTAAACTGTGTCATCTAAGCAGCAGTAAAGTAGGGTAGGGTAAATAACAGTCCAAAAAGGATTCTGGCAGACACATAAGCCAGGTTCCTTTGCAAGTTTTCCAGGTACTAAAAAAAGTTACATAATACAAGTAGATACCGCACCTTTAAGTGTGCAATTTGAACATCAACTTTTAATTAGCCAAGACTGGGACTCCGGTTGAAACATGCCTTGTGCTCGAGAGACCTGCAGGGAAAGAGTCCAACACAGGTCTACTACCTTATTTTACCTTCTATTTGGCTTAACGTTACCGATTTTCTTTAGGGTGACAAACTGCAGCAGTAACACTAACCATTTTAAAGCCTGGTGGCACACAACAGCAACTGCTTGCAATGGCAGCAGTATTTTACACCTACATCTTTTCCAGCACTTCAGAAATCCATTCTAGCCTCAGTCCTGTCAGGAAAGTGTACGGGGAAGAGCATTCCTATTTCACAGAAAATAAAAATACACAACCTTGATGCACAAATCCATCAAGCTTCCCAAGCAGGAGTAACAGGATCAGAATTCAGGCCTTCCAAGTACTAAGATCGCTGTCTGTAGCTGAATGTTAAGACAAAATAAAGTTTAAGGTCAGACTTAATTTCTTTTTTAGGTCCTAGTAGGAGCTGGTAACCCTCCCTCCCCCACAGGACTATGTACAAATCAGCCAGATTTCAGACTCATTAAGTGCAGGTATTTTTTCTAGAATACCTGGGCCTCAGAGGTTGTAAGTATGCATGCATGTGTGTGCGCATGCATACATGTATTTTAATCTTAGACAGCCCTTTTTTATACTACTTACAGCAATGCCTACTCCCTAAAGAAGCATTAACTCCGCAATACTGGAATGCGTGAGTTACCACCTCTCCTTTAAGTCCCAGGGCTTACTGCTACTGCAATGGATTGAGTGGTTGGAGCAGACAAGTAAGCCACAGCCTGTAAAGGTCACAAAACACCCCCAGAAGCAGCTTCCTAAAAGAGGGGATTTCCTGAAAACACAAATGCAAAATACATCGGCCTGCAGCAACAGCAACGCTCTAGAGCCACATATCCAACAGTAAAGTAACTGCCAGAAAGCACACCGAGAAGACTGCTTAGCTTTCTAGGCTGTCATGTAGCAAAGTCAATGGCAAACAAATATAAAGGTGGCCATTCTGAAACTCAAGAGATTAAACTATAAAAGCAATCAGTTACAAACGTAAGACAGTTAATAAAGCAGTGACATACCAGTTTCTCTCCTCCACATGTTCGGCTCAGTCACTGGGTTCTTCCCTTATGAGAAATCTATTCAGACAACTAATATGACACACCAAGCCAAGTGCCATCAACATGACCCAACTCTGTGTTTCAGGATAAAAGTTGTTCAATCATTGGCTTTTATCAATTTGCATGGCATCGAGAACTTACAACAGCTTCAAATTCATCATCTGTTCTTCCATCACATTCCAGACACCCCTCCATATCATACTGCAACAAGCCAGTGCCTTGACTAGTAATAATTTTCTATCTGACCTGGACATCTTCATACTAGCAGGCTAAGCTCTCCTAACTACAGATACTCTTCAACAGCAAACTACCACGACTAACAGATTGTTATCAGAATGCACTACTGTAGAACTGAAGAGTTTTGACCCATTTTAAACAAGCTTCAAAAAGACAGCATTACAAAGCAACCAAGCAAGACTTCTGATCTTTTTCCAAAGGGGTGAACCTATGTATTTTACGCAATAATGAAGAGAAACCCACTGAAAAACCCATCATACAATAACCAAGGAAAGCCTTAAGGCCAGCAATTGCTAAAAATGAGTAATAAAATTATATATTCACAAGCCTGTATGACAACAGCTCCAAAGACAGCTTCTGTGTTAGGCTACTTTTTCTTGATATTAGATACAGAACTAGATCTCACTCTCTAAATCCATGCCAGTGGCTATATTTAAATGGCTGTATTCAACAGACAGTTGTCGCATTATAAAGATCTCCCTTTAGACAAACTGTAAACCCTCTGGTTTACCCTAGATGACTAGAAAAAAGAAACTGGGTTTCCCCACTCTGCCCCACTAACTCCAGCGTGGCTCACCGCGTCCAGCCCCTGCCACGTGGCTGTTGCAGCAGTCAATCTGCTGCAGTCATGCCACAAAGGAGCTACGCCAATGACAAAATCAACAGGAGACTGAGAAACTGCAGGATCTACCCCCATTAAAAAACTCTATAGCTCTCCATTACATTCCCGTTGTCTTCACACCCATGTTCTGTGAGCACATACAATGGAAATTTAAATTAAAGATCTAGTTAAAAAAATATAGTGATGTAAAGGTCTTTAATTAGTCACAGGCGAACTTTTGCATTTTTTTAAACTGCAGGTGAACCCTTTAAAGTCATTTTTACAGTTGAGCAGTTCTGAACTGCAAACTTCTGAAGCGTGGTTGAAGGCTACCAATGACCTGTTACACTGCAGGAACCATACCATTGAGCCTTACTTGTCCACTGCCCGCCTTCTTCTACTTAACTTAAAGCACAGGCCCAAAGATGCCAATAGAAGTGATAAAGTCAAACGCAGGCTTGAGCGCATTTCTCATATGCATGTTGACATACCGCAATAAAGCAAACTTCTTGAACACACACCAATACAACAGAATGAATGGCCTACACATTAGCTTCAAAGATCTTCCAGCATTAGGTGACTGCGCTTTTGCTCTTTTAATACGGTATTAAAATAAATCATATCAGAATATCAGATTTTAAGCAATCACTGTGATTGCTTGTAGAAGATGCCCTTTTTTGTTCAGATGGAGTATACACATCTCAGCTGCAGCCCTCCAGACTCCTCCTGATTCAGAAATGCATGTAAACCACAGGAAGTTGACTGTTAAACAACTTTATTCATAAGTGTCAAGTATTCCATTTTCAGAAAGGTTTGATTCAAAACAGCTTGTGTGCCTCCTGGAGTCTTGTGATCCTTACTGAAGAAAGCCTAGCCAAGTCATTTCATCATGAACATACAAGTGATTTACAAGAAAGCACAACTAAACCACATTCTTATCAAGGTACTCAATGTTACAACAGCTTCCCTTACAACACTGCATTTGTTTTAGTCTTGCTCATGCCTGTACAATAAAGTATCTCAAGTTTTATGTAATGCACTCTTTCTACAAAGACAGGATCACAGCACATACTGGCCATTTACCTATAAGACAACAGGGTATTGCAGCTGCTCATGTGGTCTTCTGAAGTAAACCAGATTAGTTATCTTTTATAAACAAAACATGGCACAGAGAAAGATTACTGTCTAAAATGTTGCTAGTCAGTGCCTAAAGCAAAGTAACCACAAAAATATTTTTTGGGGAAAAAAAAAAAAAAAGACTACATGAAATATACAACAGATGAACACATCTTTTAAACCCAGGAAGTGGCACCAATTTATTTGGTTTCCATGAAAACAATGTCAGCAATCTAAATATGATTTGTTGAAACCTTAGCATAGCCAAATGGCTTTTTAGCTGTTCTAGGGGAACACAGACACTACATTTTTTCCAACAGCAATCACTTGGGGGGGGGGGGGGGAAGAGAGAGAAAAAGCATCAAATAAAGATTTAGTCATCACAAGGTTTCAAGAAAGAAACGTACAATTTATCAAACCATCTATGTTTGGCTGCAAGTTCAGTGGAACATACCGAACTGACAAGACTTAAGTATCTGAAAGAATAAATCAGATATTTAAAGAAAATAGGACATATAACTTAGTAACTCTAGATTAGAATTACAGCAATGACCAAACATTTTCTCTTCCTGACCTTACTTGAATTTCTGCGAAAAGAGAAACAAAGATTTCCTATTTTATTTAATTAAAAAACCACGAAAACACAAACAAACAAAAACTACTACCAAAAAAGGCTTTTTTTTTTTTTCTTTAAAAGCCTAGTTTAGAATAAGAACAGGTAACGACAATGTTTTTAGGCTGGCATGTACATGCCTAAATTGACACGCAAACCAAACTATCCATAACATGGGAAAGGCACGTTGAAGGAAGAAAGATGATGGAACAATAACCAGAGCCTTAAAATTCTGCATCTTACAACACCCTAGTAATCCTTATAGCATACACTTCATTATGTATAGGTTTTTTTCTGTTAGAGGCTTAATCCAGATAAAGCCATATCTGAGGATTTTGGCAAAGAATCCAGAGAAAAGAATGTCTACCCTTTATTTTCTTGACACCCCACCCCAAGCTGATTCAAAAGAAGACTGACTGCAAATCAATACTGCTGCTACTGAAGCTTCACCAGATGTCTTCTGAAATTTGAGTAATAAGCACAGAGATAATTAATGGAGAAATGTTTTAGTCAAATCAATGCAGATTTCCTACTGGGAGAGGTATTAGAGAGCACTACAGCCTCCTCCCCCTCCACCCAAACGAGGGATGTCCATAACATTACACAAAAGAGGCAGATGATCCAGATGATACATTTATGCCATGAATGTACCTAGCCCTAATTATATTATTGAGCTCAAATCTGCAATTGTCTTGATTGTTAAACCAGCAGAAGTTGAACCAAGTCTTATGTTGAGACATTGAATTGGTCTGGTTTCTTTTGCTGGCCTTGGAGGTAAATAAAATAATCTTGGTTCCATCAGAGCTTCCGGGTTTCTACAAATGAACTTCTCTCAACAGAATAGGAAAAACTTCTACACATTCATACCTATAACTTGTTTATTCAAAGAACTAAATTTAAAAACCAGATACTTTCCCTATTTTATAGCAGCAATTCAGCAACTTGTTTGGTATCTCCCTAAGGTGAGGGGAAACAATTTGTTTCCCAATTGCCACTCCTATGCTCCAACGTTTGATATAACGTTCTCTGTTTAAGCAGCAATTTTATTAGCAGTGTTTCAGGAGTTTACAATAAGCATATACAATCACTGATTTTTAATAAGGGTGCTAGAGGTATTTAGGAAAAGTGTCGAGGTAAGCAACAGTATATTTACTTACCAAACTGCAAGTCTGGGTCAAAATGTTTGAGAGTGTGCTAACACAAAACACATTTCCTGGAGAGAAGTATATTTCCTTTCTCTAAGTGTTAATTACAGCCAAAGTTATGGTAAAACCAGCATAAACTGGCACTTCGGCCAAAACAAAGCAGTCCTCAATTATGCCCACATGAGCATTATTGCAGCAATGTGCAGACCAGCCAACTGCTCCACGTTAAACTAATCGCTCCTGCCCTAAGAAGGAAGGGCAAACTACTTTAAAATGGCACTGCTGCCAGTGGAAGCATTAATGGACCAGCCTTAAAAGGGCTAAAGCACAGATACCGTATGTCAAGATCAGACATTTCAGGATCTCCTAGCTTCTTTCTCTCCAGCTCAAGTATTTGAATAGTCCTTTAAATCTGATCTGGCCATTTTCTAAGATAAAATGTAAGTATACTGGGATTAATTGCCCCTTCTTTTTAAGACTGGAGAGTTTGAGACACAGGCTACATTTGCTTATACAGTACAAAATAATCCTGTTCTCCACCAACACACGTCACAAATGCGTCACAGCTCATCCTACCTCTGAGAGCACTATCCTATTTCCTCTTTTCAGCACTTCCTGCATGCAGCCCAAGTTGTATTTGACTTTTTTTCAAAGCAATCAGAGCTGCATCACACAGCGTAGAAGTGAAACCTGTCTTGCGTTCAGTCACACAAACTGAGTATCTGTCCTAAAAAAAGAAAAGGTTGAAATCCTGACTCATAGAAGTAATCTTTTAGAAAACCTTTTGGTAGCAGAGCAGAGTTTATATTCAGAACAGCTGGATCACATTGGGTGGAGGGTGCTCAACAGCATGAAGCTACAAAAGCACCAAGGAAGGGAGGAGTCGCACTAAGTTCATTTAATGACTGACATTTTTACCTTGCATAATGGTGTTAACAAAGAAAGGTGAAGGGGTTTAAGAAGGGGTTTAACCCAATAATATCCCTTTAATCTATTATCCCCTATTTACCATGTAATCCAATTAATCCATAATTCTCAAAATGTGGATAACAAATGGAGGAAGACAGAGCACACCAACCTGAGCTCTTGCACCACAACTACCCAGCAGCATCTGCAAGCTGCTGGGTACCCAGGAGCATCGGTTACGGCTGCCATACCCAAACAGTTGCGAGTGAAAAAGGGGAGGTAAGCCAAGCCACACGCAAGTCAGTCTAGAACTAAATACCCCAAAGAGGGCTCCAGTATCAGCTGTTTCTCCTTCTTGCACCAAATTCAATTTTGCACTATCCTTCACAGCGCTTCATTCACTTACACAATTCAGACTCGGATTTTCTCCAATCAGTAGAGCATTTCCACTGTTCCAGATACAACATGCTATCCCAATTAACCAAATGAAGACATGATCAAGCACTAAGCAGAACTTAATCCGCATACTAGTGTACCACAGAGCAAACTGTTCCAGTTTTGAATTACTTTCCTAAGAGGGAAGCAATTCAATTTCATTCTTCTTAGCTAGGTATCGCTCCCCTCTCCTGAAGAAGGGATGTAATTGCCAGATTCTCAACAAAATTTCCTTAAAAATATGAAAATTCACTACAGCTTTTAGGCATGAAACAGCATTCCATTAAAGCCTACAGAACTACGATTTCTTCCATGCGAGGCACTCTGTTAGCATATTTCCAACTAATTCTGAAAAACTGCTTGGAAACCATGATGTGCCATATTCTATGAACAGCTGAGTATTTTAAGGAACTGCAGAGCTTTGAGTTGTATGAAGTGATATTCCGTTTGTACAAGTCAAGAGCGAAACCCAGAAGTCTACTGAGACTCTTTCCCACAATTAAAGACCCTAGGAATACACAGCATCTATCCTGGCATGTCATTTTCCTTAGGATCACCAATGCTTCCAAATAGGAAGCAAACTCAAGTCCACTGCAGCCCCTTTTACAGATCAGAGCCAGGTTAAGAAATGCAATAAATGGCATATGGCACAACACATGCAGAACCAGAGCATCTAACAAAGATGCTTCTGTTTGCCAGAACCTGAACAGAAATTAATCCATGAAAGCAAATTAGGATATGCAGTCCACAAGATCAGGTGCACTTTCTTTCTTCAAAGATATTTTTACTCTCTCCCTCAGTAAGTATTTACAATCCAAACTCCTCTTCCAGCAAGTTTACTTTAGGAAAGACGCCGATACTTTGCAAAAGATTTTCAAATTTCATTGATGAAACAAATCTTCCAAGTCATGGCACACACGCAGACCTAGAAGTCATGAAAACATGCACTGACCAAGATGAAACAGCCACCTCCCAATTACTATTTACACTCTGGGAAGCATCTATATAAACTTCAGACGTTTTGCACACAAAACAGACTGGAACCAGACTGTAAACATTTGCTCTTCTTTCAGTGCGCTGACCCACTGGCTCCATGACTTCATGTGTTTGCAACTCAAACTGCATTTAATCTAACACTGAAGCAGTAGTGAGTCTGCAAATCTGCCATCCATCATTTAGAGCTTTACTTGCTTCCAAGTTGTACAAGACCAGCAAAGGCTCCCAAAACCATGACAAATATTTGGCATGTGGAAACATATCAGCACTAAAACTGGCCATATTGAACTTTAAGATGCTTGAAAAGCCCATTATTGCATACTCTGTAAACTAAATCACAACATTTCAAAAGCAGAACCCTAAACTACCAATGCATGTACTGAAGCATCCCTAGGATTCAGTTTTAAAGTGCATTTGGTTCCTATTTCAGCCTCATGAGAAATCCAGATGACCAAATGCTTTTTAGTTCCTTCCTCTGCCTCAATTAGCAGAATCCATTTCAATTAAGCTCTGGTATTTCTGTTTGCAAACAGTGACATACTAATATATCAGCTCTTGTTACAAGCTATCTGACAAGATTCAGTGATAATTTACTAGGTCTTGTGAAAGATCTACATGTATCATTACATGAATGTTAAGTGTTTTTAAAAATCAGTAAAAGCTGTGTCTAAAGCACTCAAAGTAACAGTAAAGTACACAAGACTCCCTAAACAGCAGCAACATCCAAGAGGCTGCAAACATTTCACCTCGCTTGTAGAATTTCATACTAGAAATTAACTAAAACCAGAAAAACTAGAAATTAATTACTAGAACAACTATATAATTGTTTGATAGTGAAAACAGTTAAAGGTCCCAATACCATCCACATATAAAATTTTAGTAGATCACTCTACACTGAGGTGGTTGGTTTTTTGTGGGGTTTTTTTGTTTGTTTGTGGGGGTTTTTTGTGTTTTTTTTTTATTATTATTATTATTTTTTAACACACACTATTTTGTGTAGATATTTTGAATTACAGATGGTGTCAGTGCACTGTGTTTCCTCGCCTGGAAATTCTGCATCCTTTTTATTTGGTCACCAGTGGGTGATCAAATACGATCATGTGCCCAGTGAGAAGTGCTTCCAGGCAGTCTGCCGAGACTCCCGTCGGTTTGTTTAAAATTATTTCTCCGGCATCATTAAACAAAGGAAAAAGATACAGAAACTCATGTGTGATTACGCATTCCTGTACCTCTCATCCATAAAAAGAATTTGGGGTCTTTTCAGTTCCTTGGTTAAGTCACTGAAAAGGAGCATGATATTCCAGTTATTTTAACTGAGGAGTACTAGGAAAACATTTAAGGCACAAATGACCATGACGGAGAAGTGTGCAGCATGGTACAGTGAATCAAGGGCTGTAGAAGTCAGCTCACTGCCTATTATAGTCCAAAAATTTTCTTCTCTGAAATAGTTGAAGTTGCGGGTTACTGTGATGACAAAGATTTCAGGGTGCTTTCTGTATTTAAAATTCCTCAACTTTTCCAGCTGTATTACCTGATGTTTATTGTTAATGCAGACATGCAAGTGGAGAAGATACTGGAAATAATTTAGGACCTTCTTTAGCTGCTGATGTAGTCTTAAACATTTTCTGTATTCACCATTTAAATTCAACCTGTCAAACTACTTTGGTTGTAGAGTATAACGGTTAGTCTCTAGGATTATTCAGAGATTTTTATTTGGATTAAATACATTTATTGTTTGAGGCTGCCGAGTTAAATAACGTTGTGTTCTATGACCCATTTATCCACCTTTAAGATATAAACAAAGGCTTCGTATTCCAGAGCAATACAAGACACCACTTGGTATCAGCTAGACTCCATCAGCACCGTCAGTGATACAGCTCGCTGTTCTGCAAAAGGGCAGGCTCTGCACCTTCTAAACTTCTCAGTTGATTTGTGGTAAATTTAGATACTTACAGAAAAAAAAAAGTGCGAGTAGACACAATGCTGGTGTGAAGATTATCTTGCTTTCTACGTGAAACACTAGTACAGTTATTCTATTGCTTTACGTAGTATGGTCAGCTGCACTTACATTTTCTCACATTTTCTTAAGGAACTTCCTCAGCTACCACAAGCTAGTTTCCTACCCCTTTGCTAGTTCTGCATGAGACGTATAGCATGAACTCAGAACATATAAATAGCATTTATCATAAAGTGAAGTTTCGGTCAATAAAGACAGCCAAAACAGTCATTCAAATACAATCTGAGTGCAATATGTGCTCAGTGAGAGCAGACTTAACTAGCCTCTAAGGCTGAAGTCTTGTTACAGTAAGCTCAAATTAGGGAACAGCAGCACAAATCAACACTGCCCCTGGCATCGCACGTTAATCCTAAAGGATCCCATATTTACATATGAAAAAGATCACTTCATATTCTTTGCCTCAGGTGCAAAATTAATTTCACCTATATAGATGGAAGATCACAGCTGCATTCATACCACATGTTTTGCCAGCATGGAGATTTGCTGACAGCTATGAATACTGGGACTTTGTAGTGTAGACTGGGCTTATATTTAGTAAGTCATTTCTAAATGGACAGAGAATGGTGTAGCCATTGCTACATTTAAATTCTGTGAAGTAATGTAATGAGACAGTTCTACAGGTACTAACATGTAGTATCTTGCAGGTTAGTAGCCAGCAAGGAAATGGGCTCTGAATGAATGTTTGTACCAAGGTCTCATGTTACGCTGTAAGCTGCAGAAGCAGCAAAAGCTCATCTAACACATTTGTGCCAATTTAAAAGAATCTGCTGAGAACAGGTATACATTCAAGACGTGTGAAAGGCTGAGAAAGTCTCTTCCTCTGAACTCTTTAGAGGTTGCTGGCATGCACAGCGTATTCAGAAGGATGCTTATATTTTACCTTTATTTAATCAAGGCTCAGTTATAGAAATCCAAATTTTTGCAAAAAGTAGGTGACCTTTTATCCTTCTGCAACAAAACATTTAGGAAACTAAGGCACACGATGACCAATATGACATATACATACTCTGTCTTGAACGAACTAAGAACACATTGCTCTGCTCCCCCACTGTATTGTGAAAGTCTGCATTTTAAAAGCAGTGGTTCCCCTAAACAGATATCTGGATGGAGTTTGCATTAAGAATTCCATTCTCAGAGGTTGCACTGAAACCACACAGAAGAGATACACTTGTACGATCTAAGTGTAGCGCACAGGCCTCCAAAAAGTTGCTGGCATTCTTGGTTGGAAGACAACTCGGCACGCTTCTGCCTGCCACGTGTGCTGCAATAACGTGTCCACATCAAGACAGCTCCCATTGAAAGCCCTCTCAATCCAGAGCCACATCTGTGCTTAAAAATAATAGTAACATTCAGAAAAAACTATGGCAAAGATGTTCTTTAGTAAAACCAGACCATCCTGCACTACAGCATCAATTGGTAATACAAGATCACTGCTCTCCAAACACTTCAATATTTTACTGCTAACAAGAAAAGTCAGCAGGCAGGAAAGGAAGAATGGTGGAAAGGGAAGAAGGCAGTCCCAGAAACAGCCTTTCAAAGCACAGTAACTCGCAGAGGCTGAAACAGAAGTCCTAATCCCATTTTGGAAAATGATTAAAAAAATGGCACTTTGTGTTAAATTAGTATAAAAGTTCACCGGAAGATTGTTTAGCTCAATTAAAATATTACGGTCAAGCCCCATTACCAAAGCACTAGTATACACATTGAAGGGTTTCAAGGCCACAAACCAAGAATAAGGAAACTCAAGCCTCCTTATGGTTTGACTCTAGTGGTAATCCCTATATGGAGCCTCATCAATACAAACTCAAAGCCAGCATTATCTTGTCACTGGGGCAGGAAAACCAGCAAATCCTCAAGAACCTTGAGTCTTTTCTGAGGATTTGAATGACTCATTTTTAAGTACAAATATGTAAAGCACTTTTCTCTCCATAGTTATGGCAACAAGCTTTGATAAAGCCTTTTCACATAAAGACCAAAAGATGGCAAGCAGCTCTAACCTTTCCAAGGGCTTTAAGGAGTACTCACTGTACACATGTACAGTGTACACTGTACATGTGCTCACTGTACACATGCCATCCTGTCATTTCATGCTTGGCAGACCTATTGATTGGGGAAAGAGGGGAAAATAGTTCATATTTCAACACAGACAAAGCAGCAGCTTTTTGGTTTTCCCCACAAAAATTTAAGCAATATTCAATGTAATTACAACATTGTATTTGAATAAAGTAACTCTGAATTACATGATTAGGTGCCCAAATAGTCAATGCATATGTTTACAGAAACACTGGGTGATTGGATCTCATATCTGTACTGAAGAAGATTCTTCTATTAGTTTGAGAAACTTTCTACCGACAGCTTATGCACTCAAGCATGTCCCGATAGAATCACCACCTACACACTTCAAGCAGAAACAGAGCAGGACAACTGAACACTCAATCCCAGAACCAAGAGGAGATGGGGGAAAGGGAGGGGGGAAAAGACACCTTTATCCCCCAACTAAGGGGCATGGGGAGGTTGCAGAGGATGAATACTGAAAGGAATATCAACACATTACAGAGGGCACAAGCTGTTGAAAGGCTTCTGAAATTCAGCATCACAAATATGGTATAGATGCTTTTAATGAATGACAGATAAGATACTCTTTTTCCAGGTTCTATGCTTGTGACTTCAGAGAGACGCTGAAGTACTGACCTCACAACTGTTTCATAAGATGGGCATCCACACTTGAGAAAGAGGAAGACTTCAACATCTGGCAGCCTAGTCTGGCTTCAAACACAACTGATCTCTGCAGGATCACTACTCTAGAATCAAGAACATTTCAAGGACATGTTGCCTATGCACCTGAAAGAATGGTGCTAATACTTTTAGAAAGTTTTGCAAATACTTTGCAGTGGCCATCTGAGGACTGATTATTTGCAGTAGAACTAATTTAATGTTCTCGTGTGTATGACAGTCCCACCAATATTCAGATACAGAACCCAGAAAAGCCCAACCAGAATAAGATAAAATACAATATTCCAGTAAATTGAACAACACTCTCCAAAAATACTACCCTGCAATAGAAAAATGCTACAGAGAAGCTGCAGCAAAACTAGCAGTAGAACTTCAAGCTGAACACGCCTTTTCCTGTCTTCTATAATCTGATCTAGCACTTGCAGACATATCACAGAAGTAAACAGGATCCAGAGGTAAATGCATATCCTACCGTCCTTACTGCATCTTCTACGTCTGCAGATCTATGCAAATGCAGACAGAATAAAGTGTCATCACTGCCCCTGCACGTTGCAGGTTCATGGCATAAAAGAAACCAAACAACATTCAGTGTAATTTTCAAGGAGGGCAAAATAGCTATCTGAAGATCAACAACTGCTGGTAGCAAACATCCAAACCCGCCCAAAAGTTATCTTTAATAAGAAAAAGCCTTTAACACATTCAAAGCTTATCATGTATCTGAGCAACTCGGCTCTCATCCCACTTTTCCGTTCTCAGAGAATTAGAAGACTCCTGGAGACTACTTCAAAACGCTTGTCTGTTAACGACTCTTGCAGCAAATTCAAGAAATGCAAGTTCACAGCAAACGCACTGAACTGAGAGGCAGCATACAACGGTACTCTTACACAGAAGTGCTTTCCTCAGTGTTACTAGATACGCGGCACCAGTACTAGACACTCCTCAGCTGCCAGTGCCTCAAAGCAAATCTCAATGAGAACAGCAAACCTTTACAACCACATAATTGAATAGCTCACGAGTATAAATAGAAAAGCTAGGAAATGTCTAGTTAAATCGGTTTGCATGTTGTAGAATTAAGATAAGGGGTGTGTTTATCCAAGTCATTTCAGGAGATTTTTACCGGAAATCAACTTGCAATGAGAAATCTGAAATGTTAATTAGATGTCAGAGAGCATTAGGCTGATACAGACTAACTCCGTAACTAATCCATGTTAGCCCTCTGACTAGAGGCCGTAGGAGAAATAAACTCGGTAGATGAAGGAGAGAAAGCTTGAGGATGACCAGAATCCTGTGAGTTACAAGAACTGACTAAGCTACAGAGCCAAAATAGTCTTTAGCTAACCATGTTAGTGGAACTATCACCTGAGTGACTTTGGTTTGTAATAAAATTTGAGGGATTATAATATTAACCAACTGAGAAGTATTGAAGTGGCATATATTGTACTGAGCTGTAATTAGCTCTTTCCAGTTTTAAAGCACCACACAAGCGTGAACTAATGAATTTTCATAAATACTGTTGTCAGTGGCCAGAAGGCCCCTATTTTTATACCAAGGAAAATAAATCATATTGAGTATCCCCATGACCACGTAAGTTAACAAAATGAGGAAGGACACTCCAGTGAACTAGGCATGGAAATGCTGATTTCTCATTCCATTAAAATACAAGCAAGTTCTGGTTTTCCCCTTCTCATGCTGCTATAAAAAGACCACATTGTTTCTTCAGGGTCCTAGCATCATCTCTGGCATTGTAAGTGAAAGATGATAGAGAAAAACAAAAAAAGCAAGAACAGTTCAATGATCTCTCACAAATGTACATACATCTTTTAAGTTTTAACCATATACATGCAGAAACTTTAATCATAAACCCCCTTTCTCTGTATTTCCTATCTGTCCAAGCTACAAATGGCTTCTAGAACTACACTCTTGCTTCCTTTCCTCCAGAATTTCTATGTAAATTTTGACATTTTTCACTCCTTATCCATCACTGCTCTGTTCTTCATTCACTCACTTCTACCTTTGCCCCAAAGTGTCCTATTCCCATGATAAACAATACTTTCCCAGCATTCCTGCCTGTACTCTCTTAATATGAACCATGTTTTTCAGTGCAGTGTCAAACTCAGTCCAGTGAAAAAAGTTAAACTCACTCAACAGTCTGAAAAGAAGTTAGAGTACATACAGTCAAATAATACTCTTCTTCCATGCTCAGTCCCAGAATTTTACACATTTTTTAATGCCACTTTTCCTTCTCTCCTACTCATCTAATGATTGCTGGCATCTCTCCTTTCATTACATTTTTTGCCACAAGCAGTTGAACTGAAAGTAGAGCAGTATTTTTCTCTTATTCCCCATTCTACAATGCTAACAATTTTCAGTCTTGAATCCTTACTTCAAGAGTCAGTACTCAACACAACTGAACTGCCTGCGTGTCTTCCAGCTCCCCCCTGCTCTGCCTCCCGACTCGGGGATGCCTGTCAGTCCCTCCTTAACCATTTGTGTCTTCCTTCCATATTACGGCACATATCTAAACTCTCTGAACACTCTGCTACAAAGCCCAGCAAAAATATATACTGCTTTCAGGAGTTTTCCACCATTCTGCCGCCCACATGGAGCTCTGTCATAACTTAAGCTAGAAGCTTTCCGGGGTAAAACCGAGACCTCACGCTTGGCCAGCACTGATCACACTGCTTGCACTCAATACAATGACATCATTCAGCTTCTTTTTTTTTTTTTCATGTTTATAACTTGGCATAAATATCTTGGGCTGAGATTTTGAAAGGATTTAGGAAATAAAGCAATGTAAGTATAAAAAAAGCAGTTACCTTACTTTCAAAAATTAGTATTAGGACAGTACTCAACTATTACAAGCACTTAAAAAATATCCTTGAGTTCTGCCTAAAACACAACCTGGTCAATATATATTTTTGCAGAGAAGATTGTACAGATTTAGGGATTTCCAAAAGAAAGCAATAGGTTTTTTTTCCCTGTCGGATTCAGAAGAACACATTCTTCAAATCCTACTCAAAGTGAAACTCTGCACATGCTTCAGTTACGGAAAGAACCTACTTCTCAGAGAGTCTAGACAACAGAATAGTAATAGCTCCCTTTCCCTTTGCTACTTAGCCTGAAGTCACTAAACATGCCTAACCAAAGACAAAACAATTTTATTTAACGAATTTTAAAACAGATCACTCCAGCACAGCAATGATGTCACTAGAAGTCACATCTGCACCAGAAGAGGATCTTGACTACAGTAGAGCAATTACGCTTTTATGATCACTTTGAAGGCAAAATGCAAGAAGCAACAGGTCTCATTAGAAACTTACTTATATAGCTCAGAACTAGGCTGGGCAGGTGATAGGCTACTCCAGCACCTGCCCATTCTGCAATCTCTAGAAGACATTCCATGATCAGGGCAATACATATTTATAGAGTATTTACACAACCTATTTAAGTCAGAGAATGATTACACAACCATTCATAATAGCTCAACAGGAGACATCATCAGCTATTGTTCAGATTCACACTAACACAAAGGTTATTTTTAAGACATAAAAAACAAAGCCACTTAGGTTTAAGAGACCTACAAGAACAGATTTTATCTATTTTAAGGTTCTCAACCCCCCACCCCTACAGAACCCTATGCCACTGACGTTAACTACACAAGTCTATGAACCAATAAACAGCAAATTTAACTTAAATTCTTAATTTACTTTTGCAGCATTTGCATGGAAATGGAGCGAATGGATTTTAGCTGTCACAGATAGTTAAAGCTCCAGCTCAAGAATGCTTCTTTTTCCTTTCCAACACCACTATTGAATTGTATACTCCATCTCAACCCCACTATAAAATTGTATACTTCATCTTCAGCTGAGAACTTCAATATAACAAAAATCTCATTACATGAGTATCAACATAGACATTTAAAATTAAACAGGAAGTATACAGAGGGAATGTTTGCTAGATGCTTAAACTGGAATAGAGAAGGGAGTGGTTTTTAAATTCTTCTCATTAACCCATGCATATCTTTTCTTAAAAATCACATTAGTATTAAGATTTCCTTTATTGCAAACCATTTTCTTTTAAGTTGATGCACTAGTTAACAAAGGGTAAAAGTAATCATATGGTAAAAACACTACACAGGTACTAGCTTTTTTACAAAACATAAAAGCCCTCTATATCTCAGCTTTCTCACATATGAAATGAGGACAATTATATCAGAAGCTCTTTATTGTTCTTGTTTTTAAAAAAAGGGGGGGGAAAGGAGCTAAATTGCATCTGTTTGCAATACCACAGTGTAACAGTCTATCATTCAAGAATGCTTAAGATTCATAAGGAGGCCGCTTGATCAGCATTTTACAGAAAAGCAACACAGGAACAAGAATCACACACACTCAATTAAGAACATTGAAACACAAATCTTACCAGCTGGAATTCTCTGCGCCTGTCGTACGCGTGCTGGATACCACTATCCGCCCATAGAGCTCTTATGGCTGGAAGGTACTGTAAAAAAACTGCCGTCTCCACCATGCCTTGCACCACCATGACTGACCGAGTATCAAAAGCCATCATCGTATCTCCATTACTCTGGTTAGCAGGATCTCCCCAAGGGATATGAAGTTTCTCTCTGGCATCTACGAGGACTCTCACACCTTTAACATGAAAGAGCATCGCAATTAGAGTTTCTCAGCATCTACTATTTCACTAGCCTACAAATCTGCAAAGATTCAAACAATGCACTTACTCTGTACAGCCAAAGCTCAATAGGACTATCCACCCAGTAGGAAATCAGAAAGCTTCTGAAAAATCAACTCAAAGCACTACATTTTCGGGTAACATCAAAACTCAGATATTTGCTACCAGAAAAACATGGACACGATCAACAGTATAATATCCATAGCACATGTTTAACTCTTGAAAAAGTGCTATTTTTAATTACTACATCCCCAGTCTGTGCTACCAAGCACCAACTCTTTTACAGATATTTATACTTCCCTCTGATTGCCAGAGCCATTCTACAGTCATTAAACTTACCTGGCACGAATACAAGACAAATGAAGTATGTTTAAAAGCTCACATCAGAATATGTTAAACCATCTGACAGCTTATTTTAAGGTTCCCTAGTCTTTGCATTCTTATTAACTTGGTATCTAGTTATACCTAATTGTAGAGATTTATCACTGCCTTTAACGTTTTCAGAGATATAAAGACAAAATTTACTAAAATCACAGCACTTTTTAGAAAGTATGTTTTAACTGCTTAAGTGCAGAAGGAGTTGTATCACCTACAGACTTCCCCGCACTTTTTGTTGTTGTTTTGGTAAATATTCTCTAGGAGAAACACAGTATTTTTAAACTTCTGTTATACAGGACTTTAAAAAGAAAACATTGTGATCATACTAATAAGGGAAATGCAGGGCAATGAATTCTAGTACTAAATTTACTGATGAAAAAATAAAAAGAAAAAAATCCAGTAAGAATAAGCAACTGTAAAGGCATGGGGAGACGTATCAGGAAATCAAGATGTAGTAACAAATGACGGTAAATTACATACTTGTTCAATGCCAAAGTATTTTTTTCAAGCTTCATTCTCTTTTCATAGTTTTTCTATCTGTCAAAAGCAATGACTGCAGGAAAGCAGCCTCTAAAAGAGATCTGCAGTTCCTACGTGTATACCTTCACAGAGTAGGAAGTGCCTTACTTTATTAATAAACTATAACCTGGTCAATATCCATACTCGTGATTTTTACTGCCTTGCTATTTATAGTTTTTCCAGGCTTGATTCGTAAACAGTTTTGTAAAACAATTCTCTTAAGAATCACTGGACCTCAGCCCCCTTCAAGAGCAGGACTGAGGTCTGACAAAGCTTTACTGTTTTGAGAAACTTAGGTAAGACTTTGTCCAACTATTACAGAGTCCACATCAAGGATCTGATGAGCGATTTCGATAAGAGAGAGAAAATAAGTAAGGATGACCACTTAAGTAAGGATGACAGCAGTGAAAACAAGAGCCCGCTCCCAACCCATGTGTGGAGGTTTTGGCAACGCATCTATGAAAAGTGGCTCTGCGTGCGGGTTTCTGTTAATTGATGTGTCAGCCCAGTTTCCAACACGATGGCAAGGTTTCTTCCACTGAAGCGAAATGCAGAGCGCGCTTCCTCCTCTGCCACAGGACACGTCTCATCCTCACGCACTTTCAGGTGCATCTTCCCCCCATCCATGACGGCGCATTACTGCGATCGCACTACCAGGAAATGGCAAGGCTCGAGACCTTACGGACTTAAACCGCTGCTCCCAGGGCGAGAGCTGAAGCCGCCCTCCGCAGCACGGCGGGCCGCACCCGGGCCAGCGCCCGCCGCGGGGGATGCCCCGTCACGGCGGGGGTGACATCCCGCGGGCCCGGAGGGAGGCTGCTCCCCGGCCGCTGACGCCGGCAGCGCGGGGCCGCTCGTCCTCGGCGGAAGGAAGGGTGAGGCGCCCGAAATGAAAGCGCTGACCGTGCGGGAGGAGAACCCGAGCCCGCGGGTCTCACCGGCCCGAGGGACCCCCCGCGCCCGCCCCGAGGGCGCCGCCCGCCCTCCCTCCCCCCCCCCCCCCGCCCCGGGCGGGCCGTGCCCCCGCAGGCCGCCAGCCCGGTGCCTGGCGGGGCGGGCCGGCCCCGCCGCCGCCGCCTCACCCACCCTTGATCACGTTGCTGTAGATGGTGGCGCGGAACTCCTCGCGGGCCGTCCGGTCCCAGTCCTGCCCGTGGATGATCCGCATCTGCTTGAGGAAGGTGGACTTGCCGCTCTCGCCCGCGCCCAGCAGCAGGATCTTGACGAGACGCTTCACGTACGTCTTCTCGCGGTTGAGGCACTTGTCGATCTCCTTGGACTTGCGCTGCTGCTCGGCCTCGCCGCTGGTGAGCAGGCAGCCGGGGAAGCAGCCCGACAGCACGGAGCGCGACGGCAGGAAGTCCGCCATCTTAGCGAGCACTGCCAGCGAGGGGAGCGGCCGCCCGGCCCGGCCCGCAACAGCCCGCTCTCTGCCCGCGCATGCGCGCCCGCCGCCCCGCCTCGCCCCGCCCTGCCATGTGATGCCCTCCCTCCCGCCTCACACACACGCTCACGTGACCGCGGGGCGCCGCCGGCAGCCGCGGCCCGCGTCACGTGACGCGCCCAGGCCCCCGCCGCAGTCTGCCCGGGGGTGTGTGTCACGTGACAGCGGCTCGCGCCCGCCCTTGGCGGGAGCCCCGCCCACGAGCGGCGCCTCACAGGAAATGGCGGGAGAGGGTGGCTGCGGCTGCTCCCGCCTCCGGTGCCGGCGGGGCCGCGTTCGCAGCCGTAACCGAAGCGAAGTGTGCGCTCACGTGAGAGAAAATGAGGTTCAGGCTCAGCCGGTCCCGGCGGCGGCACCTCTGCCACGGCCCCGCAGCCGCTGCAGGGAACCTGACAGGCGAGCGGCCGGGGGAGGTCAGCCCTCGGTCAGGGGGGCAGGATGAAGCTTGCCAGCTAAGCAGTTTTTGTTCTCGGTACAAAAAGAAAATAGTGTCGTTAAAACGCTTTGAACAATTTGGCACATACTTCCTCTTTGCTCCTCTGAGAAGAGCTTTCCAGTACTGCTGGGATACGGCACCAGGCTGAACAAACACCGGTTCTGGGCCTCACGCAGGGGCTGTATGCAGGCAAAGCGATAAAAATGGAGTGGAACCTTTCATCCGCTACTAAGTAAAGAAACAAAGGCAGTATTTTCAAGTGCTTAATAGTAACATTTTCCTAAAAGTTGGCAACCCTTCATATGAGGGGTGGAGCAAATAATAAGCAAGGACTGAATATCCCACTCTTCGTGTGACCCACAATTGTTCCATTCGTCATTTGTGCAAAAAATTAACTTACCGTCAATTACACCAGCGTAGCACAAGGTGATACAATTGCCGCCTACACAGAAATACACTGACTGAATATGCAGTCCATAAGATGAAAGGAAAAAAGATACAGTAACCTTTGTATTACTTTGGTTATTGATGCAATTTTTGAAAACTACTCAGAGAAGTCTTAATGTACAACGTGTCTGTCAGCTCAGCGAGTCTGTGGTCTCACATACCTGCTCACTGACACACTGGTTATGTTCTGTAGGCATAAGGACAGAGATAAAACACATATGACTGAAAAGCAAGCACATGTGCATGTGTGGTGTAGTTCAGTTGCAAGCACGTATGTCCATGTCATGCTTTCCTGACATGGCTATTTATAGTGCGGAAATCACATACGTGCAATTACATATGCAAAGATGACATTAAACATTGGTCTCTCCTAACATCTCCTTAATATCTGCTGACTTTTTCTCTCAATGTTTTTCTGCTTTTTTCCTAACAATAATCTTAAATTAGAAAAAGGAAGAAGTGACCAAGGAAACTGTGAGATGAGTTTAGCACAAGGAAATGTCACTTTGCCTCAACTGGAAGGACCTCCTTCAAAATCTGCGATGAGTATCAGTGTTCACACCTTAGACAGAGGATGGCCCCACATGGAGATAAATTCCACATGAATTATTCCATATGGCCTTACCAAAGAAAAAAAAAGCATTTCTCAGAGGAGCAGGATGTGGTATGAAATTAATATAGTCATCCAACAAGCACATCCTGGTGGTCTTGGTACAGATGTGGAAGCCAGTCATTCCTGAGCTCTAGTCCAAGTTTTAAAACTAAGTCATCTCTGCTGGCTTGACACAGCTCTCATCTCACCTTCAGAAATGCAGAGGACTCCTGAGTTTCTATAATTCCTCTTGGACTTAAGTAGTTTTCAGCAAATGAAAATCCTACCAATGTTTCTCCTTTTGTGCTTCTTGTCTGCAAAGTGAAACTGGTAACAGCACTTGCACTTTCCTTCAAAAAGTTTAATGTCCTTGCTAAGGAAAAATGAATATTTATTGCCTCTTAGTGAAGGAGAGAGTTAAAAACAAGGAAGCCAAGAACAAAACATAGAAACAATACTGGTTGCCTACTTTTTGAGAAGCTAATTAACACCTACCAGTGAAGTATAACCAAAAAAAAAAAAAAGCTAGAAGCAGATTAAGAAAATCATAGTCATGCAAGCAGAGAAGATAACCAACAGCCAAGCTTGCGCAAGGGTGGCATAATGAGTCCTTGCCTTCCAGGCCAGCAGCAAGATGCACCTAAAACCTGGGCTGCAACAATAAAGGATGAATGAATGAAGAGTTAAAGCTGTTTTCACCAGAAGCCAGAACTGCTTCAAGACAGACAGGCATCTCCTAGGGCTACCTGGGCTTCCTTTCAAGGCGGTTTCCATCTCTCTCTGGTCCTCCCTGGTAGTCTCAGTTTTGCCCTTTTCCTTCCTCTTTTCCCCCCTTTCACTTCGCTTTCCCCCGTGAACTCGCCTACTCGGTGACTTTGCTAAAGCCTCCCTTTGCTTTGGCCTCTCCCTCCATGTAACCATCACACTCCAGTCGCCTGCTTCCTGCTGTCCCTCTTGGCGCAGGTCCCTGCCACTCCTGCCTGCTGCCACCCTGATCTCTCAAATTTGTCACCTCATTCTCTAGTACTGTCATTCCACATATCCAGCTGCCCAAGTCACCTAAGTCTTGGGTAGTCCCTGGCCTCCTTCCTCCTCTCCCCTTCACGTTCCCCTTGGCTGGGGAGCCCTCCAAAACCTCCTAGGTAGGCCATTCCCAACCTTCTGGCACAGGAGCATAGCTCTTCAGCATGCTGCAGAGCGGGAAGGGCTATTCCTGCACTGAGGATGATGGTGTTCCCTGGAGAGGACACTGAAGTAGGCTCAGCGTCATCCAGCTCAGCAGGGGAAGCCAAATAACTCAGTCCTGGGTCAGGTGTTAACCCAGCTGCATCCTCTGACCCCAGCAGCCAGGCTTCATCTCTAAGGCAGGGTGCGTAAGGTCTTTCTCTGTTTTGCTTTTTTCCTTCCTCTTTGCCACTTCTTTCCTTAGCTTTCCTGTCCCTGGAAAGTCCAGGATTGACGGGAAGCAAATGCTGCCCATTCGTGCTCACAGCTCTTCCCATGTGGCTGCTAAGGAAGCTTCTCATTTTGAGTGCTGTGCCCTACCAGACAGGACAATGGACTCTGGAGATACTGCTTTAACTGTTGCCTTGCTGGGAGACCTGAGATTAAGTCATGTCTCTCTCTATGCCACAGTTTGCACTATTTTTTTTTTTTTTGGTAAACTGCTTTGAAATCTTCCTGGAAGGAACCGCGTACTGAAATTCAGCCTCCGCTTGCCACGCTCGCAGTACCATTCTCGTTGCTTCACTTACGTTACCCCTTCCTTCCCCTCAGGGCCATCCCCAGTTTCCTTAGATAGAAAGGTAGTTTACTCACCACATGCCTTTTGTGTTGCATGATTCAACTTCTGATGTGTGAAGAAGGGGCAACCACGTAGGAAATGTGATCTTTATAAAAAGGGGGGATTCCCTCTGCAGTGCTTTCCACAAGAGAAACTGTCGAGAATTGTGAGCGGGTCTGTTGAGAATGATCACAGCTTATGGGGACTTCACAAGAACAGAGGGACAAAATTCAACTGTCACCAGACCTTTCCCTGGCCGGGACACACTCCATGGCCTCGGGTGCAGGCTGAGAGGGATCTGTGGGCTCTGGAGAGTATGCGGGCTGGCACCATTGACATGTGATGCATTGACCACAACTGTATTTTCACTATAGCATCACGTACCTCCTGCGTGGGGTACAAACATCCATGTAAACTTGCAGTTACATCAATAGCGCTGCATTTACTGTAGAAAGCAGGTACTGGGAGGTGAAGCGGACTCCCCAGGAAATGTCTTTTGTCATTATTTGGGGTGCAAAAAGGCCAGGACTAACTTGTGGAGCCAGAAAGCAGCAGTGAGTCTGCATAGCTGCTGCTGGTGCTCTCTACCGCTCTCCCCCACCGTTCGAGTCCCTTGCTTTCTTGACGGACAAAGTCACACATAAAACAGCCAGACTGTGTCAGGGACTGTAGAACTGTTTGCTCTCCACAAGTGCAGGTTTCGTGATTAGAGGCCCAGGAGTGTCTGCCCTTTACAAGCTTGTATAATCTGATTTAAATGCCTTGTGCTTCACATGGCAAATCTGCTGTAGCGCATTAACTGCTGGGGTAGTTCACCTGGGCAGCAGGTGAAATGCGGTTCATCTCCGATCTTGTGTTTGCTGGTTTCATTTACAAATGTTATCATAGTTGAATTTACGTTGGACATCTTCTACAGCAAAGACATGAAGTAGCTTTATAATGGAGAGAAATACCCATAGGCTTTATTTTAGCTTGTCAGAGAAGACTAGAAACAGAAAAAAAATCCACATCTGATCTATGAGGGGTGTCTGGGGTGGATCAGCAGGATTTAAAATTACTGGGAGCTTTGGAGCTCAGCGAGGTTGAAGAATTCACACCTCAGCTTGAGCTCTTCAGAGCTATTTCTCCTGTATCTCCTGCAAGGAAATTTTGTTCTTAATGAATTCATTTGTAGACCCAGTTTTCAAATGTTTCTAATTAATAAGACACCAATATCCCTCTGTGGAACTGTTGAAGTCAGTATTTTGGGGTGAAATGACCATTTTCGCTCCTCTAAGTTTGGGGGACACATGCAGTTGGTGGGGATTGATCCTTTACTTAGCCCAGTGTTTGCACCTCACCTAGAGTACTTCTGAGTCCTTCCATCACCCAGGAGGGGGAAGGAAAATAGCCGTTCAGAGGAACCATTTGAGTTTGTAACAAGTTTTCCCAGTTTACCTACCAAACCAAGAAATGGAGCTACACCTTTTTGTGTGCTATTTACCCTGATATTATGTCCAAAAGAGTTACTTGCATGTATAGACATCCCATTCTCCTGCCAGTATCTGTGTCTCTCAAACAGAGATGGAATCACTTTTGTTAGCTAGCATCATCAAAATGCCTGCATGTCTTCACTGTCTTTTCCCTTGCTTCCTCTGACTCCACTCTGAATTCCCTCTCTCCTGCTGTTTGCCTCCAGAACCATCCGTGCTACTGGAGTTTCTGTCACCTTGGCAGTTTCAGAGGGCCACCGGGATCTGAGCTGTATTTTGAAGAACCAAACAGCACCTCAACACTTGAATGATGAGAGACTGTAAACGTGCGAAGAACTCTTCTCCCACTTTTGGCCACCAGCTGATGCCTTGAAGCATGAGGTATGATAACTTTGATACTAGCATGTGGAATGACAGAGGTTACACATAATTGTTAAGTCACCTAGCAGCACGGAGCAGAGAAGGGTGGAAAGACCTTCTGGCAAGTAAGGAGTGTCTGTTATCCGGTGGCTGCTGTGACTCATGGGGGGATTTCACATGGGAATGACTCTGAGCAGACACAGGAGAAAGGCCTTCCAAAGCACTGGTGTGCACAGATACTATGAAAGAGCAGAGATAAAGATAAAACACTTCCATGAGGGCAGCAGAGCAACTGGGAAAGCAGCCTGTGCCTTCAGGGTATTACTATGAATGGAAAAAGCACTCTGCTCTGAGCTCAGAGCCAACATGCTTTCCTTAAGCATGCGAACCACAGATCGTAACGTCAGAACAGTCACAAACACTGTGACAGGGAAAGCACTGCCCTGAGAAACAGCTATGCACGTGTGTGGGAAGCACGGGTGCTCCCTGTGTGACTTGGAAACATGGATGTGTAGTGTGCGATGTGCACACGGGTGGGGGGGGTATAAATGTGCCTGTATGACCTGTGCCCACGTGTCCGTGGGATGCATGGGAGCATGCCGGCAGCATTGGATGGGATCTGCTGCTCGTGGAGAGCGTGGTCCAAGTACCTGCCCAGTACAAGTACACATAGCACTCTGTGCACACTGAGGTGCAAGCACACACTCCCATGGGTGCTTTTTCTCTGTGTGGTGTGCAGGGAGGTAGACACACAGCACGCGTAGGTACATGATGTGCAAAAGGCAACGTGCCCCCATGGCTGGCAGGAATTCCTGGTAATGCCTCATACGAGCCGAGGCACAATTAGATTCTGCGTGAGTGAGGACCCAGCCCTCTCCTCGTGCCCGGCTGTGCTGGCTGGCCGAGCCCTGGGCAGCAGGAGGAAATTCCACTGTTTTCTGAAGAAAACAGAGAAACGGAGCTCTTGGTTTCCAGCGCTGCCAGTCAGGTACTGTTCCCTCACCCACTGGCGTAAGACAGCTCAATCGTGAGGAAGCACTCTGTCACCCTGTGGTCTTCCTCTGGTCACTGTTAGTCACAATTTCCTCACATGGCAAAGCCACCGACTCCCCCCAAACCACCCGGCCAGCTCCTGCATCAGCAGCTGAGCTAGACTGAGCTGACCAAGGCTGGTGGCATTTAAGGAGCAGATGCCCGAAGCACTGCTTACCTCTTGCACATGCACGACGCTCAGTCACAACAGTTTAGTCTTAAGCGCCCTTGTTTTACCCTGGCTCCAGACTAGGAGTGTTTTGGGGAGGGATTCTCCTCTCTCCGGAGGGGAGCAGTAAGTGGGGGCTTTGCCAGCTCCTGCCTCCCCTTCCCTAACTCCACCTGCTCTGTGCAAACACCCTCCTTTTGTAAGGACCGTTTCTAGTGTGACTACCAAGCTCGGTTCACACGGACAGCTACAGGCACCCAGCACCTCCCAGAACCAGGCTACACCTCCATCGCCCCCCCCGTGCCCGCTCTTGCTCTTGCTCTTGCTCTTGGCCCCGGCCCCGGCCCCGGCCCCGGCCCCGGCCCCGGCCCCGGCCCCGGCCCCGGCCCCGGCCCCGGCCCCGGCCCCGGCCCCGGCCCCGGCCCCGTAGCTCCCACTGGCGCCCCGAGGCGGCAGCCGCGCTGCCCCACGCCTTCATGTAAATAAGCGTGGGACGGCGGGTGCTGATTGGCTGCGGCGCGCAGCGCTGGCGCCGCCCCCGGCAGGGAGAGGAGGCGGTGGCGGGTGGTCGCAGCCAGGTGCGTCTGGTAGGGGCCGCTGCTCCGCCAGCCAGCTCCGTCCGCCGCGCTGCCCGGCCCGGCACCATGACCGTCACACGGCTCGACCAGGGGCAGCGCCACCGGCCGCGGATGGCCTTCCTGAAAAAGGTGAGGGTTGAGCAGCACCGGGGGACAGCCGCACCGCTCTGGGCATCAGCACCGGGGGGCACGTCGGGGCGGCGTCCGGGCGGGGCGATGCGGTGCCTGGGGCAGCGCTGACCGGTGCTCCGGGTGGGCGGACCCGCGTTCATAGCATCCTGCCCGGCCACGGCTCTCCGGAGCCTCTCTGGGGGTGTGGGGTTTGAGGAGTGACAGCCCCATCCCCGCGGGTGTGAGGCTGCGACCTGTTGCAGAGGCCCGTGGATCCCTGCTGGCTCCGAGGTTCAGGCTGGGGGTTTGAGGGGCAACGTGTGCGGAAGCCACAGAGGAAATAAAACTGTAATTTTGTTTATTTTCATAGCTTGGCCTCAGCTGAATTATTCTCCTGACACATTTTCTCCCTCTCCCATCTTTTTGCCCAAAGACCCTCAAAACTGTGTCATTTCCCAGGGAAAAAACCATCATCTGCAGCACCAGGCCACTCAGTTCAGCTCTGGGCCACGGTCAGTCCACTGCACGCGTTCCCAGTGCTTCTACCTGATGGCCACTTTTGGAGGATGTATCATGGCCAACTGTCTGCTCTCTGCCTCTTTCCACTATTTCAGAAACGAGCGTATTTGTGACCAGAAACAGTTGAAAGAGTGGGAAGATGTATGCCTACGCTTTTGGGTGTGATGTGTAATTTTGTAAAGCATTTGGTGTTTTTTTTTCTGTAGCATTCATTCAAAAATGTAGCCAGTTTTAGTATAACTGGTATCTGAAGATTTTAAAAAACAGACTGTTAAGCTAGCTTTTCTCCCACCCACTTCTCCTGCCTGTGGCTTATCCTGTTGAGTGGAATTAGCTGAATTTCCAGTGACAAGTATAGTCAGCCAGTTGCTGTTCGAGTTGTAGTTATCTCTCCTGCAACGCCCACAACCTGAAGACTATTCCAGGGGGAAAAGGGAGGAAATTTGGGGCTATTCAGTGCTAAGGTATGAGCCTGACAATACAAGTGCTGTACTTTTTACACTAGAGGAAATAAAGAAGGTATTTGCTTTGGTGCTGTGTCTTTCAAGGTAAATTTGGCTGGGGAGCCCTGCCAAAGGAAATACTCTGGGCCAAAGTCTGCACTGAGTAATATTCTGTGGAGTTGCATGCGGGGGTGCAGAGGAGAAGCTGTGTGCTTTGAGAAAACAACCTCCAGCAGCTGTGCTTTAGCTGCTCTGCAGGAGTGTAGCAGTCTTTGCAAAGTGCTCTGAGGTCCTCAGGTGGGAAGATCTGTTAAAATACAGCGAAGCAGTGTTATGGAGTATGTGCCACTCACACTGTGAGCAGCGAGAGGGTTTGAGTAGTTCTAGTGCTTTGCAAGTCTAAGACCTGTAAGCATGAGGAAAGGACGCTCCTGAATGGTCAGCAGAAAGGCTTTGGCTCTCATTTCTGCTTTCATTCCTCTTCTGTTTTTTTCAGACCTCAGGGAAGCCATGGATGGAGCCTCAGCTGTTACATGGCAGTGTGGTCTGTATGCAGACAGCCGTGTCCTCAGAGCTCCCCTGAAATACTGAGCACCTTTACTGGTTGCCTGTGGTGGGAGCTGAGGATGCTCGGCACACGTCCAGTGAGCACCTTGCAGGCTTAGATCTGTGAGGAGCTAAAATCCTAGAGAGAAGCTTTGTTAATTGCTTAAGTCTGTGCTCAAGCTGGCACATAAGCTGTAACCATGGGTTTGCGCCAGCCACACGGAGGAATTCCTGCCGGGCTGTCAGGCTGCTGGCCCTGTTGTGCCTTTGCAGCTGCGATGCGTCTCTGTGTGCTGGTTCTCCAGCAGGCAGCTTGTGACCGCAGCAATCCTGCCATCGGACAGGGGGAGAGGAAAGGGGTTTGCTTTGGGGGCAGTGGGCAGTGCCATGTACTTGCTGTGAGGCTGCTCTGCATGACTTGGGCTGGATGTAGAGCTTGGTCTTCATGGCCGAACCACAGGGGAATTGGGGAGCCCCTTCCAAGGCCCTGTAACACCTGCTAGTCCATGAAATACCCATGACTAATGCTTAGGTGGTTTTATTCTATTTTTTTTCTCCTCCTAAACTGTCTTGGTAGGAAGAATATTGGCACAAAAGTCTGTTGGGACAGGAGGAAGTGCATTTTGGCTATATGCGCTTGGCCAGATGCTGGGAGAGCTTAACTCAGCCCAAGCTCTTGGTGCCTGTGCCTGCCCCAGCAGCCAAGATCTGGCCTCCGTTGGGCATCAGCTGGCAAAGCACGAGGCAGCGCTGGGCAGGGTTGTGCTCTCCAGCAGCTGCTGGGCTGTGTATTTTTCCTTGCTGTGCCACATAGGCTGCATCGTGACTCATACCTCGTGGGTAGGGCTGATGGATGTCACTCGCCTTTTTCCTCTGCCTCCTCCTTACTCTGGTCCCTGATGGCTCCTCCTGAGGCAGCTCTGCAACCAGGGAGGAACTGGCCTAGGATCTGCATGGCTGGGGGCTTCTTCAGCCTGGCCTCGATTCTCCAGGCTTAGACTCTCCAGCAGCTGCTGGTCCTCATCTACCTGAATGTTTCTTGTGGTGTGTGAGCATCTGAATCGTGTTTTTGCTGGAAGGAGCTATCCATTGGACTCCTGCTCTCTGTTTAAGTGAGGCCCTGGATATGGCTGGAGCTGAGCCTTAAGCCAAACTCAGCCTCATCCCATCCTCCCTTTCCCTATTCCAGACAGGGAGATGCTGGTGCTACGCATTTCTGCAGAGCATCGCACCAAGCGTGATGTGCTCCGAGCAGCCCTGGTGAGAGGCAGTGTGCTTGGCCGGGCGGGACTGTGCTTAGGTTTGGTTTTGCTGCTGTGTGGGTTTAAGTAGGAGGCTCGGTTGGAGAGGTGACAGCAGCGCAGTGAGGGAAGAGGGAGCATGTGGAAAGAGCCAGCTACAGCCCTGCCCTCCCCATTCACAGATTTACTTCCTTTGGGCGTGGGATCATTGTGCACTGGGTGGGAACAGGCCTCCTCCTTTCAGCTTTAATTAAGAGAAAGTAGGGAATTTTAGGTAGCTAACGATTTTTTTTTCATTTCTTCTTTTTTCTGATCATCCATGAATGTGTAAAGCAGGATTGTTAGTTGTAGACCTAGAAAACAATTGAATTAGCCTTCCAAGGCCAGAGCTGTGATGAAGGACTGTATTGCTACTTGGAAATCAGAGTAGGGAGGGATGATCTTTGCAGATAGTATCAGGCAGTGAGGGGAGCTAGAACTGGGCAAATACTCACGATGGAGAAAGCAAATGTTTAATTATAGCACCAGGAGTGGGCACTCAGCTGTGAGCTGGACCCTGCTGGGAAAATTTGTCTTTCTTACATCTGAAGCAAAGATGCCTCTGTCTGGGTTGGTGCTGAGAGGGGCTGAACTCCTCACCTTGGAAGTGTTTTGCTGTTGCATGTCAGAGTCTCAGCACCTGGACAGTGACACTTCTGCGGTGCAGATGCCCTGACCCTGGGGAGCTGACGGGTGCCCACAGCGTAAAGCTCAGAGAAACAAGGATGGGAAATGCACCTGGGGTGACTCACCCAAGCAGTCCATCAGCAGTCATCTGCCCCCACTGCTCCCTCCCATGGGAGAGCATCCATGCTGGATCCATCCTCCTTCTCTAGAACCGTGGGCACCTTATCAATTGCTGATCATTTGCAGAGAGGACCCTCACCTTCCCTGGGGCTTCCCACGGGCTCCTGAAATGCAGGGATGCTTTTTCTTATCATTTGTGAGTTTGAGTTTTGCTTTGCACTGAGTGAACGTGGTGACTTCTTGCAATCAGATGAGGGGCAGACAGTTTTCCTGTTGTCTCCTCTGTGGCTTTCGGGGTGATGTCACCTCTGTGCAGAGATTCTGGTTGATCTGAAGGGAGACCTCGGTGGGGCTTGTGCCTCATGGTGGCTCTGTGCTTGAGGTGAGCTCACCCCAGAGCCTGGCTCCTTTAGCAGTCCTCCCACTGATATTTACTTCAGCGCACATCTCCACCCATCAACCAATGTCAGGAAGTGGCTTCTGGCTCTACAAAATTCAAATTAGACAGTGCTTCCCTGGCCAAAAGCGTGACAAAATGTGCTAGAGCCCTTAGCAAAGCAAGCAAATGTTCCCAATGTATTTTAACCAGCCGTCCTGGCCTCCCGCTGGCAGGCTGGTGCTGATAGCAACTCCTAATCACCAGCAACCTGTAATCAGCAGAGTGTTCCCTTAGGAGAAGAGGAAGAGACAGGCTGAGGTTTTGATCAGCAAAGTGCATGGTTTGCAAGTAGAGCAGCAGGCACCCCCCAACAGCAGCTCCCTGGCTCATCTCGTTTCTTTTTAATATGTTATTTCTGCAATGACAAGAGGAGCCCGGTGGGGTATGAACGCAATAGGAGTCTGCAGCTCTTTGCTCGTTGAAGAAAGGGAACATGCTGTGCTGGGAGGCTGTGTGGGTTTCTGAGCCAATTCCTCTCTCTCGGCTGGTAAAGATCTGTCTCTCAAGCCCACTGGGGAGGGAACAGCAGCCCTGTGCTGGGGCAGGGTGTGCTGTACTGCTTGCAGGGAGCAAATCCTGCTTGAGCCTGGTGGGACCTGCCCGGTGGTCATGGCACTACAGTACGGTGGTGATGAGCAGTACTGTGCTTACTCCCAGTATCCCTGTGTGCTGACGAGGCGCTGTCTGTGGAGCAGACACACAGTTACGGAGAGAGTAGGTGATTTCCCCAAGATCACCCGCGTTTGCTTAGAGGGAACTGAATCTGAGTTTCCTAAATTAGTGCCCTGCCTGCTGGACCGTCCTGCGTCGCCTCGTCTCACACAGCTACATGTGCATCGCTCCACGCCCAACCTTGAACTTGCTGAGGCTGAGATTGGGAGTTCAGTTAAAAGGTCTAAAAAAGTCTTCATATTCCATTGCTTTGGGTCTGGTTTTGCTATTTTAAAATATTTTTTATAAATATTTATACACATTTTTGTGTGAAATCTTACCAGGCATCTCTGCTTTAGTATTAATTTGACACTGGCTTTAAAAACAGTTGAAAATCCATTTTTACTGTCAAGCCCAGAGTGCATCCTGTCACTACAGGCTTAAATCCTCACTGAACTTGGCAAGACTTAGGACCAAAGTCACTGTGGTGCCTGTGAAGACAATACCCTTCATTATGCGTGAGTGTCATCAAGTCACACTCATTAAATCCTCTAATCCTAGTTAAAAAGCTAAAGCCTCGCCTGAAATGAATGTGCAGAGAGACCAAATTGGTCCTGTTGGACCACTTTTGATTTAATATCTCTGGAAGCAGAAGAGAAAAAGAAGAGCATCTTCCACAAAGCCAGTGCTCTCACAGCACTCAGATAATCTAAAACAAGGAGATGAGGAGTGTGCCCATCCCCACCCATCTGAGTGGAGGATCCCGAGTGCAAGCAGGAGGCTCTTGCACTTTTAGGACAGTGGTAGCAGGCAGTCAAATATAAGAGGAGGAAAATACCTTTGAAAATCTTCATCTTTTTGAAGAAAAAAAAAAAGAAAAATTGGGAACCAGAAATAAAAGAAGTCTGGCCCTGAGGGCGAGACTCATCCTCTATAACATGATCTGTTAAAAACTTAGGCAGAGAGTCTATAAACGAGCCATCAGCATCCCTCAGGAATCAAAGGCGGGAGATGTTGCCAGATAGGAGGGTGCGTTGCTCCGGGTGGCGTGTCTCTGCCCCATCCCCGGAGGGACTGAGTTTTGCTGCCCACAGACGGGGCTAAGACCCCAGGTGGGTGGGTGCAGCCATCCACAGGAATGGCTGGAGAGTCCCTTGGACACCTCCTTCCTAGGGGCTGGGGTCTATTTCTGTGTTTGCAGTCTGCTTTCCCACATGTAAATTCTGGTCCCCACTGTAATTGGTCCTTGGACAGCTTTTTGAAGCCTTGGCTCGGGTGGTGGCTGTGCTTTCTCAAAGGACAGGCCGTTCTCATCTCCCCTGGGTTTGAGCTTCTTGCTCAGCCCTGAAGCAAAGCGGTGTGCTTTTCCTGTTGCTCTTCTAAAGTCCTGTCTGGTTATTATCTGCAGACCAGAAACAGAACCTTTGCTATTTGGTCTTCAGCCAAAATATTGCTTATTTTCTTGGTGTGTGGTGCAGTATCTAGAAGTCTGTGCACAGCTGGGGTATTTGTGCAACAGAAGCACAGATTTTATTTCCTCCCCCTTTTTTCTTTCTCACTGCCCAACAAATAGCCCACTGAGCCAGAGAAGAACATTTATGGGTAGCAGAGGTTAGGGTTTTTTTTAATTTGGTTTTTTTTAGCTCAGCTCTCATGGAATGGTTACATCCTGTCCCTTGTCTGTGTGTGTGTCTTCTGTAACAAGGAGTGATACTGTGAGTCAGTGTGAAAGCTGACATGGTTTGGAGGTGGCACCTCTGATGGAAAGGGGAGGTTTGGAGACGACTATGGTCATTGCATCCATTCTGTGGCATGCCACTGCACGCCCCTCTGGGATGCTGTCCAGAGCTGCGGTGGTCCTGGGGCTCCCTGCTGTCCACTCCTGTAATACGTCCCATCCCTGCCATGCTTTGCAGATTGAAGCGCTTATGATGGAGATGCAGAATCCAGATATGGGCATCAAGATGCAGACGCAGAGGGTGATGATCACGAACATCCCACATGCTGTGGCTGGTAAGAGCTTCACCAGGGGAAGGGACTGGGCCAAGGAAGTTCATCAAAGAAAAGCTGCATGTGGACCCCATGGCCACCCCAGGGTTACCACTGCCTGGGTGCATACTGGAGCCTGTGTTCCCAAAAATATTTGCCGTACATCCTTGGAGACATACCCACTTCCTTTATCTCATTCTCACTCGTGTCTCATTTCACTCCTAGCTCTTTGAATCAGAGACACAAAGATTGATAATCATGTGCTTTTAGCTGCCTCACATGAGTTTAACTCAAGTGACCTTGCTTTCTCTTAGCATACAGGTGAATAGGTGCTTCAGCCTCCAGACCTGTCGTATTCCTGGTGCGGCTGGATCACAAATAAGGATAAATATTAAAATCCGATTAAAATAGGCAGACTGGAGTCAGACTGAACTTCAGAAATGAACAACAAACAATTAGTCTTCCTTTTAACATTTTCTGCTAATAATCATTTTTCTTCAGTACACAGGAAAAGAACAAAATATTCAACCCACTTCTCTGCCTCTAAATGACAGCTTTTCCTCCTTCAAGCATGCTGAAGAAGGAACAGACAGGGAGCTGTGCTGTGCTGTGTCACGTATGGCATTACAGGCAGCTCTTATCGCAGTCTCCTTTGTGCCTGCTAGCTCCTTTCACAAGGCACTATCGGTACCTCTGCTCCCCTGTTCTCCAAGCCCCTACAAAAGCTCTTGTGAGGCATCCTCCACTATAAATATTCACATGTACTGTACCAAAGTTTCCTCCTTCTGCTTTGGTCTTTCTGCAGCACTTGGAAATCCGGAACAAAAACTCCCGCTGAAACTAGTGAGCTTGCTTCAGGCAACGCAGGAGACAACTTAGCCAAATAGATTAATTTTTCCCCACTGTATTTGCAAAGCCCGGTTGGCCCTGTGTGTTGTTTGCCCCAATTTTTTTTAAAATGAGGAAGCAGAGGCACTGAGATGAAGTAACTTGCCCATGGGTACAGTCAGTCAATGAATGGGTAAGGAGAACTTGGATGACAGCTGAAGCTTGTTCTCAGCAGCACCCTCCGTGCATTACAGTACAAACCATATCCTGGCTTACATAGCTATTATGCAGGTGAATTTGGTGGAGTGCTTTGCATCTGCAAAGGCTCTGGTCTTGCCTTGCCTAGCTGTTAGTGAACAGTTAAGGCAGCACTGCAGAAAAGTTTCCCCTGTACTGAAGATGACGTGCCAACTAGATTAAGTGCAGGGTGAACAAGTACTTCTCTTGACGTCTGACCAATGTAAAATACCACTTCCTAAAAGTCCGTGGCTAGATGGTATGGAGGGAGGATGCCCTGTTGGTGCTCATCCTCTTTGCGTGCTGTCTGCTTTATTCTGGTTCCTTAACCAGAATTGCTACAAGTTCCCTCTTGCATAAGTCGTAAATTGTAGTCAGTGTCTCATAGGCGAGGGAGTTACAGTCTCCTTGCATGGCAGTCACCTCTCTCTAAACTATGCTATTTTTAGTGCTGCGCAAGTTGCATATACACTGATTGGCTTCTGGGTGTTGCAAAAGAGACTGATTCGTGTTTAGTGAGGGAATGGTGAAGACATTAGAGCAGTGGACACAGATCCACTGAAGAGAGCTTGGCTCTCACATGCAGGAAACTAACTAGTTAAATTCAGTGTCAGTAAAATGGCTTACAACAGAAAAGGCAAATAAACCTCTGTGTTACATGCACACCTTTGGGGGAAAATGCTTACAGAGAGAGCTGTCTAGAAATGAGTGATGAGATAATCCTTTAATTTCATCTATTTCAGGAAGCAGGTGGTAGGATAAGAGCTCTGAGCCCCTATTAGAAAGTTAAGTCATCACTGCAATGTCAAGAAAGGTCAACACCTCAATCTGCAATCCTAGGGGACGTTTGGAGGAAAAGACCCATAGTTGATCAGGGAATGAGTGCATTTTTGCCCTGTTTAAATGGAAGGAGGTTCATGGTATTTGCCCCTCAGAACATAAAACTAAAACTGCTGGAGGTTTATGCTGACTATGGGTATGACTGGCCACACCCCACCAAAAGAACTGGGAGAGATGAAGTGTTTGTGAATGCAGAAATCTTGTTTCCCTTTGATATGTCTTGTGACCACTACAACTTGGATCTGAGACTCAGACATCCCTTCTGCACTGAAAGTCATGTCTCTTAAAGGGCTCGAGAGGACTGGTCACTGGTCTCTTACTAAAACTGAGACAGGACCGTGCTCTGTGAATCTGGAGATACTTTGCAGTGAATCTTTCAAGACAAGATGGTGCAAAGCAAGGGGCGCTTCACCTTCACTGGGCGTGGAACCTGTTGCATTGCTTAAGTGCTTTCTAAGCCAATGATAAGGGTTTAAGTGTTGCTCAGACCACGTGTGCTTCTGCACTCTCATGCTGTGCCATCCTGAGGTCACTGCCTGCCTGTGGCTCCCTCTCACAGGGACTGATGCCTGCTTGGTCAGGAGAAAGCCTGAATGACAGTATGGCCAGTGAGAGACTGGCAATGCATTTTATCTCTGCTGCTCTTGCATGGTGTATTTGAAAGCATGTTTGCAAGAAGGGGTCTGTGCACTCAGTGAGATCCAGAGCACAGTGAGGGGTGAGGACTGGAGAGGTCTCATTTTGGCCCATGGACTTTGGCATGCTCCTGATTTCAAGCACCTGAGATTTTCTTTGCTTTGCAGGTAATGATATATTGCAGTGGATTCTCCAACGCTTGCAGATCACTGAAGAAGGTGGGTAGAAATGTAAAAATTGAGGCTTTTTCAGCTTTGAGTTGTAAAACTTTAAGGTCTCCATAGACAAAACCTCTTAGATGAATTCTTCTCTCCTGAGTAGCAGCTCACTTTTAAATTCCAGTGCAGTGTTTCTGTGCAATCAAAACATCTGCCTTCTCCATTTTCAGAGGCACTCCACCTGGGGGACCTGTTTGTCAAATATGGATACATCTATCCTCTTCAGGAGCCAAAGAATCTCACCCTTAAGACAGACGGCAGTCTGTACAGGTTTCAAGTGAGTTGCACCTTGTCCAAAGCCATTGAGAGTGACTTCAGCACTAGTTTTAAAATAAGGCAGCTGGGGCAATTCCCCAGGAGCTGTAGCCGTGAGGCCATGCTGTGTAGCTGCGCTAATTGTTCAGTAGGAAGGAGGAAGAGATCCACAGAGAAGCCTCAGGCCAGTTCCCTCAGTTCTGTGTGTCAGATTACAGTTTACAGGCAAACTGTGATACTTCCTTCAACTAAATTAGCATACTTGTTCAACTTCAAAATAGCTGTGCTTTGTTCCAAATGTGTGTTCCCTTCCAGGTCTTAAAGTAGCAAATGGAATTGCTGGTTGAAAGCAGAATGATCTGGGGAGACTGAATAATGAATATACAAAAAGCACAGTAATAATGTAATGTTACCAAGGTTCACAGTTGGACTGTTCCCATTACGATGGGAAATTAGGGTACCCTCGTTCGTACTTTGAATGAGGAGTCTGGTTCCCACATGGTGCCAAATCAGGCTCCAGCATCTCAGTCTGAATGCTCAGGCAGCAGTGAGGGGTTGGCCATATTAACTGACTGCAGAGCAGGAGTGGATTTGACATTGGCAGTTGTCTGACCTCGATTCTCCTGCTGTAGCTGGCCTGCACCACCATGCGAGCTGACACGCAGCTAAGGAGCTGAGGCTCTGAGTATAGCAGAGGAGAACTTTCCTCTCCCTCCAGTGTGGGTGGTGCTGTACACCTCTTGGCAGGAGTTCAAGGCTACTGTGCACTAACGAAAGGCTTGTTTTTCTGCAGACCCCCTATTTCTGGCCCGCGCAGAGCTGGCCTGCTGATGACACAGACTATGGTAAGTGATAGCATTATACATGTTTAGGAAACACGTACAATTTAGGAAATTCTTGCGTAGTGCAAGCCCATGTGTTTGTTCATGCAGTCCTGCAGCGTGTTTGCTGTTTATCTTTTTGTGCTGTGTGTCCACATGTGATGACCAGCCCTTGCTTTTTCTTTCATACTATTTTGTGAAAAATTCTCAGTAATGCTGGATTGAGGGAACACTCTGGATGTGACTGCCTTGTGGTGGCCTTGATGAGAGAACGTGCTTAAGCTTCTCTTGTATTCCACTAAGATCCATCAGACATATCTGAAATACTCTGCTGGGTAGGGAAGACTTTAAACACAGGGTTAGATTTCCCTGAGTAGTTAAGTGTGTTCCTGGATCTGAGCCCAAGACTGTCTTCCTGTAGATTTGGATCAAGCCCTGCATTCAGAGATAGTTTTTTCTTCATCTAAAGCACAGTGGCTCCCAATATCTCGTGATGGCTCTTTCCATATCAATCTTTTGTTGCCTTTATAATGCTTTTTATTATAGGGCTGGTCATGAAAGTTGGGCTGATCAGCTTGGTTTGCTCCTGTGGGCTGTGCAGTTCACAGACAGATTTGTTTATACCAAGATTGTCCTCTGTGGCTTTTATCTGCATTATGCTGTAGATCTTCTGGGGAAATAAAAAAGCCCATTTTAGATTGGAATGTTTTTAATAGAACTTGGAAGAAAACATTGGCCTGTATTTGGAAAACTTGGAGGTCAAACTCTGAAGAACCTCAGCATCATAAAGATTTGGTTCAGTATCCTTTGACCCATGAAACCCTGGCTGAGTTCCCAAAGGAGGATTGACTGCTGGCAGAAGGCACACACCACCCGTTCTGCGTGGCTGCTCCCAGCCTGGGTACTGGCTCCTGAAGCATCAACGACAAAGTGAAAGCACCAAATTCATTTTTCTTCAGTGAGCTTTTGTGAGCTTGGAGCTCATGCCTGAGAAGATACTGTAGCAGACAGAGATTCCTGTGTTTGTCATGTGGGTAGATTTTTAATTATTCTTGGATTTGATGGTCTAAGTATAACTGACTGCTTATTTGCTTCTCCCTCCACAGCCATTTACCTAGCAAAGAAGAACATTAAGAGGAAAGGGATTTTAGAAGAATATGAAAAGGTAAGGAGATGTTGGACTTGTTCCATTGCAAGCCCCTCTTTTGCTATAGCTTTAGCCCTCTGTTGCTAATGAATGGAGTGTGGCAAAAAATCACCTCTTCAGTTGCATGAGGTGTTACTCCGGCAATGTCAAAAGCCAAAATTTTTGAAGTGAAAAAGTGGCCAGTACAGGAAAATACTCTGAAGTCAGTGATAATTTTAGTGGGGATAATTGCTTTCCTTGCAGTGGTATTTTTGAACTGTTGCAATTCATGTAATTACGTTCAGAAAAATCCAGATTTCTTGGCTTGGTTGCCAGCCTGGCCTAGTTGAGCTATGGAGAGTCAAGAAAACCCTAGCATGGGAGTGCCTTGTCCAGAATTTTCACACTAACTGCTTTTTTATTTTTATTCCAGGAACATTACAACATGCTCAATCAAAAAATAAACTACAAGTGGGATTTTGTTATTATGCAGGCCAAAGAGCAGTATAAGTGAGTTGACTTGCGTTCCCTTATTTGCATCATCAGGGAGGGTATGAGGAGGCAGAGCTTCACTGTCTTGATACACAGTTAAATTACAGTTTAAAAACATACACTGCACCTTTAAAATAACTTGCAAGTGCCCCTCAAGATTGTGAAACAAACCTGCCTTTCATGTGAGCTTGGGGTTTCTCCATTTAACAAGTAAACTTTGTTCACTTCGCACTTCGTGAGTGAAGGATTTCAGATGTTTTCAAATGACTGGGCGCCTACTTGCAAAGCCTCGCCCTCGCCCTGCACCTGCGTTTCTCTCCCCGTCTGGCATTTGTCCACCAAAGACGTGGAATCGGTGTGGTTTGTGAGAGCACAGGCGGGGGTGGGTGCCTTTCCTGCCAACACATGCGCATGCCTCTTTGCAAATGGTTTTTGCACATGCATAAGCGTGCAAGGGGAGGTTTAGATTTTGCACCCGATGTGACTCCCTGAAGAAGCTGAGGTCTGATGCTGCAGCATGCAAGCCCTCATTAGAGCCAGCTTCTTTCAGCTCAGGGTTGTCCATGAGCATTTGTGGATCAGGCCACTGGACTTAGGACCTGTTATTAGTCTGGTTCAGTTACTGCTTGCACATGTCTCACAGCTGAACTGAATGGCCTGAATCAAGAAGCAGTAAATGTTCCCAGCAGGGACTTCTGGAGAAAACTCTGAAGTGCATACTTAGGCACGCAGTGAAAATGACTTGACTTAAGGAGCTGAATCCTTCAAAATCCCAGGAAAGTTATTGAACACGAGATGGGATTACTCCTTTGGAGATAGGACCTTTCCTACTTCTGTGGATTCCTTTTACCTTTTTTTTTTTTACCTCCCAGCACAGCAGGCACTGCCTCTGCTGTTCAGCAGTGTTTCTGTCTTCACTGGGATGGTAGCCAAGTCAGAATACAGCTCATCAGATAACTGTCTCATTAAACATGAGACTGTTGTTCTTGTAAATTGAGGTCAGACTTGGGCTAGGAGATGCCAAATGCAGTTTTAAAGTTAGATACCGAGACTGTGTCTGAACTAGTAGATTAAACACGTCTGAGGCTGTTTGATGATGCTGGGGCAGACTGGTGCTGAACAGCCCGCATCCACCCTGTTAACCACAGCAGGGTGGCCACATGCAAACAGCCTTTTGGGAATACTCCCTTGCCCATGCTAAGTCCCAAAGTGTGCCCAGGACTTGTCTGGGAAAGAACTAGTTGGTCCAAGCCCAAACCATGCTGGTGCTTCTTCTGTTTAATAGTAGAGGTGATTTGGGGCTTAGTGCCTGGGAACACTGCTTGGCCCCACTTCCAAATCATTTCTGTGAGAAATGCCCCCCTTTACTGTGAGACAGGGACGAGACGTGTCCGGAACGGCAGTACTGCCTGGGGACACGGGAGATGGATAAACATGAGGCAGCAGCACTGACCGCAAGTAGCGGGTTGTTACTGTAAAACTCTACCAAAGGGCTGTCTGTCTAATCAAAAGGGGATGTGTCTGCTCCCAGCTGAGCTCAGGAAGATGATGATTTCTCAAAAGCTACAGTCATGTGTGGCCATGTGGACAGCATGATCTGCAGTCCAGAATTAGCCGGGGTAAGATGTGGTCAGGAGGCTGCATCAGAGCATCACGCAGTCAGGCTGGGACCCATGGGGCAGGGGAGACTAGAGGTGTGCCTCCTTTCTCATCCCACTGGTTTTAGGAGAGCAAAATTCATGAATTCCCCTGGTAGAGTTAAATCCTCTTCTTGGCTTTGCAGGGCAGGAAAGGAGCGGAAGAAAGCAGACAGGTACGCCCTGGACTGCCAGGAGAGAGCCTACTGGCTTGTGAACCGAACTCCTGTAAGTAGAGGATGTCAGTGTGTGGCTTTAGTGCCTTGATGGTGCCCTCCCTGCATCCACCTGGGACAAACTCCCGCACGTTAAGGGCACAACTGTGGGCATTGCCTCTGGGCTGTGCACCCTGTCGTTTCTCCTTGGGGAAGGGGTCAGCCCAGGCCTGCCCTGAGTCTACACCTTCTCCTTGGTTGCTCTCAAAGGTGCAAGGAAGGGAGGTCCAGCTGTAGCACCCATGCTCGGAGGGGAGCGTTGCCAGATCGGGGGGCAGAGCTGCCCTGGGGCACTGCTGGCTGGGAGCTGCTGGCAGTGGAGCCCTTCAGGGCTCGGGCATCTCCTCATGCATTTGTGTGAACCACAAACTGTAAAACAAATGAGTTACAAAGCTATTAATGTTTCTTGTTCATAACAGCCCGGTGTGCTAGACGTCCTAGAGTATGGATTAGACCGTGTAACGAATCCCAATGAAAATAAGGTAAACCAGGTGAGACAGGTTTTCTTTTCGTACCTACTGAATTTGTTCGGGAGGATGCAGACAACGTCCCTGGGATTGTGGTTTTTTGGGCACCACAGGCTGAGCGAGTCAGTTCAGCCGTGACAGCCAAACAGGCCAGAAGTTGAAGCTGTCTCATTGTCCGGGGTGTGGGGCCCTCAAAATAGGCTTTGGCAGCATCTTTTGGCTTGAAAATACTTCGTCAGCTTTCTTGCCACACCAGTTAGTGTGAGTGTTTAGCTACAGGACATGTTTTCTGTGCTGGTGAAGCAGAATTAAGGAATCCTCTACCTCCTGATGCCTGTTGCTGCCTTTTTATTAGTGGTGAATGGACTGGGAGTGTGTGTGTGTGTGTGTGTGTAAAGGATCAGAGGAAAGATCCAGGTTTAAAATAAAATGACAGAATACCTCCAAAAGGATAATGTGTGGCAAGAAGATGGAGAAGTTGGTGTGGTGGATAGGAGACACAAAATGTTGCCTAAAAATGCATATTGTATAGCTAGACCATAAAGAAACAGAATTAATGAACTGAGAACCATGGAGGCTGTAACTGGGTGGAACTGGTTCAAAGTCCACAATAAGACAAATGCAGTCAGTGGATGAGGAGCTGGAGCTGCTCTTCTCTTTCTCCATTGGTCCTTTTAAGTGATCCTGCATTTGTGCACTTAATGGTGTTCATTTGGAAGTGAAGTCAAAGTGTCTCTCAGCAATTAAATGCAAATGTTACTGCGATCACACTCACTGTATTCCCACAACTTCTCATTTTTGTAACAGCTGTTAAACATCTCAACAGCCAGAGGCAGGATAATTGCTTTGGCCAACTGTATTTGTTGCTATAGAGACTGAAAATGAGCAAAATGTAGGGTTGGGGTGTATTTTATTTTTTCTTGCTGTAAGTAGCAGCTGCCGAAAGCCTTTTTTTTTTTTTTTTTTTTTTTTTTCTTAAAAAGAGAAAAGTAGTGGAGGAAGAGGAGAAGAGGAGAGGGATGGAACAGAGGAGTAAGCCAACTTCTTGCCCACAGTTTTACAGCTGATGTGGAAGGAGATTTTAGGTTTGCAAACAATCTGAAAGCCCGTAGCGATCTGCCAGCTGCTTGGTAGGAGGAAGTGAGGTGAGGGATCTCCATTCAATTCCCACCCTGGGCATAAGAGAGATGGTAGATTCCTCCCGTCAGCAGAGACTCCAAGGAGGGCATGAGCCAAAGGACACCAGCTTCGGGGTGACTTCACTGCCTTTCTCCTTTAAGCTGATCTCTGAGCTATGCCTCCTCTCTGGAGGCTGAGCTGAAGAGGGAAGGTTCTTGTTGCTCCTGTTTCTGCTTTTGAAAGAACGATTGACAATACAGTAGACGGCCAAAAGCCCACACAGAGTCACCTTTGGACTAGCAGCTTCTTTTTATTTCTGCAGGCTGCTCTCACAAACACCTGCCGCTCAACAGCTTTTGGTGGGCAGAAAGGATGGCCCAAGCTCTGCTGGTAAATGCTGGGCTGGACTGTGCTTTGTTGGCTGTATTTTACCCCTGCTGAAGGCAGTGTGGAGTTTTATTGATGTTTTCTGTGGGCCCAGCCTCTGGCTCTGACATAGGTGAAACAATGAGAGCAGAAAATGAGTGCATGAATCCGGTGCCCATTTATTTGATTTCTGCCTCTGTTCCCGCTCAATCTAGCTTCACTTTGTTGGCCAATTAGTTTTCTTTTATCTTGACAGCTGAGAAAGAAAATATTCCCGGTGACAATTAATTTCTGACATCAGAATGACTTCTTTGAAGCTGATATTGGCATGAACATCTCTCTTTCCCTTGCCTCAGACCCTTTGGTGGGCTGCTCCCTCCCTAATTGATAGAGTCCTCTGGGGATAAACAGGTGCTCAGCCAAACATCGCTCTCCTTTGAAAGGGACTTTTATTACTGACCCATGAGCATCCCTCGGTTATAATGAGTTAGGAGTTGTAGTTGGGCAGGAGGAATAAGGCAGAAGTAGCCATCCATTGAACAGCTAATTAAGGGATGCTTTAGCCTTTTGTTACCCAGGTCTCAGGCTCATGATCGAGCCTCACTGCTTAGAGTGTTACCAGGCAACTGTCAGAGCCTGCTGAGTCGCCTGCAGGTACACACTCGGCTTTTGCTGCCTTTGTAACCAGAGTGTCTTTCTGAAAGGTGCTTTAGCTTAGCCAGAAATCACCGCGCTAGATTCAGGCACTACTGAATGAAATGCCCTGGCTTGTTGTATGCAGCAAATCAGCCACAGGTCATTGTAGTCATTGCTAGCCTTTAATTTCATCAGTCTCTGTCAGTTTGGCTGCCTGATAAATGCATAACCTCTGCTGCATCCATCACATCTTTTGAAATAACAGGGTCAGAAGCAGATAAACAAGATAGGGGAAGACCACCAATTTGAACAAAAGTGGACATATGGACTGTTACAGATTTGATTTCCAGCTGTTGGGCTGGAAGCACCAGCACAGCGGAGACGCATGTTGAGGTGATCTTATGCTAGACTCAGAATTTGCCTCTGGCATGCAGGGCTCCCTGCTGGCTGCGTGTAGGGAAAGGCCCACGTTGCACCTGAGAAGAGGTGTTTGTGTGTGCAGAAGCAGAGCTCTGTGCTTGCCAGAGTGCTGTTTGCCACTGCAGTGTCAGAGAGGCAGTGCCCACAGGTTTTTGCAATGAAGTGAGCTGGGGAGGGAGGCCGAGCTGTGCTGGCACTGCCCCGTGCTCGGCGGCTGGTGCTCTGCACAGGATCCCTGTGGTCATCCTCACAGCTTGCCGAGCTGTGTGCATGGACAGAGAGCACTGCGGCATTCAGGGCAGAGTGCGGGCGTGATTTGCAGTGTCCTGGTCCAAAATGAGCTCTGGATAACAGTGGCCTGTGCTTGTTCTTCACTCCAAGCTCCATCTGGGCATACACACAAAAGCTGTTGTCCAGCTGTTTATGGCCTCTGTAAACACTGAATGGTGGCCAGACAGGCAAAAACATAATGACCGTTATCTCCACAATGTGGTCAGGAAGACCCACACTGAGAGCAGAGGAGGTCCACGTGAATGGTTAGCTGGAAATTAGCAGATGTCCCAGCTCTTGTAGGAGCTCGTGGCTTCAGCCATGTGGGATGGGCTCCAGACACAGGGCTCTTGAGCAGGTCCTGGCTGGCTCCCAGCTGAGCTTTGCAGCCGCTGCCTGTGCACGTGGGGAGCGCTCAGCTGGTGGCATCGGGGTGTGACGAGGCCATACAGGGTGTCCAAGTGCTGCTGTGTGTCTCGGGGAGGAGGATGTTTAACAGCACCTGGCACTCGCCCGAGACAGACCCAGACCTTTCACTAATTGCCATTTTGATTTGAAGCCTGCAGGGCTGAGGAGCTTATCCGCAGTAATTGCGATAAGTCACTTGTTAAGGGCATTGCAAAATTAATCTCATTATAAGAAATGACTCTTTTGTTCCAAATGTTTTTTCCTTCTAAATGAGGGAGAGCGGGTGGGTGGTACAGGGCACTTTGGCGTTGCTGCTGTCAGCAGCAGGGGGTAAGGATGGGTAGGATGGTGGGGACAACTGGCAGTGCTCAACAGGACATGGAGAGTATTCAGGGTCCCTTGTACCACCAGTGAAGCTGGAAACTGGTCGTGGGAGCACTGTGGGAGAATGGGAAATGAAATGGTGTGCAGCTCTGGGGTGAAATAGCTGAGATCCTTCGTGGTTACTGTGGATTTGAGAACTGGAAAGGGCTGAGCACAGCCAGCACCTGCAGCCCTCAACAGGGTGTTCAGTGCTGGGCTCCTCTTTGATTCTGCTCCAGTTCAGTGTGTGCCACTACTCAGTGATGCTCGCCCTTCTCATGCCATAGCCCCCTTTTCTGTGGAAGCCTTGGCAAATCTCCTCCCCACCCTGGAGCACCCCACCAAAGCCCCCCTGGTTTTCCCAGGACCAGCTGTCCAGAGAGCTGACCTACACGCTCAGGCTGTGGCAGGAGGGGATCCTTGGCATAGGATGCACTTAAAAAAAAAAAAAAAGATCTTTCCTTGTTTGCAGACATGACATTAGCTTTGATTTTTACTCACCCACATATAATTTTTCTGTTGTGATGGCATTTTAATTCATGCCTTTCTTGCTCTAGACAACATTTAACTTACTGTGTTCTTTTTCTCTTTCCCACCAGCTGTTTGTCTCGTGTGTGTGTGGTGTGCTGCCTGCCTCTAAGACCCCTGTAGAAGATAACACAACTTTACTACCACGTGAGCTGCCTTCAAGCCACTATGCCAGCATCCACCTGTCCTCGCCCCACTGCACCAGGCCTGTCCGAGGCAAAACAGAGGAAGAAATGAGGGGCTTTTTAAAATCATCTAATGATTTTGACATGTTGATTTTCCTAAAGTAAATGCCCTAGCCACACTTAAGTTCCATCAAATGGAACAGTTCAGCTGGCACTTGTAAATCTGATGGGGCCTGGTTTGTATCTCGGGTTCCCCAAGGAGATAGCGAACTCCTATTGTGCAGGAAATAGCTGGCCTGAAACAGAAACAAAGTTCTCTAAAGAGGACACTTCTAGGACAGTAAATGCAGCGAATTTCTCTGCACAAGCAGGTGATTTTTTTTTGCCTTCCATTTCTACAGTCCATCTGAAACAATGATGACATTGTAGAAGTGGGGTGAAGAAATAGTGTCTACGTGGAAGCTGGCCTGGCATCAGGGGTGCAGCTAAGATCAGAGAAGGGTGAAAAGCTGTTCCTTAGTCCATAAGATGTCCCAGGAGCCTTTGATCAACGATCCTGTTGTCCAAGGGCTTTTTCCTCCCCCTGATGTGTCAGCCCTTACCCTCTCGCACACAGTTCCTTGTGTGTGGCCAGCAGAGCATTGCTGCTGGTGCACCTACTGTTTGCTTTCCTGTTTGTCCCTGCTAAGATTATGTGCGCTGCAGTCATTCGGAGCTGGGCATGGTATTTACAGCAGAAAAAGCTTCCTCCCCTTGCAATGCCACAGTGAGGGTTTCTGTTAGTACTACACTGGCCAGGCTAGATTTGTGTTAGGATCAGATGGGCTGGCTTCATGGTAGTGCTGTACAGATTGGCTGATCTGCTGCATATCTGGCTCCTGCTGCTGAAATGGTGAGTGTGTCCTCTCAAAACCAACCAAGTTGCAGCAAAATATGCATATTTTTTTTCCATATAGAGAACAGTTTCTGCCTCCTGAGCAGGGTTAGTGATGATGGTTAAAATGCAAAAGTGGTGTTCCCACAATGGTCCCCTCACAAAGCAGCCCTGGGAGAGCATCTTGCCTTTCCCAGAATAGGGGCAGCTCAGGGTGCAGGTTCTCTGGTGAGCACATGGGAGAAGCAGTGGCATTCAATACCAGATGCTTCATCCCTCATTGCTCACAAACTGCACTTCACCAAGGCACTCTGCAGACCCATGTCTGCCACAGGGTTAGTTTGATAGGATAATTCTGGGATGCAGATCTTGTTGGCTAAAACGGGAGATGAAGAACTGAAACACTGCATAAGCCTTTAAAGGCTTGCTGGGAACATCCCTGACTTAGCCTGTCTTTCCTTCTCCCTCTTCAAGTTTATTTCACACAGTAAGTAACTGTGCTTCAAAGGAAGCTGTGTGAATAAACGCCCTGCAGTTAATTTCTTGCCTGCAATTGCTTGCTCATTTGTGGATGACATGTAACATAGTCTGGGTTATTCAAATCACAACGTAAGCACCCTTTGCACAGCAGATACTGCTTCTGAGGCTTTTAATTGTGGTGTTTATATTTTGCAATGTGTTGGTTCCTGTCTCCTTTAGCTAATATTGAATGATCTAATCTGTGTCTTGTAAATGAATCTATTTTAGCTCCATTAGAATAACCCCTTAATTGAAGGCATACAGGCAGCCTGCGATGGAAGAAGCAATGCTAAACAGTAAATACAGCTAATGGAACGATTTACGGTGTGTGGATGCTCTTAGCTTTGATGATACCCTGATTAGCTGCGCTGCTGTGTTTGATTTTAATTGTAATGAGAATTAATTGGAGAGCACTGCACAACGGCAGCCCTGCAACGGTGTTTTCATGTCTCAAAAAAGGCGAATGAAAGCACCCATCCCAATTTAATGATTTTTGTTTCTTTATTTTACAGAAAAAAACTATGGATGTTTATAGGAGAGAGGTAAGTGGTCCTTCCCGCACTCCTAGGTGTTCATCCTGTACGTATTGCTTATATCAGCGTTGCATGGGGGCTAAAAGCCCCCTTTGCAGGCAATGGGCTGTTTTAAAAACGCCTGGGTTTGGCTGGCAGAGTCTCTGCCCCATGGAGCTTTTGGTCAGTGTGCTTTCAGGACATTTCCTGCCTCTGCACCTCCCACTGCAGGCAGCCAGCAGCTCTCCCAGTGACGGGAAGGCTCAAGCAAGGACAGACACCAGGGCTAAAATCCAATAGATTAAAATTAGTGGTGGGGAAATCATAGGAGATACATCCAGTGGCGCCAGTGTAGAGACAGCCAAGGATCAATGATAATTACATGCTAAATCATCCAGAGCATTTGTAGGTGCCTAGAATGGTAGCTATTATCCAATTTTTGTATAGCATGGGGAGTGCTTTTTAATTACTTGCACATTGCAAAATGCTCTTCTGACATTTGCAATAAGCTCAGTGAAAACAGCCATTTTACTAAGACAGTTTAGGGATTCTCTGATTCCTTGGACATCCAATAATTAGGGAAGAAGCAGTCCCTATTGTAGTTAGCTTCGCTACCTGGGAGAGGGCATGTTTGAGGTTCACATAGAGACAGCCTTGTCTTCATATCTCCATGCTCCTAACCATGGACGTGTCTGATCCCTCTCAGATCATGTACTATCAGCAGGCCATCATGAAGTCCAGAGTGAAATCTTCTGTCTCTCTCGGAGGGTAAGTCCTGATTTCCTTCTGTCCACACATTAATTAGTCTTTAGCGCTCATCTCCTAATGAGATGATTAAGCTATCTGCTCTGGCAGCTGGTGACTCAGCCAGGGGAATCGATGTGGTGGCCACACACAGTGTTGTTTGTGCTGTCTGGGCTGTGTGTTGCCTGGGCCAGGAGGCATAAGGCAGAGGAGGGGTCAGAGTCCCAGTCGTGATGAAGAGTCTCCCTTGGAGCTAAGGGAAGCTTTGCTAAGAATGTCTGTAGAGCAGCGCCAGCCTCTTGGTTGAGATTCCCTCTGAAATCAAGAGATGTTCAGACTGGTCAGGACTGGCCTGTGGCACTTGGGACCTGGCACAGCTCTGCAGTCTGGAAAAGCAGCTGCCTGGAGGCTGCCTTGTGAGGATGCAGCAGTGTGTCCATCCTGTGCCTGTTCTTGAGTGGGATGAGTAAGCAGCGGAGACACACTGACCCTCCTGTCCCTGGTCCCCAGCCTGCTGGGCTGGATTCAGCCCCAGTGAGTGTTCTTGCTTGTATGGTGATGCTCACCAGAAGGTAGCAGAGCTGGGGAAGTCTCTGGTTATTCTGTACTATGAAGGAACACACGCGTCTCCATGAATGTCCAAGCAATTAATTAGCAATTCCTCTTCTCAGTGGGAGTGTTTCCTGATCAGATGCTTGATGAAGCCAAATAACTGCAAAGCTCCCAGTCCTAGCATTAGCCATTAGTGCGTTTGCCACAGGCATTTCTTACCTGGAATCTTACGTGCTGGCCAGTTGCCTAGAGGTGCAGTCCACACCACCAGTCTGTTTTACATAGTCATTGCCACTCAGAGATTCATATCGAATCTGAGATAAATAAGGTGCTCAGGCCTGTTCCCTGGGAGAAGACAGTGGTGGATGAATGAAATGGGAGGAAGAGTCTGGGAAGCAGCGCTGTTTTCTGAGAACCACAACTTGCAAGGCACCAGCAGTTCTGCGCATTTCATCTGTCACTGACTCCCAAGTCACTTAAAACTCTCCTGCCTCAATTTTCCAAACTGTGAGCTGGAGCTGGGGACACCTGACTACCCTCCAGGAATTTTGTGGTGCTTAACTGTTTGGCAATGGAGCTTTTCACGCATTAGTCCTAGTCTTCTGATGGATAATACCTATCACCTAGGTCAAAAAATCCTCAGGAAATTTGGATCTCCATCTCAGCTGCAGGATTGGGTCCAAATCAAATTATTATTGCTGAGGATAAGAGCAGCAACTAGGTAGTGTGCGTGCAGCAGAGCATTGCATTGATTCAGCAGGAGCTGCAAAGCACTAATCATTAAAAGGACAGAGCAATGTTACTTGAGTTGACAGGTTTAGATATGTAGCTTGGTTAGAATATATGGATTGGAGTGAATTATGCAGGTGCTGAATGCCTTGGCATTTCCAATGAGAAGACAGGATCGAGCACTTCTGTGCCAAACCTGTGGTATGCTTTGTGCAGTAGCATTGTATAATTGCAGGATCTGTGCCAAGGTGCCTGTTAGCAATGGGCCCTTGGACAGTGCACTCCCAGCTTTGAGCACATGAAACCAGTTTGGCCTGGAAGGAATTTTAAACACAGAAACCAGATGACTTTTTCAAGAATGAAAAAGGGAGGAGAAAGCTAAAATTCCAGAACATTAGTGAAATCGGTTGTAATTACAAGTCTGGCCAACTTAGAAGGTAGGAGAAGTGTTTATCTGGTTCCTGCTAGGATAGAGACATTTTTGCTTTGTGCCGAGCCCTCAAACTCATTTGCAGAGGAATGAGCCCTGTGGTAGGTGAGTGGAGGAAAGGAGAAGCTGGGATGTGCCCTCAGCACTCCCTCACCTCTCCCAGAGCTCCCTGTGCTCTCCCACACCCCATGGGAAGGCTGCGGAGAACCCACCCTGAGTGAATACAGTGCTGCACTTTCCTCTCTGTGATGTGTGGCACAAACCAGCACAGGATCAGGCCTTTGCCAGTTGGCTGGAGAAGGAGACAGAAACCATTTGGGAGCTTAGTCCCACTTCCTTGAAATGAAGAGGCAAAAGGAGGTGATGGAAGAGGGTCTTGTATCTCCCAGCACTTGAGCTGGCAAAATCACTGCTTTGAAAGACAACCAGGAGATTACTGTTTGGGAAATGAAAAAGATTAACTGGGCTAATGAATCAGTTTTTCTGGTAAGGCAGGGGCCACGTTCTAGATCCCCGTGCTGATAGGGCTGCACCTCTGAAGGTATCCATAGTCTGTGCAACCATTTATTTGGTTGTAATGGAGCTGGCTGGAATTCTGCTTGCAAATTAATATTTTGATTTTGTTGAGTTTACTTGCAGGCTTGTGAAGTACTCTGAGCAGTTCCTCTCCAATGATCCTATCCTGTCTGGATGTCTCCCCAGCAACCCCTGGATAACAGATGACCCCGAGTTCTGGGATCTCAATGCAAAACTGTATGTATTTGTGTTCTCTTGCCAGCTTGTGGTTTACACTGACCTTTATGCTGATAGAAATCAGAAAAGGGAACCATTGATTTCATCATGATAGCTGGTCTCTGATCATGAGCAGGGAAGCGTTCGCTTTCTGACACAGCTTGGCCATGCTAAAGAAACTGTCTTTTGGGAATATTCCATGCTGAACTTCCAGCATTATCTTCGTCAAGTGGAGCCTTCCTTAACATTACAGAAATTCCTAAACTGATGATGGGAGTATGCACTCAGCCCCTGCTGATTGGGTCTAATCCTCCCCTTGGATGAGTGAAGTCCACTTTTACTAGCACAGGAATGGAATGTGACCGGTTACACTCAGGTATAGCACTTGGTTTAGCGTTAACCTTGCTGAATTAGGTGCTGCCAATGGTGTAGCAATTCAGGGTTCAACTACTGGCCGTTGGTCTTTGCACACACCTCAGGCTGCTTTCTTAGGAGAGCGTTTGGGTTGGAGGCACATGCTGGCGGTCCATCCCTTCTCTGAGGTCTCCCTTGGTTTTCCATTCAGATAGTATTTGCTAATTATACAGTGGCATCTCTGGGCTTGAAGCATACAACATATTACTGGTTCTCATTTGAGACCAGCAATCCTGTTAGAGTGATAATATCCCATTAGACAGCCCCAAAGGATACCTTCACAGAATGCCTTTATGAGAAGCAAAGCTTTGGGCAACAACCAGTGCCACCTCCAGAACGGGACTGAGTCAAACCTCTGGCAAAGCTGGGCTGTCATAATGAGAGCAGCATAAATCCGAGATAAATCCTCATCCCACTGTGTACCAAGTTGTTTAATTATGGCTTGCTTAGTGGGCTGACTTCAGGAGCTCATTACAGCATTCTGGAAAACAGAGTGTGCTGAGAAGTCTCTTGGCATTCCAGCAAAGGGCATTTTGGTTTTAATTAATTTGCTAATTAGATGGGCCACATGAAACTGGCAGTGCTGTTTGTTTTCATCCTGTGCAGAGTGGAAATCCCTACCAGAATGCGTGTGGAGCGATGGGCCTTCAATTTCAGTGAGCTGATACGAGACCCAAAAGGTCGGCAGAACTTCCAGCTCTTCCTGAAGAAGGAGTTCAGTGGTGGGTCTGTTGTGTCTCTCCCTTTGCCCCTGCCTAGGCCACACAGCAGGACATTGCACAGCTGAGACGGAGCAGTGGTGGAAATCCATGCCTTTGCAGTAGATGCTGTGAGCTGAGACAATGACAAAGTCACAAAATAAAGGCAGTAAAAGTGACTTTGGAGGTGATGGCTGCGCAGCCAGTGCATGCAATACCATCTAGTGGCACAGGACACGAAATACAGCCCAGGGCACTCCCTGTGCGGGGGGACTGCTCCCAGGCAAGCTGGAACTGGCTGAATTCACAAGCTCTTACAGGCGTCGTTTGTCCCTGAGCAGAGAGCAGGGGAAAGCTGTTTTCCTCCTTCAGTCCCAAGGGGATTTTCAAGGTGGCTGTAAGAATTGGAGAGACTGAATTGGAGCCAACACATACTGAGTCAAACAAATTCAGTTTAGGAGTTAATAAATGGGATTGCATTTATCCTCAGCCTCGCTCTCTGCTGACTGCATCCTTGTTACGCAGGAGAGAATCTGAGTTTCTGGGAAGCCTGTGAGGATCTCAAGTATGGAGACCAATCCAAGGTCAAAGAAAAAGCAGAAGAAATTTACAAGTGAGTGCGGTAATTTTACATTCTTAAACTCTTGGTACGTAAGTCCCATCACCTTCTTCCACACGTTGTCATTCTCCAAATGATTTATTCCTGAGACTTTTCTTTGTAAGCTGCCCTATGTCGTCATGTAGGAAAGGAGCTTTTGAAGATGAAAGCATAAGTATTAGTTACTAAAACAATAGTAAATAAATATAGTTACTTTTCCTCTCTGTTCTCCACTATTACATTTAGGTCTTAGCATGTAATTTAAATAGAGGTGTGGAACAGCAAAGGTCTTGGGGCTGCCACGAGGAGAGTGGAGAGACCCTTTTTTGCTTCCAGTGGGCTAAAATTTGGTTTATATTGTGTGTTAACAGTGCAAGAGGAAGTGACTTCATGTCATACTGTTGAAGAGGAGATTGACTGCCCAAGATCAGGACAGCAAATTGTAGTGGGGAGCTGAAGGAACTTTTTCTTTCATGCATAGACAAGAATCTCCAGGAATTCTCCAGTTGTTAATGGCACTGTTGATTCCTCCTCCTTGCAGGCTCTTCCTGGCTCCAGGAGCAAGGCGGTGGATTAACATTGATGGCACAACAATGGGTATCACGGTCAAAGGCCTCAAGCACCCTCATCGTTATGTTTTAGATGCTGCTCAGACCCACATTTACATGCTGATGAAAAAGGTTTGTTATTTGTTTTCAAAGCCTTAGGGGGATTTCCAGTTCTCTGGGCCTTTCCATGCCTTTGTGTGCTATCAGCTGTCACTTTCAAGTGGCCTTTGTTTGAAAAATCCCTCAAATTTGCTGACTTAAGCAAGCACTGGTTCAGGCCTTTGTATTTTGCTGCTTCTTCTTCCCTCTAAGGCAGCATGTCCCCAGGGTAGTGGAGGTCAGGTGTCTGCTGGAAGTTCTAATACCAGCGTGGTCACCAGGTCGTTCGAAGCTTGAACAAATCTTTTAACTTCACTCAGTACCACTTTGTGTGCCACATGAGGTATCCCTATGGTGGGATGCTTGTATCCAACTGGATTTCAGCAGTGGATGGGAAAGGTAGTAGCAATTGTGATATAACGGCATGAGTTTTGTACCAAGAGCATAACCAGACATGGCCCATCTCAAGTTTTACTGAGTTTTTTCACAGATTTTTCTGCGGTTATGCTGGTGGATACCCTTTTTTAGGTCTGACTGATGCAGCAGAGTATGGGCCGATGTCAGTGTATAGACAGATCAAGATAGGGACCATGGCTTTCATTAGATCATGGTGACCACAAATAATCTGTAACTCCTGCTTATGAGCGATACAAAATACACTTAGCAGTAACGAGCATTATGGGCTAGAGCAGCAGCTAATGCACATTGACACTGAAACCAGCAGAACTATACTGATTTTCACCAGTTGCTGAAAAGTTCAGCTCCTGAAACATGAGCACCTCACCCCGCAATGACTGTGAGACACCACTGGCCTGGGCTAAGCTCAGTTCAGACCTTTTGGTCTGGATCTTACCTGGGAAGCTTTATTGTGAGATGGAAAATCCTGGGAATTTTACATCAAGATGAAAGGGTATTGGTTTAAATAGCTACATTTGCCTGAAAGATGCAAAGTCCCTTGGGCTGCTGGGGGAGATTATCCAGTTCCCAGCCTTCCTGGCTCCTGAGCAGCTGCATTTGGTGGTGATTTTAATAAGGGTGTTTGCAGCCCATAACTACCAGTTTCTCTTTTTTTCTCCTAGTAGGACTCCTATGGCCGCTATTTAAAGTCTCCAATATACAAGGAAATGCTGGCCAAGGCTGTTGTGCCACAAGAGACTGTCAAAAAAAGGCAAGTGAAACTGGATGTAATTGTGGGTTTTGTTTTTGTAGCAAGGGTAGAAAAAGCCTGAGTTGCAGCAAAATTACTAGAATTTAGATGTTCACTTAATTAAATAAAATTTTTCACTAAGAAGATGCCTTGCTTTGAGACTGATATTGCTGTTTATTTGTGAGCCCTTTGGAAATGGCTTGTGTGCAGTCAGAATTGACTTGACGATTGCTCGGCTGCCTTGTCTGTTGGGTCTGTTTAGAAAGGCTGTGATTGTTGAATTAATCATGGCTCCTTTCCTGGAAGGAGAAAGCACTGTGTGCTGGGCATGGGAAAACTCCCGCCCATGAAACACCGGCTGCCAGAGATGACAGAGCCCCTGCAGGGTCCTCCATGGGTTCTGCTCAGCTCTGCCTGGACAGAGCCGCTTACCCCCTGCGAAATGAAGGTGACAGGCAGCCACATGGGAGCAAACAGCATCTTACCTGCCAGTGACTGCTGGCACAAGGTAGATGGCCTTAGCAGGCTTGAAATGGCTTTTTCCAGACCAAGATGAAGGTTGCATAGCAAATTTAGGCCATTTGAACTGCAGTTGCTTCTTAAAGCTGAACATGCAATGTCAGAGCCAGACTGGGTGGTGTGCTTCTTTCTCTGTTCCTCTTCCACTCATCAACCGAGCAAGCAAGAAAGAGGAATCATGGACTTTCACACTATTGTTTCATCTAAAGCCCATTTCAAGTCAGTGGAAAAACCCCTCCTGCTGACTTGCCTGGGGTTTGGTTAGTTTTTCCCTGAGCCACACATCACAATGTCGCTGGCAGATGCTGGTTGACCCCTGGTGACTACCTTTATGTTTGTCAGTGCCTGTTCTGGATACACAATACTCAGCATCCTGGGTAAGCTAAAGAGCTAGTACCTCATCCAGAGGTGGCTTAACACTTGTTTTCACTGCTGCTGGTAATGGCTTTGCTGAAGCAGCTAGCAGGTGTTTTTTAGGGTATCACAGACACCAGAAACACCCATACTGGTCCCTATCTTGATCTTACTGAGGACACTAGAAAAAATTCCACTGATGGCAGTTGTTTGGGTTCACACTGAGTGTTAGTTACATGCAAATGCTTACAAGAAAAGGAATAATGTACTGGTCATCTCCTGGCCTTGGAGTCCCTCACAAGGACCAGGAACAGGACTGCCTTTATGCTTTTAGCAATTCTGTAGCTGATGTGCGGACACTGAGTCCTGCTTTAAACCACCTTGTCCGCATTTGTGCTCTCTTTTTGTTGTGCGGGTGACAGTGGCATGTCCATCTCTGTGTCTGAGCTTGCCCTCCTGGTAAGTTTGCTTACCAGGGTGAGTTTTTGGTGCTCTTCTACTTTTCAGTAATACCCTGCTTCTTTCTCTCGCTCTCTGCCCAGCTCCAGTTTCCCATTCGGACGCCGACACCTCCGCTCCAGCCCCAGCCCTGTCATCCTGAGGCAGCAGGAGGAAGAGGCCAAAGCCAAAGAAGCTGCCACGACCGTGGACATCACACAGGTCATGAGCAAGCTGGATCGCAGGAGCCAGCTCAAGAAGGAACCTCCCAAGTAGGCTCTGAGCCCCGCAGGGCACAGCGCAGGGAAAAGACAAGCCGAGGCTGGTGTTGAGCTTCGTCTCCCCTTCCTGAAGGTGTCAGTGCTGCTTTAAGTTTCCCAGGCCGGCTCTGCCAGCAGCCTGCTTCCTGCATGTTGCCATGGCTTCTGGAGCAGCAGATGTCACTTCCCAGGCATGTCAGGCATGACATGCTGCCGGAGCCAGGCCGCTGGCTGTGCTGGACTCGGGGTGCAGGGCCCTGGCTCCCTCCCCGCACACCTTCTGGCTGCCCTGAGCCCCCCTCCCGGAGGCTGGGCAGCCCGGCCACCTCTCCCTGCCTCCTGCTTCTCCAGGAGGTGGGACACGGCACAAGGCAGAGTAAAGCTCTGCCGTCCCAGTCCTTTGGGTTCATATCAGCCTTCCTCAGAGCAGAGGTGGACAGCCCCGCAGGGAGTACAGCAAGGTGGCCCACCTTGGAGCGCATCCATGCTGGCATCCATCCTCTCGGGGAGTTGTGCACCCTCCCAAGGGGTGCACCCTGGGCACCCCCTCTGAGAGGAGTGCACCCCTCACTTCAAGTATCCTGCACCTCCTAGCCAGTGCAAAGGAGCCACAGGCAGAAGAGGGGGGTAGACTTCTTGTGAGAACAGTAGGATGAGCGTTTCTGAAGGTTTGGGTGACCCTTTGAATTTTAATGATGCTCCCAAGTGCCCGCTGCCATGTTGGAGATGATCAGCGGAAAGCTCTGCTCTCCCCCATGACTCCCCCACACGATGAGCTAGGTGTGCAGGCGTAGAGAGCAGTCTCTCGCAAGAGCCTGCAGGAAGGCTTGAGAGATGCAGCCATGGCTTTGTGTTTCTTTTATCAAATCCTTCCTACCTCTTGTCTTGTCTTTTTCCTGCTCTTCTACTTTCTGTTTTTAAAAAAAACTAACAGGAGGTAGTTCCAGTTGTCACTGGTGTATAGCCCAGAGGCAAGGAAGAAAGAGGGCAGAGGTGTTAAGAGCTGATTTCGACTTTAAGTAGTGTTTTTTTTCATTTGCTCTGTCTCTTTTGCTCTTTAGAATGAGGCAACCTAAACAACTATGTTAGTGCTAAAGAGCTCAGGGAGATTCCAGGCTTTGCTGGGAAACCCCGGTGTGTCTGGACCAGGCCAATGATTACCAAAAGTGGGAAGATTCCTGCAAAGCCCAGTAAAGGGAATTGGGGGGGCAGAAAAGCTTCCTTGTTTGTTAGAATTTAGGGGAAGCACAGGGACTGGATGGGAAGGACTGAGGTCTGGGAAGCTTCTTCACTCCGGTTCGTGTTGTTCATCTGTTTTTACTACTGGTATGATTTACAGGAAATGGGAGATGGAGAAAGCTGGATGTGAGTGGGAGCCCTCAGGTACCAGGGTGCATGCAGACCAACCCCTCGCAAACAGGGAGGTAGTCAGGCAATAGCTGTGTCCCCAACAGCTTTGAGCAGCGATTCTTGCCCTCCCTGTGTGTGTTATCAGAGGCAGAATCAGGGCTACATGGTCTGATCTGGTATCACTGAAGAACTAGTCTCCTTCGCTTTGCAGCTGAGCTAGGGAGATTTTCATGACCTCCGTTAACCTAACGGTGATAAACCTTCTTAGAGGAATTGAAACCAAGTTGCATGAGTCTTTTGCTCTGATGTCAAGGTCTGCTTGCTAAGTCTCTGCTCTTATTCCCAGTGGAAGCAATGGCAAATTTTGCAGTGCTGTAAGGGTGAGCAGGCTCAGACCATAATTTTTTTTTTAAATTCTGCTGAAAACCACAAGGCTTTTTTACATCAGGTACTGAGCACCGTCAACCTACCTTGACATAAGAGCACTGAAAAATACTCAAGAACTTGGCAGGGTTGGTCCAAAGCTACTTGGATGTGATGAGCTCTACTGTCTCTTCAGAGTTTGTATAACATGGAGCACTGAGCATGTTGGGATTGCTGGTATGTAATAACATGTGGAAGATCAAGTCAGGGTATAAATAATAAATAACAAATCTGTGTGTTCCAGTCAGTCCCTCTGATTCTACTTCTGTTTTGTCTGCAGCTTTGCTTTTTATGTTCTCTCTATCCATTCCTTTCTCTGATTTTTCATCATCTCAGCCTTGCATCGCTGTCCCCCTGACATGGGTTAACGCTGCATGCTCTGGAGTCACTGTGCTTGTGAAACACCAGTCCTACACTTGCAGGCAGAAGCTGGCTCTGTTCTGCTTGTAGGCTGAATAAGCTGGCATGACCCAGTGTACCGCTCCTTGGTCCCTTGCTGTTCAGTCCCTGAAGAGGAAGGTCGCCTGGTACAAAGTGTGACCACGGTACAAACTGAACTTCACTTTGTGCCAGCCAAGAAATTGTTTGTTTCCATTGGAAATCAGAGCAATATGTTGTTTCATTTCTTGGCCATTGCTTTCATGCATTCATCTGTCTAATAAAAATAAATGTAGAAAATGAAAAAAGAACTGAGTTCATCCTTCTCTGGCTTGTCTCAGTGTGTGCATCCTTCACTGTGTCATCTCTCTGCCGTGTGTGCATGCATTTTCTATATGTGCCTCGGCTCTCAGCACTTCTCTTTGGACACTTGAGCTGCATTTCATTTCTGCTGGGAGTGAGTCCTTGGGAAACAGCGGGGGGGGACCCTGGCATGCAGCATATCCTCTGCTGATGAATCTGTGCTCGGGCTTGTCCCGAGGGCTGAATTAGCTGAGCTGGAGACTTCACAGCACCAGCCAGGGACACTGGGGCCTTCAGTACAAGATGTGGCTTCTTGTATTATCAGTCATCAGGGTTTGGAGCTCAGCATCCTATTTCTTGGCCACCACAGCAGCACATTGGTGCTTTGGGTTTGACATGGTTATGCCGTTTATAACCAAGATCACATTCTCGGGATGGCAGACTCCTCTGGGCCTGGAGCTAATTGTTGTAAGGAATGAGACAAGCTGGTGTCTCCTACAGCATCCCAGTGGGTGTAGGGCTGGATCCATCAGCACCCGCTGAGGCCGGTAGCAATGACCCTGTTGTTTTCCACGGGCAAATCATGATGCCTCCACTCTCCTGCTGTGGGAGGGGGCCAGAGCTGCAGGAGAGGGGGGCACCGGCCCAGGCTTGGCTGGGGTGGCTGTCAGCTGCCTCCCAGCTGAGGCCTGTCTCTCCCGGCAGCACAGGCGGCACCCGGCCCTTCTCCTCCTGAGGAAGCCTGGGGAGGCCAGCCACCAGCGTGCTGCCCTGCCGGCCCTGACTGAGCCTCTCTCCTTTTCCTCCCCACAGCCATGCCACCTCGCCTCCCCAGTCCCTCGCCCGGCCGTCTACGCTGGTACCGGCACCCTGCCGCCGCCACCTGCCTGCCTGCCCCCCGGCCCCAGCAGCCTGCCTCCTGCCTCCCCCGGCCCCCCAGCCCTGCCCCACAGCACCGCCTGCCCCTCGCCCATCAGCGTGGCTCTAGACAGCACGACGGGCGCCGAGAGGGAGCGGGAGCCCCAGGGGGCCGGCCCCGGCCCCTTCCCCTCCAGCGGCGGGAAGTCCCGTGTGGCCGCCCTGTCCTTCGGCCGGTTCCTGAAGAGGGGCTGCTGGACCTCGCCCGTCTTCGCCACGCTCTCGCCCAAGTGCCCGGCCTTGCCCCACGGGAAGGTGCAGCCGCTGGGTGAGCGGGAGCGGCGGCTCCGGCCAGACGCCAAGGCAGTCAGCAGGTAAGCACTGCGTGGGCACCTGGACACCCTCATGAAGGGCTCGCCTCTGAGACCAATTTAGTTTGTAATTAGCCCGGGGTTGAAATAGCATCAGCTCAGCCCATTAAAGTGGGCCTTGTGCTTCATATTCCAGTCAGCTGTCGCCATCTCACCCCCATGTCTGCCTGCTGTGGGGCCGCGTGTGATGGTGGCTGCCAGGAGTGGGTACGGGCTCTGCTCCTCCCTGGCGTCAGGCAAGAAAATGGAGGTGCTGCACCTCCCCGCTGGCCCTGGGGAGCAGCGGGCCGTGAGGCTGCTGGGGTATGGCATGGCGCAGCCAGGGATGTGGCCTCTCCTCCCCCCTCGGGGACACCAGGCACCTGCACGGCCTGTCCCCCTGCAGCCACGTCGCCTCTGGCCCCATGTGCCTGAGCCTCCACACGCTGGAGCAGGCCGGAGGAGGTGGCAGCCCCCTCACATGAGTCAGCCCCAGCTCAGCGTGAAGATATGTTTGTGTTTGCCCCCACATCAAGAGGCTTCACGAGCCGTGGGGCCTTGCTGCCCTATGTATGTTAGCAGAGTTTGTTGTTTGTCCAATTCAGTTACTTTGGTGGCTTTGGAGATGAGCTCGAGGTCTTTGCACCAGCAAAGATGGTGAGATGTTCAGGTGCTCTGGGGTAGGGACCCCGTATATCCCTGAGAATCCTCCCCGCGAGGCTGTGCAGCGCTGCGAGCCCAGCTGACGGTTGCCTTTCCTACAATTGCATCTAAAAACCACCACTGGTATTTGTGCTGCCTGCCCCAAATCATGGCCAGGCCTCTAAAGACGTCTCTTCCCCTTGGCTCCTCGCGCTTGCTTTCTGTATTGCATGTGTTTTCTGATGAGAAACGGGCAAGAGGCCGTGCCAGCGGTTCCTTCCTGCTGCACTTACGCCTCATGTTCGTGGTGTAAAGCCCTCAGGTTTTACTTTTGATCCCTGACTTTGCAAAACCGCTTGTATATCTGTGTTTGTTCTCGACCATTGGTTCAGGCTTGGTTTAATGATCTGAAAGTCAGAGGAGACCCAGAAGTAACAAGGGAGGAGAAATCTTGAGGGAGAGTTGTGAAACGTTTGTCATTCTGGAGCAGGATGTGTAAGAATGGGGATTTTTTTTTGCCTGGAGAGGCTGTCACTGTTGAAACCAAATCCTGGCCACGTCCCTCACTAAGAGTAACGTGTCCTCAACCTCTTTTAATCCACCTCTGCTGCTGACCAAGTGGATGAGTCCACATTATAAATTCAAAAGCACAAATCTGAGGGCTCCTTCTCCACCTGGCTCTGCGCTCTGGCTCTGCCGGAGCTGTGTCACACAGCCGTTTTGCTTCAAAGGGGTGGGAGTGCACATTTCCTTCATTTTCCATCTCTGCGGGCTTGTGCCCAGGAGTTTTGCTTTGGGATTTGGGGTTTGAACAGTGGAAAACTCAAAGCCAGACTCCGTGCTGTGTGTTCGCTGTCTCAGAGAGCACATCAAAAAGTGCTGTATGCGTGATGAGTTTTTATTTCACAACACAGCTTCTTCCAAATAAAAATGGATGCTCCTTTGGAGAGCCGAATCTACCCCATAGACTCTAAGGAGGGAGAGGACAACCGCCACCGAGCTCGTAAGGACTCTGCGAAGGAGGTGATCTGCCCTTGGGAGAACCCCACGGAAGAGGGGAGAGCTGGGTAACAAGCAGCCCAGACATGGATCCTCTCTTTCCAGGCCAGAGACCACAAGGTTTGCCGCATATGGTTCAGTATATGGGCCATGCTGCTGAAGAACTGCATTGGAACCATCCTTCAGCATCAAGGAAGCTCAGACTACCACAGCTATGAATAACGGGCCCTGGTGTACCCGTCTGTTTGTAATTCAAGAATCTGAAGCATTTCTGGACTGGTTTTCTTTCCTATCTTTGGTATATTGAGATCTATTCATTACAAACTTCTTGATAAATGAACCTTGTTTCTTGCCTTATAGCAGATGGAGAATTTACATGTATATATATATACATCCTGGGAAACAATGTCTTATCTGAATTACTTGCTTGGCCATGAGGTGTCAGCACACCGTACACAACACAGCTGGAGCAGAGCTTGCAGGCATTTTTCAGAGTAGGACTCAGGCTTCAATGCCAAGACTGGGACATGTTTGTGTCCCCAGCTTGGGTCCACCTCTTATTATTAATAACAATTTTTTAATTTTAAAGCAAGTTCATTAAGAGACAGCTGATTGCTGGGGAAAATAAAGTAAACCCCTCATGAGAAGCTGTGTACTGTATGGCATAGCATCATTCCTTAATCCAAACCAAAAACGATCCCACAGAGCAAGCAGTTCCGGAGGAGAGCAAAGGCTCCAGAGCACTGCTGCATTAGTTCCAGTTTCCCTTTCGTGGCCTCTCAGTGCCAGGATGGGTTTTGAAACCGTGGCTTGAACTGCACCCCGGCAACACCTGGGAAGATCCAAACCAAATCTGTCTTGGTGTTTTGGGCCTCTCCAAACCTAGATTCATGCATTGCCACAGTCTTTACCTGTGGTGTTATCAAGAGTGCTAGAATGTTGCTTTCCTTATGTTGTGCCGGTGTTTGAAGATGGTGTTTTTGTTCAAGTGTGGAGGGGTTTCCTAAATGTGTGTGATGTGGGTCATTATTCTGTAATTGGGCCACGTGGCCTGTGACTTTTGATGTTGCTATTTTGTACTTTCTAATTGTCAGTGGAGCTTTGCCTGTGTGGCTGATGTGGTTCATCATACTGACTTCTACTGTGGGATTTTAAGTCTCTCCTCACACATGCTCAGTGGTCCCCATTTCTCCCAGCTCTGGGACAACACTTCTAATTCCAGGGCACTTTGGGAAAGTCAAGAGGCTGTTTCTGTTTCCAAAGACTCTTTCCCAGGGGAGCAGAAAGATGCACCTCCCCAAAGCAAAGGTCGAGCAGGAGGGTGCTGCCCCACACTGCCCATGGTGCTTCTCTAGTACGAATGCGTGTTTGCTCTTGCTGGCTTTGCTTTGTCGGAAGGATCTGGTTCTGCTCTGACAGTCACTAGCGGTGACCACGTGTTACTCACGAGAGACAAATGTGGTGTCTTTTGTGATTGTGTTTGTTAATATTGTTGCTCAGCCGCTCCTGACGAGACACCGATAATGTATAATCAAGGAAACACGAGAGGAAGATATCGTGATGTGTAAGAGTTAATAATATTATATTTAATATTATGTACATATTATAAGAGTTATGCTACAATTATTATTTCTCTCATTGGTTTGGGGTTCCTCTTGTGCACCTCCTTGCCTTCTACTCCAGAAGCCAACAGCGGCAGCGGATCAGCAGTGTGTGTCTGGGGCAGGGACGTGGGTCGTGCTCCATGGAGACAGTAAACACCCTCACGTGGAACCCGGTCGTCTGTGGTCTCCTCCTGTTCAGCACTGCCGGCGTGCCTGGAGCCAGGCAGGGCACTCAACACCGGCTCCCCAGGCTGGCTTCCTCACCACCTCGGCTCCTCATGTCCTCAGCTTGCCGAGGAAGATGCATGTCTTGTCCCGGTTTCACAAGCAGATGAACACATGCGTTCTCCATGATGAACTTGGGCACTACTCTTATTTATTATGTGCTTAGCAAGAGTAACATAACTGGTGCTATATGATACCCAGCTACCGTGAGAACCTCTTTGTAGCAGCGTACAATTCGCTAGCCACAGGGAAGAGGGGACGCACCAAGAAACTCTTGTCAAAGAGGTGGGTCTCACCCATGCTGGCTTCGGTGAGGGGTGGTACTTCCTTCGCTGCAAAGAGACACAGAGGGAAATATTTATAGAAATATCACTGGGTTTATTTCCAGTGGCCTGGGGCAATCAGCGTTTCATCTCCAGACACAGCTTTGTGGTTGCTGAGCAGAGACGAGGCTGCGGCTGTGTTGGCTCTCCGGGGGTGCACACGCAGGTGACGGAAAGCTCACGCTCTCTGGTCACCTGTTCTGCTCCTTAGGGGATGGACTGTGAAGATCTCCCCATCTTTGCCAAGGAATTAAATAGTGCCTTGGCCTCGTGCTCATCTTCTAAACCAGAGGAAGGACTTCAGGATCCAAAACTGGCTGCTCTGTCAGGGCTTGGATGCCCTGATGCAATGACATCCGGACAGACAGATACATACGTGTCCCAGAGGTCAGCACTGGGGATCCCCAGTATTTATCCCTTCAGGGCACTGCTTTTTTTCCCCAATATCTTTCAACTGGAGGACTCCTACAGTTTTTTCCCCAGGGGGGGACAGGCCCCCGTGTCGTGCATCTCAAGCTCATGCCTTGCTTTCCTTCCTTCCTTCCTCCCTTCACCCGTGGACCCCCCAGGCGCCTGCCGACTGCAGGTTGAAAACCGCTGCTCTGGAGGCCCCGGAGCCCTCCTGCCACCGCGCTGCGCTCGCACGGTGACATCTGACGATCTCGCCCCCGCTGGAGGCCTGGCGTGCTGGAGTCGGGAGTGCTTTCAGCTCTCACAGTTCAAATCCCCTCGCTGTGCAGGAGCCCATTTAACGCTGCCTGGAGTCACCTGGAAGAATTAGCTCACTGCAGCAACTTAGACATCCAAGGTATTCCGATAATGTGAGGGATGTGTAAGGTTAATGACTGGAAAAAGTGATCGCTCCCTGTGGGCAGTTTCTCAGAAAACTCCCTGCTGTTTGGCTGACAGAAGAAAGGAGACTCCAGCGGCAGCGAGGAAGCCCCATGCCCTCGCCTCAGCGGCTCTGCTCCCCTGCCTCCCGCGGCTGCGGGGGCTCATGGCCGGCACAGACCTGTGGAGCAGCCGTGGTCCCGCTCCGGCTTGTTGGTGCTGGAAGAGCTGCCCGGGCTCCAGGTCTGAGCTGATGTACTGCAGGAGGGGCTGCAATGGTCAGACTTTGGATATTGTTTGAATGAAACTGGAAGGAAGATGCTTAGTTAGCCGTGTGGTTCTACAACGTGCTCCACTCCCACCTGTGGAGGTCCCACACCCCACGTTAGGGTGGGCTCCTCCAGCACCCTTTGCTCGGGCTCAGGCTGACCCACGGCTGCTGGGATTTGTTTGCATGTTCGCTCTGCAGCGGTGGGCCAGCCTGAAACCAAGAGCAGCTTCTGGGGTTCCCCCAAACCTCGATGAGGGCTCTTCCCAGGCTGCCTCAGCCATCAACCTCAAGGGGACACTGTTGGGATAGGATGGGAGCGAGTCCCATGCTTGTCAGCCTCAGCCTCTTGCTGGAGCGATGGGCAGGAGGTGAATCCTGCGGTGTGGGCTGCCAGCTTTGGGGCGAGCCGGGCTCCGGCTGTGCTGCTGAACTGCGGCTGGGGCTGCTCTACCCCTGTGCCATGGGGCTGGGGTACGTGCCATGCTGCAAGGCCAGCAAGGTGGAAGGAGAGGTGTATGCAGGGGCATGGCAGTCAGTGAACCTGATGAAAATGTCCAAATTAGAGATCTGTTTTCCAGGCGATCAGCATCTCTCAAATATCCCTTCAGGTCTGACATTTCACTCCTCTCCAGCTGGGACAGATGGCCAAAGTGCCGAAAACACTGAAGGCCTGTTTTTACTCTGAAGTCTTGGACTGTGCGTTGCTCAAGTCTCGTTAATTTAAAAATGGAATAAAGAATGCTCAGCATCCAGCAGGATCAGGCCTCAGGAGCAGGAAGTACCAGCTGGCTCAGGAGAGGGCTTGTTCCCATGAGATTCCCAGTGTGGTTTTGGCAGGCGGCATGGTTGGGATAGCTCTGTGAGCAGGCTCTTCCTGCCTGAAATGCCAGCCGTGGCAGAACAGCTGACTCAGAGCATGACAGCTCTTGACAGCATCCCCTTGTGAAAGGAGCCGTCAGAAACGTTCCTGACACCGCTGCCTTTACATTTTGTGAGGGTGGCTTGAAAGCCGAGATGTAAGCTGAGCCCACGTCATGATGCTCTTGGAAACGGTGCTCTGTGGGTGGAATTCACCTCTGTGCAGGGGCTGCATCGCATTACATCCTACTCGGGTCCCAGAATGTCAGTTGAACTGAAGTGGTTCATGGCACATTCACCCCAACATCTGAATATCTGAATTATGATAAATGTATTATGAAAGAGTCATCGTGACTTGGCTTTTTGGGGTGCAGGAGCCTCAGGGGTGCAGGAGCATCACAGATGCAGGAAGAAACCCAGTCACCGGGGGAATTTTCCGCTTGCCGCGAGGGATATATTTTATGCATTTTGCAATACGCTTGGCCCAGAAACAGAGGTGAGCACCTCACAGGATCCTTTTTAGGGCAGAGGTTCCCAGATCTGTTCTGCACCACACTAAAGAGGAAAAGATAAGCTCTTGCAAGTCAGTTTACTTTTTAAAATTCATGTTGCCATAGCAGCTTAGCACACTGTCTCAAGTCCTCCTTCTTGCAAAACTTTGATCACCATGAAAACAGAATTATGTGGTTCTCCAACATGTTCTACATATAAATATATCGAAGTTCCCATAGTTCATGCTTCAACATCTCTGCAAAGACCTCTTTTATTTCTCGCTCACCAAAAATTTCTCTGGCCAAAGGACAGTATTTTAAATCCTCCAGCTGCATTGGGCTCAGTCTTGGTGTAAAGCTGGCTCCGCAGCATCTCCGTGGTCCTGCTGCTCCTGTTCCCAGCTGAGGTTCTGGTTCCAGTGGTTTCTAACACACTCTGGTACACCACAGCACTGAATCCCAGCCACCAACTTCTGTCCCCAAAATTGCAGGAATACCCTCCTCCCTTGGCTCTGCTCTCTGGCCATCAGCCTAGTCTCTTCCCTGGAGCATTAAAAGAGCACAAATTCCCCTGAAATATCTATGCATTTATTGTTACCCAGCAGAAGCACTGGGCTGTATTATCCCCGCTCACCTCTAGTCCCATCGTACTGGGTTCCCTCTATCCCCAGGGAAGGAGTTGGTCACTCCTCTTAGGATGGGATGAATTAACTTAGGAAATGGTTTATTCCCTCCATTGGCTCTAGAGGACTAACTCAAGACTGGACACAACTTCTAGATGGGTAGGATTTGGTGACAATTTATATATAAGTGGGATGACCTGATACCAGTGGCTTTAATGAGAGCGCATCTGACATGTAGTGTGTAGGCACCTGCTGCAGCTCCAGGTAGAGTGGTCTAGCTCGTCGCAAGCTCTGCTATAAGCCTTAGGAGACCTGCATTTATTTCCATTGCCCAAGATGGGGCTGCCTTGTTCTTGCTCCTGAACTTTCCCTCTGTTGCACTGTGCTGGGAGCAATGGAAGGAACTTTAGAAAACACCAACATTTAAATCCTGCTTAGAGCAATCCTTTTATTTCCATCAGGTGCCCCATTTTTCAGGCTGCATTCATGCTAGCAATATCGGAAAAGACCAAAAAAAAAAAAAAAAAAGAAATTAGGCTAGATGTGAACAAATTTTCAATAACAACCCACGCAGTCATTTGGTTAAACAGCACATTACCCCAAGCTACGCTTTTGCTGTTGTTGTGCACATGAATCCATCTCCTCACCCCAGAGAAGACCCTTCCAGACCAGGACTGAGAAAGGTCAGTGGGATTTTTATTAATATTCACAGCCAGACTTCTTCCAGTCAGCTTTTTTTTTTCCCAATCAACTGAAGGGAAAAAAAAAAGAAGAAGAAAAAATTGGGGTAAAAGTTGAAGAACACTTTAATTTATAAGAAAAAGAACTAAATAATTGATGTAGTCATGGTGCCAAAGGTAATTTCTGCTGCTCCCTCTATCTCACAAAGACATTTAGCATTGATTGAGATCAAAGTATCAAAAACCCCTGCTGCTGAGCTGAAAGGCAAAACTTTCGGCTGCCTTTCTCCGCTCTAATAATATCGTCTTTATGTAGTTAATAAACTGCACACTTCAGTCAAACTATATCATTACAGAAGACTTAGGGAGCTAATAATTTAAAAGCAAAGAATTGCCTCTGTTCTTCGCTTTGAACTAAACAACATTCTGTTGAATGAGGGGGACATCAAAGCTTTGTTACTATTACCAATGTGGCTGGAGCATAGGGCCGCACAGAGTGTGTACTTCAGTCATCAAGAGAAAAAAAAAAGATTAAAGATATTGGCTTATCAACCCACAGGCAGAACCAGGTGTTTTCTTTTCTGCTGTGCAAGCATCAGGTGGTTTGCTTATCAATGACTTTTCTTGTTAAATAGATGTACATGACTTAGGTTGATCCCTCCAATCCTGTGGCCCTTTTATTTTCTGAGTAATCTTTGAAAAAGTTGGGATGAGGGGCTGTTTGTTTGCAGGAGGATGGCTAATTGGGCCTTTTGTCGAGGGCCAGCTCCCGTTTTCGCTCCGCTGACGCTCTCCCGTCGTGCCGTGCCCCGCTGCGGCAGGTATCCTCCCTGCTCCCCACCTCCCTCCTGCACGCATGCCATGGGGCAGCCCCCTGGAATGTGGGGCAGCCTCATCCTCTGCTGGATGTGCCTTCATCCCCCACCTGCCATCTCATCCCCGCCACTCCAGTTCCTCCGTGCTCTCAGGGGAGCAGGCTCTGCTCTCCCAGGTCAGGAGACCTGGAACCGAAGAAGACCCTCTGGCGTGGCTGGGAGTGAAGGAGGCACCACGCAGCTCCACTTCTCTCTACGTGGGGAAGAAAGAGAGGGCCTGCTGTCCTCCTGCTGCCTTCACCAGCTGCACCACAGCCGAGAACTGCTTCTTTCCCCTCTCACCCACCACACAAAGGTTTGCAAAGATCTGGCCAGTGCCAGGAGTGGGTGTCCATGGCGGGTCTCAGGCATGAAGATCCTAAACTTGTTCAAGGGTGGGTGAATCACTCATGCTCATGCCAGCGATGCTTCCTTGCCAGATGTTTTTTCACCAAGTATGGCACTGTGGGAGAGAAAGGCTTTCTTTCATAAATTCCAGTAAAACAAAAAGTTTTTCCTGGGACATTGGACAGGGACAGGATCAGCAAAAACAGCCCAAGGGGACTTCAGGATCTCTCCTCCCATCCCTTCCCTGCCATGGCAACATCTGCCCATGTTGTGTGTCTGGGTCTGACTCCAGGTTAGACCTTCCACGCTCTTTGACTGGAGACGTTTGAATACGGGGCTGTGGTGTGAGCCCCAAGGTCTCACCAGGAGAAACAAGGTGAATCACAAGGTCAGCACTTGAGAGGACGGGGCCTCTAAACCCTCCTGCTCTGATCTCCTGGGCTGGATGGACCCCTGGATGTTCCAGGCAGGTCTGGGAGCTGGCAATTTGGTGTGAGCACTATTATGGGATACTTGCACTTCTTAAATGCTGCTTTTCATTTGCATCAAAAACTCTCCTTGGTTCTTGGCGGTCTGGATCTCATCCCCTATTAAAGACTGGAATTTAAAAAAGCAGAAAATAAGGGCTTATTTCAAAGTAACAATTCGACTGCTTTTTGAAATGCTGTCCTTATTCAAAACCACTTAAATTTATACATATTTCTAAGTCTTTATTATCCTCAGAGGCTGAACCAATTTGGATCTTGATTTCTGCAAGTGTTCTCCTTGATTTCTGTGTCAGAAAGTTGAGATGTAATGTGAACAGATTGGACGCTAACCATAGGTAACAAATGGTTTCCTGGGAATTATTGCTTAAGTTATTCTTTAAAATACTTTGCAAAGCCTATTACTACAGGGAGAAAATTCAGAGCAAAAAGACTTTCAGAAAGGGGTGATCTTCTGCTTTTCATCCTGTCGAGCTGCAGGCTGGAGGATGTGCCTGAGCACATGTGTAGACATGTGTGTTCTTTTTTGGGCTTCAGTCTTTTTTCAGTGGAATTGGCTTTACCATGCACCGAGAGTGATATTCTAGCCCTGCTGAAGTGTTCTTTTTGCCTTTCATTTTGGTAAGACTAAAATTTTCATTTCTGAATTGGAAGAGGGTCTTCTAGCAGGTACACACACGGCTGACACATGTTATGACCAGAACAATGTAAACTGCCCTGTAAACAGAGAGGAACTTGTCCACCGCTCCTTCCGCAGATTCATGGGTGACCCGCAGGTACCGCGTGCTGGTGGTGCGTGTTGTTCGAGGACAGTAATAATCAAATGAGGAGGTGGGAAAAGGTCTTCTGCCCGCTCTGGCTCAGACGGCATGTGATTCACATGCAGACATAGCGCCAAAGTTTTAAGAAATGTTTTCTGAAATGTTGGCCTCATCTGCCAGGAAGGTTTTGAGTTTGTCTGAGCTCATCAGACAGCCACCATCCAGGGGTGGTGAAGTGTGTCACAGTTAAGTCAGCCTGATGGGTTGTCTCTCAGCGACAACCATCAAGCCAAAGGAGACCCTGATGCATTCTGCTTCACTTGTTCGGACTTTCACTGATGGGATCTATTGTACACGATACCCAGGATCTGCACAGAAATCAGAACGCAGTGGGTAGCATTTAATACAACCTCTAGAGCAAAGGACCTAACGCAAATTCTAGAGCACAGTATCTGCCTGCCCATCTGTCTGTCTGTCTGTCTATCTACCTACTACAGGCAGACTCATTCATGGAATGACTATTTCTGCAGCATTTAGAAATGCTCCCATGTTCAAACCAGGGCTGCAAGCCAGCGTGATGCTAAGAGAGGCTTTCTAGCTGGACAGAGATGCAGAGCTAAAGGCTCTTGAGCCAACCTTTGCAAGATCTGGTAATACAAAGATAATAAAGTGACTCTGATGGGAGTGCAAGGCAGAGTGAAGCTGTCTTTAGCCTTTACCAAAACCACTGTCAGTGCCTTTGCCTTTTCACAGCACAGCTCTTTGCAAAGCTAATTGGGTTAGTGCCTTGCAGGGGGTTTTCAGTGACTGCAGGAGATGGGCTGCTGCAAACACCTTCCCCTTCAAGGCACACAGCGTTGCCTTTTTCACACCACAGCTCTCTCCCTGGCTTCTGTTCTCAAAAAGCAAAAAGTCCCAGGCTGTTCTTCAGTATCAGCCATTACAGTGTTTCAGTTCTTTCCTCCCAGCCATTTTCAAATGTTCAACTTGAAAGGAAAATGTTTCATTTTAGGCCAAATTCCCCCCTCCTCTCCCTTTCCCCTCTCTTCTCCTTCGTCCCCCCCCCCCCTTTCTCTGGAAGAAGAACAAAGTCATTCAAATCAGGAAGCTGAGGAACTCCATGTATACTTTCCACTGGGACCTCGATCCCTACTGGTTTGGCTTGATTTGAGTGAAGTGTAATTTAATCCTTCATCATTTGTCATAATGTCATTTATATATAAAAACAACACTGCATCCAAACTTCAGATCAGCACCGAGGAGCTCTCCAGGAGGCATGAAAGCAGAGCCGAGGAGCAGGCTTTGCTGATTGCGAGGAGGGTGTGAAGCTGGCAGGCAGCGTGACTGCCTTCCTGCTCACTGGGAAGGCACTAGGGTGAGGCATGTCGTAGTTAAGTCAGGTTGCATTATGTTAGTGAAGATGGGTCTGGATTCACAGGGAAATGAAGGGGTGATTGTGAGCACAGCTATGCAAAATAATTCAGGTTGTGTGGGTGCAATACCTGGGAGGAGATGAACAACCTGGATTTCAGCGTGGGCTAGAAAATGGACTATATTTGCAGGTGCACCAGTAAGCGCAGTGATGATAATGTCACTGCGTTCTGTTACCAGCTGGAGCAAGGTAGGGCTGGAGTCTGTATACCTCAAACCACATCTTTATTTGTAGCAGAGGAAGGGGAGGAAAGGGAAGGGCCTTTCATGGTAGGAAATGTCTTCCTAGCTCTGCTCTACCATCATGTGCAGGTTTCCTCCATCCCCTCTTCTCCAGAGTGACCTCTATGTTGTTGGTGCTCGCCTTCAAGCCCTGGGATTGGGGCTGCAGTACTTTTTTGACACCGAGTCCCTCTCATGGAGCCTGTAGGTGAGGTAGCGGAAGTCACCAGACACTCATCTCAAGGCTGTAGGAAGCTGAATCTTCATCCTTTGCCTCAAGTGTCTCATATTTAGCTATGCACAGCTAAAATACTGAACATCTGAACTCTGGCATCTCTCTGCCCCTTCATTTGAGTGGTGTAACATGGGAGAGGACAGGCAGGGAGGGGAGGTCAGGAACCCTGCTGTGACTCCAGGAGGCTTGAAAGGGCTCGTGGCTCTCGGAGGTTATGGACTTGGCTGTACTCAGGCGGTGAGAGGCCACGTGGTCCAAACCCTGTCTGGACTCCCCTGTGAAACCTCTCCTCAACTCCAGCTCTCAGGGTCCCCATCTGTGAAACGGGAGCTCATCGATCTGCGGTGAGGCTTGTGAAGAGGCAGTTACAAACGTATCCCCGCGTTACTACTCCTGTTCTTCCCTGCAGCTCTCAAACAAGTGGAGTCTCATCAGAATAAAAGCAGCTTCTGAAGCTTTGGTGCAATAAGGTACAGACCTAAAACCAGCCCAGCACAGGGGTAACTGAGAGGTGTTGGGAAAACTCTGCACGCAAAAGCCTTGAGGCTTTTGTTTTTGCCTCTGTGCTCTGCTCGGGCAGGGTTTGCTCCCTGAGCTGCGATCTAACACGCAATCAGAGGCACAGACCTGGCTCGGCACCCGGGCAAGGTTGCTTCTCATCCTCTTTCAAGCTTGCTGGCTCACTGCTCCTTCCCCGGGCATTTTTGGCACCACCTGGCCTCGCAGCTAGGCATGTCCTGGGATGCACCACGGCACATCCCGCGGAGAGCCGCCACAGAACAGGAAGGTCACGGCTAATCTGCAAATGTCGTGTGAGGTGGTTTTACTCGAGGATTTTTTTGAGAGAGATGCCAAACATCTTTACTTTCCCCTTCCTATCCATTTGCTGAACACCCTATAAGGAAGTATGAAGGAGGGGAACAGATAAGTCTTATCCCTCCGAAAGAAAACATTCCTGCAGTCAGCATATATAAGCCAGATACTGCCTGCCTTTCTTCAGCCCGAGCCGTGTGGGTATCAGAGCAGCCAGAGCCTGGCTCTCCGCTGGGGCTTGGGACAAGAGCCAGAGGTCGCGGGGCTGGTGGGTGACAGCGCCCAGCACAGCCCTCCCCTCTCCCCGCCGCCCTCCCCGAGGGACCAGGCTGCCAGGTCGCCTGCGATCTGCTCTGGGGAGCTGGGAGGAGCTGCTGTAAAACACCGATCAGAAACGTAAGCAGAGAGGGTTGTGTGAGGGCCCCCGCGCACCCTCCCCGGGCTCCCCGGCTCCCCGTTGCACTGCGGTCAGGGCTCTGCTCCGTCCCTTCCCTCTATCAGCAGAGCAGAGTATCTATTCACAGCACTTGTCAAAAATTAAAGCAGAACCTTCTTTCAAATGCTCCGTCTGTACTTGACTGCCAGAAAAGCGATTCTTCCTCCAAAAAAATTTGCATTTAAAATTCCAAATATGCACTTTTGCTCAGACGAAAGAATGTGTGTTCCCGCTTTCAAGTCGGGTTCTCTGTGACCTCTAGGTTTTAATAATTTCAGCAGAGTGTCATTTGACAATTCAAATACAGTCAGTAAGCACAGGAAAGTAAATGTCCTTTAAGATAAGTGCATATTATATCGAGAGTTGATGATGAGAAGATTTCACCTACAGCTAGAAACTTCAGAGTAATATGTACGACACTTCTGCATATTAAAAAACTGCTTTGGTGAAATATTGGTATTTCCAAATTTCAGCTTTGCCAGCACTAAAATATTTCCACTGTTTAATTCATAAGGAAGTGTGATGGCCTTGTATGTAGAGGTTTCACTGTTTAGCTTTTGCTTTCCAATTAAAAATAAATTATTGTTCAAATCCTGCTTGCTGCTGATCTGAGGGGGCGACGGACCACGATCTGGATGGCCAAGATCTGCTCTGCCAACCCGCTCCCTTGCCACGGTGCCGTGCTGCCCGCAGGGCCGCAGCCGGGAGATGCTGCGGCGGGGCCAGGGGTACCACTCCTGGTCCAGGGATGCATGGGAGGCTGGGGCTGACCCCACCGGATCCCAGCCCCCAACCCCAGGTGGACATGCTCGTTCAGCTTCGAGTTCCCCCCTCATCCTCCGGTTTCCTCAAACCTTCTCGATTTGATTGTGCTCTCCCGAAACCCTCGCACAGAGAGGGCTGTTATCGCACGTACACCCACCCCTCTGCATGCAACTCAAGCCACCAGTCCGCAAGCAGATCAGCTTGTCACAATAATTAATAGGCCTCCCTGTGGTCCCTGGTAATCCATCCCAGGACTGCACAGCACTGGCTCTGTTTTACTTAGGTATATGTAAGCCTTAGAACTGCCCCAAACAGAGCCTTTTTCATGAAACTGCTTCATTCAACACCTTATAAGGGCTGTGGGCGCAGGGAGGGGGCAAGTTTACACAGATGCTAGTGTCTCAGGACTTGCTAGCAGGTGTCTCCTAACTTTACGCAGACCACCCTCACACTAAAGGGACTCTTTTGCTTTGAGCCTGTTTGAGTTACATGACTTTGGTCTTTGAGTTCCTGTTCAGTGGGCGATTTATGACTTTCCTTATTGATAATGCTCCCGTAAGCAGAGGGATGGATTGTTAGCCAGCAGTGTGGGTTTCATGGCGTCTTCGAATAGCTGAAGTTCCCTGACCATGCAATTCCTCAGGCTTTCTAGGGAAAGGAAAACAACACCACCACCGGTACGGGCTGTGGGGTTTTTAATTTGTTTGTTTGTTTATTTAAAGGGGGCGGGGGGGGGGCGGGAAGAGCAATGATAGGTTTAAGCAAACATTTTCCTCTGAATTTGGCCATTTTCTCTCGCTGAGGTCATATGACAGCTGAGATTACACGATTAGAAATGTTTTAAGGCATTCCTTCAGCCTCAAGAGGGGAGGAGGGAAAATATTCAGGGTTTGCTGTCTGTAGTTCGGGGAACAAACATCTGAAGAGCTCTCCTACGTAGGGGTGATGGTGGAGGGCGTTGCCTCTTTCTCAAGGGATGAAGCTGGGAGGCAGTGGTGAGCTCAAGCTGCCGATCCTGATGGAGAATTCAAGGTCCCTCAGGCTTAGGGAAGTTTGGGTTGGGACAGGCTGTTGCAAAATTTGGGTCCTTTTTTGCAGTTCTCTGAAACCTCTCCAATTCTCGTTAGGAGATAATGGGGAGGAAGTGTTATTGGGGTGACTGTAGTGTCCGGGAACCCCCCAGGAAAGAGCTAATCCCTGCCTCAACCCTCCGTTTTCCACAAGCAGCCTCTCCTTCGTCTCTGCCGTGTTGTTCATTGCTGGTGCTACTGCTCCTTGTCAGCCCTGCAGCCCTCACAGTTGTTCCCTCACACTGGGAGAAAGAAATTAGTCTGTAAGTGTCCGAAAGCCCTGTGCAACACAGGAAGGTAAACAGGATTTAGATCCGGACCCGCTCCATGATGGATCCATCACTATTACAACTAAACGCTTCGGCCAAACTCTGCCGCATCTGCTCTCCCCGAGTCACACCTTTACTCTGTTAAAAATCCCACTAAAATTAGAAAAATATCCTCTTACAGAGGTGAGAAATGGTCGCATTACCCAGGCTTTGTGCAACTTTCTGGAGATTATGTAAAAATTTCTGGTTTGTTCCTGGCCAAAATTTCTTCCTATTTTTCTGTGTTAGCCCTCTGAACATGAAAATGTTCAGAGCCCTGCAAAGCAAAGTGGAGAGTGTATTATCACAGGTTGCAAGCCAATTACTATCAGTTAAAGAACGAAAATATAATTGGTAATCTTTGAAGTGAGCCCACCTCTTGCAAATATTTCTGCGTAGCACGGTACAGTTCTGCTGAGTTCAGTTTGTCAGCACATTGCAAGATCACACTGCTAAACAGTTTAACCCTACCACGCAAGGGCGGGTTTCACAACACTTTCACATGGACTCACGAGGTCACTGAAAAAGTCCTGTTGGCTTCCGAGTCTGTACAGCTTTACCTCCACTTGAATTTAGCCATTGAATTTCTAATACTTGCCTGGACGCACCTGTACTCCACAAAGGGAACTAAGTATTAAAGTATACACCTATATCTCCCTGCAGTGATATTTGGGAATTACTCCCTCTGCCACCGTTTTGATCCTGGTGAAGTTTTCTTGATGTTCAACAGCTGTTTCCATGGCATGACCATTCAGTGGGCTACCTGAAATGACCTCTAAGTCTCAGTCTTTGTAGACAAAAGTCTCCAGTCAAGCCCTAACATTGAGCTGTGCCTTACCGACTGGTTCAGAAGCAACGATAGGTGCTCAGTGATATAAACGATATTTCTAGTTCAAGTCCTTATCTGGTGCAACGAGGAGTAGCCACAAGGTTCATCTCCTTCTCCTGCTTTATCAGCTCCCACTAGAAGGGAAAGGGGGAAGGTCTCCTGCTGATCATAGGGAGGTTATTGGCCGACTTTATTCTTGGGCTGCTTGATAACTTTATGCTTCAGCCTTTATCCCTCAGGTCATTTAATATTTTCCTCCTGACAGAGCTGTAGAGGCACCAGTTGAAGGCCAGACTCTGTGTGTCAGGTACTGGATGGTCTCTCGAAAGGCTGCTGGTGCCATTTGTGAATGGTCCCAGGCAGCTGTAAGGATGTCTTCCCATGCCCCTAGCCCCCTGCCTTACACACACACGCTTTATAAAAGCTGTAAGGGGTTAGTTTGGATAGCCATGATAAAAAATAAATGACTTTGTTGTGCTTTTGGAACCAAATAATGCTTTAACAGCAGAATCCTTTTGCAAAGTTAGTAGTTAAGAGTAAGCAGTACTTTAGGCAATCCAGGCATCTGCTGCAGGGACTTTCCCTCGTAATTAGTTAATGAGCTTGATGTACTTTTCCCATCTAATTAAGATGCCATCTTTTTAGCCTTGTTAGGAAAGGTAAACTTTTGAGACATATTAGAGACAGGTTCCCTACCTGACCCTTGACTGTGCACTCTGGTGAGCGGGCAGCACCCTCCTGGATGGCCGCCCTGGGTGTTAAGGAAGATGTCTGTAAGTCTCTGTGAGTATGGAGTTGAAGCAAGATGTGCAATAGTCACCATGCCCAGGGAAGCTGGGAGACTAAAGGAGAAGAGCAGGCAAGGAAAAGTCTGTGCAGTTCTTTTCTGTGCAGTGAGTCAGTCCTCCTTTCCACAGTCAAAAGTTTTGGTCACCTGAACAAGCTCTCTGTTCCCAAATCCTTATATTTGAGGTACAGAGTGCTGCTGGTTTTGCACGGTAACCTGAGTGATCACCTCACCAGGACACCTCCTCTTTAGGGCTTGTTCATCCATCTTCCTTAGGAGTAATGGCTGTGGTATTCAGTGACAGAGCTGGCCTTCCTAAAGCCCGGTATTGGGGATTTACAACAAAACTGTCTCTGAGAAAATTGATCTTGATGAATATATGCAAGCTTGTTTCTCCCAAGAGCTCCCCAGTTCCTGAAGCTAGAGGAGGCTGTGTCACCACAGTCCCACGTCCACCACTGATATTTTCTGCTTGTATATTTTGTCCTGCATGGAGTGTTTGCAGGTGCATAGTACCTATCCCTAGTAGCTAATTTCTCTGGTGGGTCTATTCACAATGCTCAATTAAAAATTAGTTTAGAAACACTAAAATAGAATAATTTCATAAACTGGAATTTCCTTTGTGAGCCCTTTTCTGCCTCCCTTGCTGCCAAGGCACTTTGGGAGCTCCCTGGTTGCTGCACATCTGGACTCTGATCCAAACCGAACCTGCCAGGACTGGGACTTGCAGAGTTTCAGGGAGGCGGAGTTCCAGACCCGATTCCCAGCTTTGACTCCACTTGAGGATCAAATATGTGTTCATCTTCATTCTGGGCACTATCCTTACTGTGATTCACAGGACAAAGGTGCACAAGAAGGCCCAAGCGCAGGGCTGAGAGGTAGGACAGCCTCCTCCCAACTGCCTGCATGCTAATGGGTGATTTGCTGATTTGTGAGCACCATCTGCATGAGCACCCGGAGTCACGCTTATTCGAAGAGATACCCCGGATCCAAAGAGAAGCAGCAGATCTCACCAAAGCCAGTGGTTTCACCAAACTCAAAAGAAAGAGCTTTTTTGAAAGACCTCTGAGAGCTGGGAAGCTGCAAGCCCAATGGTTGGTCAGAGCTGCGGGCTGAGAGTTTTCTCTGGCAGCAAATGAAAGTAGTATCAGCTACAGTAGCTGGAAGCTGCCTGTGTGCTGGAGTGCCAAAACGTAGGAGAGAGCATTGTGAGCATGAATCCAAAAGGAGAAGGGCTGGAGTGCTTGGCAGAGGGATTGCTGAGCGAGGAACCTGCCAGCTCTTGTGCTGGCTTTGCAGAGCACCGTCACCGGGGTGGCAGGCGGCAGGAGGGAGAGGCAGTGACAGTCAGAGGCAGCTAAGGGCACCACGGCCACCCTCGTTTGCTCTGCCCAGTGCAGAAGTCACTTTGGCTGACATGGGAGGGAACACTCATGACCTCCCATCACCGTTACAGCTCCGCTCAGTTCTGTTACAAACCATTGTAAAGCTCAGGGCTCTTGGGCATAAGTCTCCCCTGCTAATGGCAGCTGGGGCACCAGATCCACGTTAGGATGAGGGAGACTTGGTAGGACAGAGTAACTTATTGCCTTTCAAAACCAGAAAGTGAACTGGTGGCCGCACTGGGGTTTCTGTCGGCTTCTTTTCCCAGCTGACCCCATTTTTATATGTTCCCCCTTCATAGCTGGGCTCCAAAGCCTGGATATATTTCCTCCTGGCCTGCCATCGTGCTGATGGGATTTAAATATGAAAAGCGTTGCTCTCTGTGCGAGTTAAGCCTTTGGTTAAAAGTGCAGGATGTTAAGAGGTGCAGGATTTTTTTAGTCTCTTGCAAGGTCTTTCTCAGTGTCTCCTTATGAGACGGCGTTGAAAGTCTCTGTAATATAATGATCTCACACACTGTATATGCAATATCTCTTCTCCCTTTATGTAGAGTTTTCCTAGCTAATTTCACAGTATACTCCATTAAATCGCCATCCTTTGCCGTGAACTCTGGAGGTTCTTGCTGCCACATGGTACATGTGGCTGCTGCTTGTGTATCTGCCTTGAATTAATGCGGACGGGCTTCATCTCCTGCAGCCTTTCTGCAAAGATCAATAGGCTTAATCCATGGCCTCCAGAATCAGGCCCCAGAGCCACACAAATCCCCTCCAGTGAGCTGTGTCTGCCTCTTACCCTGTGGTCCAACTTTTTGTCAGCGGCCTTTGAGCAAAAGTTTGACCTCCTCCAGTCTGGGAAAGGCAAAATCCTAGGAACTCAAGATGAATGAACCAGGAGGTGTCCCTCAGCCAGCTTAGGACCCTCTCCCTGAACCACAGCCTGCCTGGTAGCTGCAATTAGCAATTATCCCACACCGTTGCCATTGCTCATCTGTGCCCAGGTTTGGAGGACTGAGGTTGCAGAAAGCTCCCTTCTCCCCCCCGAAGCTTCAGAATAAGGGTAAAAAGAAAGAAGAAGAGAGCAGTCATGGATTCAGGACTGCCAGCAGCGCTTTTACAACTAAGATAATTGTCTTCTCCAACCCTTCACTTACATTTTCCCGAATTGGTCAGCCCAAGGCTTCATCCACAACCCAGTTCTGTCAGTGGTGTTCTTCCCATTGTCTTCGGTGGGCCATAAATCCAACTGCCCCCTCAGCTGCCCCCCGCCTCGGCGCCAGGCACCCCACCATGCCCTCTGGGATGGCATTTCTTGGCATAGGAGCCCCAGCTATAAGGCAAGGACAAAGAGGGGACTGTAGGTCAAGCTGCAGGCTTTTACATTCACATGGCTTCCTCTTGCCCAGCCACAAAAAAAGGATAAAGCAGGGATGAGAAGACGAAGAAAGAACAAGCAGAGCAGAAAAGCAGGAGGAGAAGGTTATGGCTATAAAACAGACTTTAGGAAAAGCTTTTCCTATAAACTGCAGATACAATGCACCGGGGTGAGCGAGGAGGCAAATTCTCTTCTTTCTCCCCAAACCACGCACACCTCGCTCCTTGCAGTGACACTGCTGCCACCTCGGTCCCCCCAGGCGGGCGGCCAGAAGGGATGCTGCCAGTCATTCGGAGGTGCTTTGATGTGGGCACAAAAGAGCAAGTCATTTGAGACGCTTCCTGACTGGTGGCCTGTATCAGCTTGTGAATCATCTGAACGCTTCTGCTTAATCCGCTTGTGTATCTTTGAAGCCTTTTCTGTCTCGCAAACAAATGATCAACTGCAACTTATTTTTAATCCATTAAAAGGTTCCAGATATTCCCCTGTAAAAACAAAATACCCGGCCTCGGTACCTTGGGGAGAAGTGAATTTTGTAAGTATTAATTCGCTCTCCACTGAGCACAGTCAAATATTAGCATCAATTTGTGAGTTACTTGCTAGGAAGAAATGTCAAAGGTTCAGCTTTTACTGTGGTCTAATCCTAGCTATTAAAATACTGGGATCTCCAGGAAAGTAGCTGCAAGACAGTGTCAAAATGGCTTGGACTATGGTGTTGTGTATGGCACATTTGATCCGAGGGGGCTGCAAAGTCAGGTTTGGCGTGTAGAAAGAAATCCTGGCCAAGCAGTACAGGGACAAACTCAAAGCAACGTTCCCACTGTTGTCTTTCATTTACAGCTAGACGTACATGGAAGGACACCACCCTGTGTTGCAAGGCATTTATATACCTACCCTCCTGTTAAGTTTTATGTGAATTAATTGCTGCTTTCCATTCCTTCTTCCTTGTTTTGCTCTAAAACTCTGCATAAAAAGCTAAAATTACAAAATCCAGCTGAAACTTAATTGAAAACACCAAGTTCCATCTGGCCTCACATAAATTATGGTCAAAGTTGCCATTTTAAAGAACAGTTGTTGTTGTTGTTGTTGTTTTTTAATGCCAAACTATAAATCAGCTCAAATTGAGTTCAAACCGGCTCGAAATTGGGACCAGGTTTGCTCGAGGAGTTTGCAAACTTGAGCAAAAAGCTGTGGGCAAAGCTCGGCTGAACACTGAACTTGCAACGCGCCAAGTGAGCGTGGGGTTTTGTACTGAACAATTCCCAGAGATGTGCTTTTAACAAAGAGGCGTTCAGAGCTGATTTATGCCTGGTGGAGGGTGAGGAGGATGGTGTGGCTAGGGATGCCCTTCCCTTCGCAGAGCAGAGGCGAGAGGGGAAGGGAGCTCAGGTGGGCACGTTAGGCGAGGAGGGGAGGGCCGTGCAGGTGCCCCTTGTTTTGCCTTGACGGGGCTGTGAGCATGGGCCCCAGCCTTTCCCAGGGACCCGGCTCTTAAGAGCGGCTGCAGCACTGCCTAGCTCCTTCCCTGGGACGTGGGGGGCTGAGAACCCCGATATCATGGCCTTCCACCTGACTGCTCAGCTGTGACAAGGGTGGTAGCGAGTCCTGTGCTGTCACTGCTCCGGTGAGCATCCTCTGTGAAGCCAAAGGATGGCAGGACCGGTCTGTGTCTGATGTCAGGCTGAAGGCAACCGTGTGGCCGTGCAGGTGAGCCGTCTGCCTTGGAAGTGTGCGAGGGCTTGCTGCAAAGGCTGGTGGCAGAGGATGAGTGGTTTGTGTCCGGGCTGGTGTCTGCTCGCGTCCCTGGGAGCCCAGGGAGAGCCTAGCCCCTGCCGCGTACAGAGCGAGCGTTGTGTCCTGGTGCCTGTGTGAGAGCGGGCAGAGGACTCTTCCCTCCTCTGAGTCATCTGCTGTTTTATTTAACCTTCAAAGATGTTGGTCTGAGGGGGTTTTTAACTATGTAGTCTAAAAATCCTTCGCATGCCACTCGCTTTTGATGGTGTAAGCAAAGCAAGTCTGTATTTTACGCTCTTCCTTGGCTTTCCTGATGCTGAGGGGGTGTAAGAAAGCTTTTCTCTGCAGCCCCCAGCCTGGTTTGTGTGCTGCGGTGTGCTAGCCTGTCCCCAGCGTGCTGCTGTCCCATGAGCTGCAGGTGGTCGTGCTGCTGAAGCATGGTCTGAATGGTGAGAATAAGGCCCCTAGACACAAAATGTGTGTCTCTGCAGCACTGTCCTGCCATCCAGGTATAAAGCAGCTCTTGAGAGGCTGTAAATAATGCAGGAGAGACCCTGCAGAATGATTTTGTAAGAGGAATCGGAAGTGAGATTACTCCATGACGTTAGGAATGAAAACGCCTCTTAACTCTTTGGTGAGCAGTAAATAGTTGCATAAAACATGCATAAATTGAGCATAAGATGCCACTGCCTTGGGAGACTGACTAGGTTATTTTTTTTGGTATTTATTGAACGGCTGCATGTCTTTAAGACACAAACACTCAGCTGATCCTTCTTCCTTTTTGGCTGACTGTGTGCCTTCTGGAGTTGAGCATCCTCCTGTGATGTGTAAATGATGAGTGACTTCTGATGATCAAAGAGTACTGGCTTGATAGACATATTTCAGCTTCCTATTTGATACCCAGATGGCATTTCATATCAGCCCTCACATCCAAACCTATCTTTTTCAGAGCACGCATTTACTAGATTAATTCTCTTCAGGCAACCAGTTAAATGGGAGCCATTCATTCTTCTGGCCCTGCTTCTGCCAGACTTGCGATGGCAAGTACCTTTTCTTCTGCGAGTAACTGTAGGCACCCCCGGGGTCCCCCGGGACGCGATTCAGATGTGCAAATTTTGTTCCGAGCAGGAGTGGGGGATGAGGATCAAGTTACTGGGAAAAGCGTTAGTCCTGCGTCGCGGTAGCGCGAACAGAGCAAAATCTACATCTCCTGCTCTATGGAAAAATAGGATGGGGTAAACGCCCTGCAAATCGCCCATCCCACGTCTGTGCGTGCAGTCCCTGTGTGATGGTGCGGTGCTGGGGGAGCAGCCGCCTGCCCTGGCAGAGGGCTTCTGCAGACGGAGGCCGTGCGTTCAAGCGGGCCGGCGCCTGGCCGTCCCTTACGCCAGGGGAGCTGGTGCCTGCAAATCCTTCCGTGGGGTTGTCGGAGGAGTCTGGGGCAGTAGGTGCTTCGACTCAAAGCTTTGCTCTCAATGCAAATTCCAGGTGTGAATTGGAGCATTTTTGCTGTAGCTGGTTGGGAAACATGGTAATTCACATCACAGGGAGAAAGAAATTGTATTTTATTTTTCATTTTTAAAAAGGCAATTAGAGTTAGCGTTCTCCTTACTTTGTCAAAGGAAGACACCAGTCCACAGTGTGTGGGGAAATGCTTTAGCCTCTTCCCTTTCTGATACTTCCTTTTGTCTTCAGTCAGAAAGAAAAGGCAAACCGGCGTTTGCCCTGCCACATCCTGGAGGAAATTGCTGCAAAGGAAGCGCTCCCTGTGTGCAAACCCATATTAGAAAGGGAATCATAGGTGATTTGTATCTGGATCCATAAGGCACTGTCTGCTGAGAGGGTATTGATCTGTAGGAACATCGTCCACTTTGCATTTGTTCCTGTCCACTGGAGTGTAACTGGTGTGGTTGGGAGCCGGATCTGAGGTCCGAGGTGTGGACGCAGCCTCTCCCGTCAATGCTGCTGCTGAGAGTGTGAAGCACTCCAAAATGTGAGGAGCAAGAACCAAGCCAGAGGCAAGTCATGGTTAGAAACAGCGTCCTCAGTCCCGAGAGATCTGTGTCCGTCTCAAAATGACAATATGGTGGGTGCTTTGGAAAACTGGCTTGCTTTTTTTGTCCCCTGGGAACCGAAGGGTTTTCCTCCACTCTCTTGAAGCAGGGGACAGAGCAGCGAGACTGGCGCTGGCCGAAGCGGACACTGCTTGCTGCAGAAACGTTGTGGTTATGTGTCTGGTTGCTATCGTCCCACTGTTTAACCTTCCAAAGTGAGGAAAAAATACTTCAGGCCACTGAAAGCAGCAGTAAATGGCTAGCATTGGCTCCAAAATGTTATAGGAATTGCGGGGACTTTGATCCCCCATCACTCCACCCCCTTCTACTTTCTGTTGTTTAAGATTTACCAAACAATGCATCTCTTCACATAAAAATTCACCTTTGTGTTGCTACATATAATCATTGAATAGTGATAATAACAATAAAACTCCTAGGAAATCTCCCTGTGGCAACAAGTAATTGACCTAAGAATTTTCACTACAAGGAATTTTTTTTAATAACCACACAGCACTAGAGATGCTCGTTCATCGGGGGATACACCGCTATTGTTCTCATCAGTCCTGATGCTTTGCCTTCACCCTTTGAGTTTTCTCAAAGGATTGAGATTATTTGGTTTCTTTGAAGAACAAAGGATAAAGAATTTTTTTTAGATGACTGGCTATTTTGATCTGCAAGGTCTGTGCGCAGTGTGAGGGAACAAACATCACTAAATCATTAAGGGAAAAGGGAAGGGTATGCATAATGGAAAGGAGAAACACAAAAGCCACCGAGTCCAGTGGTTAGAGGAAGGCGCTGGCAGCCGGTGTCTGGGTGTTGTTTTCAGCCCCGCTGCTGATCCAACACGAGGTTTGCTGCCTTGCTTCTCCGGACCTTGGGTTCTCTTATCTATAATTTGGCAGGACAACTCTTACAGCCAAAAGACTTTGTCAGGTTAAGTTAGTTATAATTTTCAATTCCTTGGGCCTTTATAGAAATAACAGACGTTAAGTAGGATGTCTTATTTAACCAACCGCAGCACCTGTCTTCAAATGCAGTCAACGCTTTGCTGCAAGATATAAGATGTCATGAACGCGTCTATGAAAATCCTGCGAGGCTGCCTGACCTCCCTGTCTGTGGCTGGACATGGCGCAGAGGATGCCAGCCTCGGGTGCCCGACGCGAGGCTGCGGCGAGCACTGGGATGAGGGATGTTCGCCTGGTCTCCACTGCTGCAGCAGTGCACGGTCCTCGGCGCGTGTCTTCTCCTGAAACCCTTTGTCCCCTTCTTGGTGGTAGGGACTGAGGGTTTGCAGCACGAGGGTCCGTGCATCCACCGTTCAGATAACGGTCAAAGCATCTAATTTAGGAGCCGTCACCCCTAGGCTTGCTGATGGTTAGCGTCACGTAGGAGGCCGTGAAGGGAATGTAAGGCAGACCCATGAGACTCGAGCAAGGACTGGCCAAACCAAGGTGCCTCCTTTGCCCCCTGGGCTGTAATGCTTTAGAGCTTGCCTTGCTGTTTTCCAACGAACAGCTCTACAGAAAATCGAGATCCCTCTGTGAATCTGTATGTCATAGGATAACACACAAACGTACTTCCCATTCAAATGTGCCTTTTCCATTTTGGGAGATAAGGAAATATCACATGTTCTGAGGAAATAGGATTAGCCTGTAATTAAGCAAAAATCCTTCTATTTAGCATAACAATTTTTTTTGAATTAAAGAGTGAGTATTACCTACTAATTATGGGGTACACAATATACATAGAGCAATGTCTAATTTGTATATGAGTGTCTATTTTTATTCTATTTGAAAAAAATTAAATGTTACTATAGTCATTCATCCAGATGCATAAGTAAAAGACATCTTCTAGACTTTCAGCTAAACAAACAGCATCCTGCTGAGCTGAGTCCATCGCTGCTGCTGCCAGCTTGAATACAGCAGATGATGTTGTAGCAGACTTAAAAATACGGTGTCCGTGCTCAGCTCGTGGTGGTGGTGGTGGTCACCTACCGGGTGAGCACACACCACAAGGCTGTTGCGGACTGCCCTTGGGTTGAGCGAGGTCTGTGCAAGGGTGTCGTGGAGCTGGAGGCTATAAACCATGGAGGACAGAAGAGTCCTGAATTTTGGAGAAGTTTTGGTCTGGATCCAAGCTCTGCAGTCTGATCCTCGGCCAGGGCCTGGAGCTGTGCTGAGCGTCTCCTGGTTTTGTGGAAAAAAAACCAAAACAAAACAAAAAAAACCCTGTAAAAACCTAGTGTAGTTTTGACAAAGTTTGGACTTGTACAAGTGAGCTTGGACAATGTTGTGGTTGAACTTTGCCCATTCTTAGTGGATCTTGGGAAATGGTTTGCTTGAAGCTGTGGAGGGCAAGTGAACTTATTTTCCTCAGATTTTGATCCCCCTATTACCCATCAGTTTTAGATTTAGTCCCGAATTCTGCAAACACTTAAGCACATGTTTTGCTTCACACACTTAACAGGAGTACTCACTTATATGCAGTTAAACATATGTACTGGTTTTCACAGGATCCAAGAGTCTGCCACAAATATTTCAGGTTCAACTTCCATTTCACATCCCTTGAATTGGAGCTGGTCTTGTTTCAGAAAAAACCCACTACCCTAATTAGTCACTTTGATGTGTGAATCCCCTTGCTGCCCTTTGGACATATCGACATGAGCACGTCCCTAATCTTCAGTGGGGATTTCTTCCGGTGCCTTCACGTTCCATATGTCTCCTTAACATGAATGAGTGCTCCTGACACACGAGATGGTAGTAGCTGTGGTGGTCATGGGGTTAACCAGAACAACTTCTGAAAACACATGAAGGGAGAAAGCACCACGTTTGCTAAAGTGCCGCTGCCACGTATGAGACGTTTCCCAGCTTTAGCTGTCCGGCCTTGAAAAATGCATGGTGCTGGTGTGCTGCACCTCAATGTATTGACTGCTAACGTGCAGCATGGTGACGGAGCAAAGAGGGTAGTGGCTGAAGGAAGGCAATGCCGGATGACAAGTGATACCTGGTTTTTGAGGAATATGGAGAATTTTCCAAATTTCAGCAGTGCTGTTTAGCTCACACCAGCCTGGCATCTGAGCAGGTTGGCTTCAAGCCTGCTCTCATGCATGAGCTTTGGGTGCAGATGGCAGGGTATTGCCCTCCGTTTGGGGGGAGCGGGGCAGTTGCCCTCCCCCTCGTCGCAGGAGGCTGATGCCACACGATGACGGTGCTGGGCTCGGGGCCAGGCTGCGCCGTGCCCCTGCCCGGGCTGCGTCAGTGAGCAGCGTGGTCCCTGTGCCTTGGTTTCCTGGACGTAGAAAGGAGATACTAAAATCTACCTTGCAGAAAAGTGAGGCTTCCACAATTAATAAATGTGCTCACGGGCTTGCCAGATGAAAGAAATGCAAAACACCTTGATAGCTTCTTTTATGATCATTAATAATAGTATAACTTACCTGAAAGGCACAGTGCGTGTCCCCAGTGAGTTTTGATCTCTTGTCACGCCTGGGTATGTGGGATGGATAAGGCTCTGCCTCTTTGGGGAGTTGTTAGATGAGAAAACAGGCGGCAGATATTTCTCCACCCCCTGCTTCACTCTATTCCCAGCACTGCTTCACTCCCAAGGATCAATATCTGAACTGAGAAATTATATTATTAAGCTGCATATTGTAATCATACATCAAGTAGAGTTCGCTTCCCCCCCTTGGCGCGCATTAGCATGCCCTGGTGGAGTGGTGTTTCTTTTGAAAAGATTAAGAGCATCAGCCATGCAAAATATGTGGGGTATAGGAGTGGGACAGTCCTTCTGCAGAGCATGTCTGCCTACTTTGTGTGGATTTCTCCTTCTCAATTTGCATTACAGAAAAACAATCTTTTATTTATTTAAGTTGGAAATCCCTTTGCATCTGAACTTCAAGTGTGCAGCAAACACACTTTGATCATTCTAATGCAGAAGTCACTGATTTACAATAAATATTGTGTTTTCTTTTCATACTTCTTTTTGTTCTTTGAGGAGATTAGAGCAAAGGAAGGAAAAGAATTTTGACCTCATTAGAATTGCCTGGCAAAAGAAATGTGCAGAATGAAGAAGATGCTGGGCTTCAGATTGTCCCAAACTAAGGACAGAAATTACAGCATCGATCTATTGGTCATTAATTCCTATTGTGGTTTATTAGGACTGGGAGGAGAAGTGACTCTACTCGCAGTGCCTTTGCATGTGATTTGGGGAAGTCTAGCTGTTTGCTGTAAAGCTTCAGGAGGAAACAATGCATCCTGAGATGGATCATGGCTTTGGCTGGGAGGCTGAGGTAGCTGAGGAAGAGCCCAGCCCTCCCCTTTGCAGAAGAGGGAGGGGGTGCATGCACGGGGTGCGCTCGATGACCTGTCCTCGACGGCTACCGGACTTGTGGGTACCCGACAGTCCCATTACAGCCAAAATCCATGAAGATGTACAACACTAAGATATCAAAACACCTTGGTGAGAGCTTTGTCGTGGATTGTCTTAAGTGTTTCCACGCAGCTGTGTTAGGAGCGTCTGCCTGCTGCTGCGGGTGAGCGCACGGGCGAGAAAAGCCTCTACCCGGCGTGAGCGTCGGCGGCTGGCACGGTCGCTGCGCGGCCGTGCGAGAGCAGCGCTGGTCCCGTGGGTTCCTGGCTACGAGGACGGTTAGGGTCGGCACACAAATGCAGACTTTATAAATGCTGGTGCTGTTCAAACCCCGTTCCCCAGAGCCGGGGTGACATCTGGGGTGACAGTTCCCCGTTGTGGACCCCTGCGCTCGTTGGATCGGCTCTGACAGGGTGTTACAGGAGAGCAGTGCAGCACGGTGGGCGTTCCTGCTTTGTCCCTCCTGCAATTATCACATGGTATTAATTGCATATATTTATTGCTGGGTGCCAGGGCCTGAACTTGCACTGCCAGGCTGAGATGGGGACCACGATTAAGGCCAAAAGGGGAAGCCCAAAATGGGCAGTGAAGTGTTAGAAAAGCAGCACTTTTTCTGGGATCCTTGGACACAACACAATCTCCAGGTTAGAAATAGTTTCTAGCGAACGGGTTTGGTGGCGTTTGTGCGAGATCAGTGAGTGGAGTTTGGGATCAAGTCAGTCGGCAGCTGATCCACTGTGATCTGTGAAAGCTGGCTCCTGGGACGGGCGGTTTACTGGAGCGTCGTGGTGGGCTGTGCTCCTGCGCAAGGAGGCTGAACCCACCGACAGCACGGCCTCCTCGCTGCTGCCCAAGGAAGCTTTAATGTGGATTTGCAGAACTCCTCTCTCTTTTGGGCATAGAAATAGATACAAAGCGGATACTTAAAAACAAACAAACAGAAAAACCCCCAGACCAAACCCAAAAAAACCAAACAAAACCAAGCCACAAAAAACCAAAACCCAAACCAAAAAAGGACCCCCCAAAAAACCCCCAAAGCCTATTCAGACCAGCTTGAACAAATGCAGCTTTCTTCTGGAGTAATCCAGTGTAAAGGGAAGGGCTCGGCTCCCTTTATGCACCCGCTGCACTGACGCTGATGTGCGCTGACTTGGGTCTTTGTGGCCATCCCGTGCCAGGAGCGGCAGGTCCAGCTTACAGGTGTGAATTCCAGCTCTGTCCCCTTGTAAAAGTGGGATTTTCAGGCTGGGCCGGCTTGGACAGAAAACAGTTAAACAAAAAGAGCAGTTTACTCTGCCTGGAGTATGCTCCTGCCTTCCCTTTCTGTCTTTTGCTGCTCTTTTTATTTCCTTAATCAATGTGGGTTCCTTTTGCTTCATTCAATGCTTTTTCCTCCTTTTTCATCCTGAAGCAAATCTATGAAATTGTATTCCTGGTTCACGTTTCTAAAGAAAAGTCAGGTTGCTTGAGCTTTACTCGGGGTTGTAACTGGAACCAGCAAGAGCAGTAGGTGTATTGGTTGTACCGGGTCGATTGGTTAGTTCAGGGGTTATTAAAGGGTTATTTTGTACTCGGTCAGAAGCTCCCAGCTACTTAAGCTGTCGTGTGTATTAAGTTTGCAGTCCTGAGCATCAGGAGCAGATGCGGTGGAGGAGAAGGACGGGTTTACTTTTCACAGGGACGGCCGTGAGTAAAGAAACCTGAGAGGCGTCTTTGGGTGCTCCCAAATCAGGCTTTCCTCTGGTGCGGCGGAGCTCAGAATCCAGCCTGTCATCTTCCCTTTTGCTCCACCATAATTTATTATTATACAGGATTGTAACCGGAACAGTTTAGCCTAAAAGTGCTCCACTCTCAATTACATGCTACTGTGTTACTTCAGATACAAAGAGACCAGAGACACATCCCTTTATCCTGAGCATCTTAGACAAACAAAGCAGGGGGGTTAGTGGCAGTGTAAACACATTTAAATTACCCTCTTTGGAAAACCCTGATCACTCATTATGGTCAAATTCAGCTGGATGGAGCCAGAGTGACACTTTAAGGTTTTTGTCTGCTGGGAAAATGCATGTTGGAGAGCGTATGAACAAACACACAAAGTCACCATGCCATCTCGTGCGGAAAAGGTTTTCCCGTTGAAGAAATCCTGGCCTGGTCGGCAGTTGTCCTGTTCCATCCCGGCGCTCACCAGAACCTTCTGATGTGCCTCGAGATGTGACTCTCCCCGTTTACGCCAGAGGTGAAGCTTTGCACAAAATCATCAGTACTGCAGCTCACAGGATGCTTTTTCTAGTGAAGGCAAATCTGGGGAGGGATAAAACTGCAGGGATAATTTGTGACCCCATTTTGTACCCAAATGCATCCCCTCCTTCAACCTCAGCAGGTGGGACAGACCAAGAAGGGCATCCCGAGGACACGTTCCCAGCCCTTTCCCGCTGCTTTCCATCTCTGTGGAGAGACTGGCATTGCGACGGGCCCATGCACTAGTGGGTCCTGTCCGGATCACTTCTAACCCTGCTGGCCAGCCTGATGGCTGTGACCCTGCAGGTGTCCCAGGGCACGTGGATGGTGCAGGACACCTCGCTCCTATCCAGTAAACCTGGGCTGCGGAGCTGAAGCACCAGAAACACCAAAGAGGTGGTGGGGAAAATCAGTCCCACTAACTCTGATGGAAAAGCAGTCACCCCTGGACGCTGCTTTGTCCCCCTCCATCCTGAAAGTGCATCTGACCTCGTTCCCCCGCTGCAAAGCAGCGGGTGCTGCACAGGGGACAGGTTTCCCCGTAGGTACCCCTCCTTATCCATGCCTCGTTTCATCTGCCAGCTGGGAAGATGCTGGATTTCACGTCATCCCAAGCTAGGGATAGAAATCACAGCGTCCCAGGCAGAAGCCTGGCTTAGTGCCTAGTGCCACGCAGGGAGGGTCCCAAAGCCCAGGTGAGGCGATTGGCATGAAGCGGTGCATGCCCCGGTGACTGCGGCGCGGGCGGGAGCATCCGAGGGGCTCGAGGGGGACAGGGCTCCATCACTCACCCCGTGTCTCTCCGCGTGGCTCCACTGCTCCCTGCGTGGGAAACAAAGCCCCAGGTCCCCTTCCTTCTCCGCAGCGCTGGCTGAGATGTTTAAAAATGAACGCTGGTTTTCACTTAAGCCTCATTTCCTGTCAGTTTAATGGGATTTGATCATGCAATTCCCTTAATACACAATTTGCAGTGAACAAGTTTTGCTGGGAAAACTCTCCAGATCTTGGTGGTGGTAGTGGGTCTGAATTCCTCCTTTCCTGTAAGTGGGTTTAGCGAGGCTGTTTCCATGGACAGCACCAGCACGTCCCGAGAAAACTCCGTCAAAGCCCAGACAACATTTGCCAGTTATTATCCAGTGACTGACTGAGTTTAGGTTTCCCGTTGACAATAAAACAGTGGGTAAAAGGAAGCCATTAACAGCTTACAACTATATCTAGTTCCTTCTGAGTAAAGCTCTTTGCTTTATTTTGAGACTTGGAAGATGAACTGTACAGTATATTGTTTGAAAATGCGTCCTCTGTTTTGGAAAATCTCCATATATTTTGTTTCCTTGTTATCTGCATGGTTGTAATTAGAAAATGATGTGCCTGCTACATGACCTCCTCATAAAGAACATATTTAAAGTGAGACAATAACATTCAATTCCCTTTCTAAACCATCAAAAAGAAAATGGTTTTCAAGGCATTTCTTCCTCCTTCCCAATTCCCTCCCTTCAGCCACTTGGGTGGTCTCATTTGACAAGTTTTACAATAGAGGACTTTTTTTTTTTTTTTTTCCATGGACAAACATGTAAGTGCAGGAGAAAATCTGGAACTGGGAAACAAATGCTTCCCCCGCCTTCCCCAAGAAAAACTCAACAGAGGCTGAATATCAGCAGATCCTTCCAGGGCTCCTGGCAAAGGCGGGGTGAGAAGGAGACCTTCTTACAAAGGGAAATCTGCTCAGCCCCCCTTTTTTGCTGCTTACCTGCATGACTGCTACAAAACTTCATAGTCCATGCCCGTAGGAGGGAGGAGCACGTGCGTGCCCAGGCCCAAGGAAAGCTGGGGACAGCGATGGGGACTTTGTACCGCTACAGGCTTCCCAGGCTGAGGCCAGGTCACCTGCACAAGAGGCAGGAGGAGATCCACGTGCAGCAGGACCTTGGCTTGTCCTCGCTCCAGAGCAAGGTGAAATGCATGGAGATGGTCACCCACAGGATGACCAGAGACTGCATGTCTGTTGGTAAAATTGCATTGCAGGGGCAAGTTGGAGCGCTGTGTGTCTAAATATTTCTCAGAGGGAATAAGGAGCAGATTTGGAGATGATACAGAAATTAAACAGAAGGAGGTAGCAGAGCTTCTGTGAGGAGCTCATTGGAGCAGTGCTGGAAATGTAAGAAAATGCTATTTTGTATATATTGAGGATGCAGAAGATGAGGTGGGATAAATGGGTCGATAGTGCCTGTTTTTCATTAGTGAAAATCCTCCAGCCCACAAAATCACCCGTTTCTCTAGGTGTTTGCTGTGCACTCCCTGTGCAGCTGGTGGAGAGTTGGGAACCGGGCACGGCTTGCCCCAACCACACCGTTGTGCGTACCGCACACGATGGCGTGTTCCCCGCTCAGTGAAATGCTGCTTTAAGAAGTCTAGCCCCCTCTCAGTAGATCCATCTGGCTTTGTAGCACCCTCAGACCCCAGGGAAACGTGGCTCTAGATGCAGACCGGGAGCAGCTCTTGCTCTTGCGCTGGTTCAGTGCCGTTGGCTTTGGTGCTGCCGTACTGGGCTGTGTCTGCACCGTGCAAGGCACGGCTCAGCTGGCTCTTCAACCTGCACTTGAGCAGCTTGCTGGTTTTATTGCAGTGGGTTACCAGAATAGCACATTTCCCTTCGCATGTAAAGGTTGACCGTATTGCGTGGGAGAGGAGCACTTGGGAGACCTAGAGAGGAAGGCAGAGGGAGAAGAGATAGCAAAGCTGGGTCTGATACGGTATAGAGATACAGAGCACAGGTGCACCAAGTAAGTCAAGGTAAAAAATGGTGCTTATCTAGGATAAAATAAAATGGATCCACCAGCGGAAAACACAAATCCTATCCATCACTGAGGTACGGCTAGATTCCTCTAGTTCGGAGGAGAGCAAAATGGGTATCGCTTCTGAACGCTGCTCTGGGAGAATGATGTCCCTGTAATTGGCTACCTGCATCATGTCTTAGAAAATGGCTATCGGAGCATTAACAGAAAAATAGTTGGAAGTTCCCAGCATTTAACAGTGCTACTTTAGTAGCCTCCATGGGGTCGGAGCCCTGAGGACAAATAATGTGCTATGAGCTCAATTTTGTTCATCAGCAAAAATATCACGAGCATGATTATCACTTCCACTGCTGCCCTTTTAAATCACTTTGCCAACCTAAAGAGGCTTTAATGTAAATGCGAATTTACATTCACGACAATGAGCATCAAAACTGGAATGTATTTGCAGCCTCCACCTCTCCTTTCTGCCTTTTCAGCTCGGCCACCTACCACGACCCTGCCAGGCCACGATGCATGCGGAGGACAGCATCTATATACCCCAGGCTGGCGTGCTCTTTGGATGTGGATGTGCAAGCAGCAGAGTGTTTAACTCCTCTTATTTTTTTAACGATCTCTTTGTTAATCAGCTCGTGCGTTTTTGCAGAAGAGGCCCCACAAGCAGAAACCAAACAGAGCAGGCCTTACAAGACCGGCTTTGTGCCTTGGGAATTTTCCACGTTGCAATGCCAGGAGGGCACAGGTGCAGAGCAAGTGAGCAGGGGACGCCTCTGGGTTGATGACAGCTCAGTGGCTGCAATACGCTCCCACCAAACGTGCGTCTGTGCACCTGGTATATGTTAGAGGGGCGGATGCAAGCTAGTCTTTCAAACAGGTGAGCAGCAGCGTTACCTAAAAGCCCATAAAATAATAATAATAATAAAAAATCATGAAGCTATAAAATGTATTAAGCAGCTTCCTACTCGGATTCTGGAGAGGGGGAGCTGTGCGAAGCTGCACCCTGTGAGAGGCAGAGCTGTCTCTGGCTGCCTCTCTTTAAAGCTCGGAGAACTTGTACGTGTATTTCTGTGGTGAAACCTAGCTAGCAGTAAAAGCACGGCAGCAGACCCGGAGCCGAGAGCTCTCTGCAGGCCCCAGACCAGCCTTGCAAGCTGCAAAATAACACTTGCCCTGGCCCTGTTGCGCATCCCCCAGCACCCTGAGCAGTACGAGGAGCAAAGAATAGGGAACAGGGGAGAGATGCCGTGCATCGCTGAGCTCGTGGCCGTTGGGGCTCCCGTGGGCATGGTCTGGCACTGAGCCCCCCAGAGATGGGTGAATGCAACAGAGCATTTCCCAGTCTGCACCTACTCATATTTCTAAACCGGCTTCTCTGTGTTTGCTCCCCTTCGCTTTTCTTCTGCAAATACTACTGTCGTGGCCCTGCTTGCAGGAGTGACTCAGTAAATGGATCGTTGGGAACAAGGTCTGGAGGAGAATCACGTCCAGCTACAGACACTGAAAGCCTGGGACTGACTCACTCGCTCAGCAGGAACGTGTCTCCGGACTGAAGTGCCCAGTCATACTTACCTACATGACATGAATTTCAAATACAATACACTGTTTATGTCAAATCTCTTCTGTAGTTTGTCATACCTTAGTAGCTGGGGAAAACCGATCAAATACCGTTATAAAACCACAGAAATTAAAAAAAAAAAAAAAGTGCCAGCTTCTTTTACAGCTTGTACTGTATGTCTGTCTCTCTGGGCTTACAATCTTTGACACTGAAATGACAGTAGGGATATTGTGAATATTTAAAGCCTAAGCTAGCATCAGCATTTCCATTTAGGTGATCACTTTCTGTTGTCTCTGGCACATTAGCTTCACTGCAAATGAGGTTTGAGATCTCCATCTGGTCCTGGTGGACAAAAGCTTTCTTAGAGAAGGGAAACATAGTCCCAGCGGCAGCTTCAAAGCTGTTGGAGTTGCATGTGAAGACAGGAAAGCAGCTCTGAACCTACTGGATTTTATATCTCAAAAAATACAAATTGGACCATAATTTTCATGTCACTAAGTCATTCTACTGCATCCAGCCACCCAAAACATCATTTCTTCTTTCTCTAGTTTTTTTTCCCTCATTGCTTATATAGCAACAGGATGAAGTCTACCAATTGGGCATCAGATGTATGTTGACATGCTGGGTCCATCTTAGAGCATCCCCCCTCAGGGTCCATGCGTGACCATGGAGCGAGGACTGTTGAAGGCTTCGGTGGGCAATGCCACTTGCTTTACTTGGGTGCCCAAAAGGGGCACAGGGGACCCCATTCGCGGGCGACGGGGCGCAAAACACCTGTCTCTCTCCACGAAGGAGTTGGATGAGGGCTGCTCTGTGCCCATGGAACAGGAATAGCACAGGATTTTCCCTCCCTGGTTTGCGTACCCCAGGTCATTTAAGTGTGCCAGGTGCCCAGGCAGAAGCTGGGCGTTTGGAAGATTGTGTTAGCTACAGAATGCTGTGAAACAAAGAAAGGGGCAAACGATGGAGATTATCTCCTTTCCATAGCGGTCCTTGTACCGGCGCTGATTGCATGGACTAGTTTAGACAGTCTGCCTCAGATGCATAACCACTGGGGTTATTCCGTTATATTTATGGCCAGATTTTGCTCCGTATAAATCCCTGACGTAGCCTGTGTTAACGGGGCATCTGTTTGATTTTTTGGTACCTGGGGCCAGGGGAAGGCACGACGCAGGGTATGGTGCCTGGATGCAAAGGAGGTTCCAAGGTGAAGGCACCATGAAGTCGCGCTGTCTCCCTCTCAGCCTACTTGAGACTTTAAATGACAATCTTTTTATATTGTATAAGAATATAATCTGTCCTGTATCTATGGCAGATCTAAAAATAGGTTTCCTCTCAGACATTTTCAAGGGTTTTCCTGCAAAAGGTGAGCTCTTGGTGATCCTCCTGGATGAACAGCGCTGCACAGAGGTGCACTGGTGGAGAACACCCACCCTAGCAGCCGGGGTTGCTTAGGATGCTGTTATTCTTTTTATGGTCTTCTGTGGAATCAAACCTGTGGGGTGTTTTTACATGGAGGACAGACTTTGAGTGACAGATCGAATGACCAGAATTTAGTGTGATTTAGGAAAATTAGTTAATTTGGCTAGAGAAATCGAGGATCCCCGTGGACTTTGCAGGGTAAAACTTGCTTCAGATGGTTCATAAACAAAGGGCTGTGTTGCTACGATCGCTAAGTTCAATGGATTTTGCTTTTGCAACCCACTGTTGCAGTTTTACTTTTTCCCTGTCCGTCTGGGAGATATTTAGTTGCCTCTCAGTTTTATGTTTTCCTTCTAAATTTTTTTTTTTTCCAATTTGTATTGTTTTCAACAATCCTAACAGCAGGATTTGCATTTGCAGTCTTTCAGGGGACAGAAAAAAATCAGCTGATAAATAGCAAAAATATCAAGTGAATATTAGCAAAAGATGCGCGTTGGGGAGCCTGGCCGAACCAAAAGCATCTCCGCAGGTGGCCGGGCCAGGCACGTGCATCTGTGTGCAGGTGGCGGGGGGAGATAAGCCAGCAAAGGAGCACGGAGCTGCGAGACGCGTGTACGGGGCAGTTCTGTGCCACCACATTCTCTCTTTCACAGTTGCCCTTAGGCATGGTTAAGCTTCTATATCAGGATGTCTTGGCATATCTCCCAATGCCATGATGTTCCTCAGTGACTCTTTATATTTGTTCTTTGTCTGACGTTGCACAACAGATCAGGATTCCTTGATCTTGCCTTGTTTGGATTCTTTCATGAATTGCACCCATGTGTCCAAGGCACCGAGCCCTTTCACATAATTGGGCAATATTTGCATTAAGATGAACAGCTCTTTCCTAAATGAGTGCAGGTCGTTGCTCCTTCCAGTCCCAGAAGTGCCGATGTGAAGTAGAGGACTTCGGATCCAGACACACGGCTGCAAGTCTGGGACGCAGGGCTACAGGGTAACATTTGTTCCTTTTGTTTTTCCCTGGAAGCAGATGTTTTTCCCTTTTGGGCAGGACATTGGCTATGCCTGAAAGCCATTTAGAAATTGCAGGGAGTGCAGGATTCAGTCGCCTGCCTGTTAAGTGGGGTTTCTTGCCAAAACACGTTACTCTGAAGAGCTCTGCACTTGTAGTCAATTCTCACGTAAGGTTAAAGGCAGTGGATTTAACACCTCACTCCAAGCCAGTTTGGATCTGGGCACGTAGGGAACAGCTCCTGTTGTCGTGGATAACGTGGTGGCTGCTGCCAGGCAATACACGTAAGCTAACAGCCCCTCTTGGGTGAGACAGAGGAGGAACGATGGCTAAAGCTGCATGGGGAAGGCTCTTTCCATCCTTTCTGACGAGCGTGTGTGTGATACACTAACTAGCTTTGTGCAGCTGGAATTATCATTGAACCCTCGTTCCAATAAAACTCTGATTTCATGACTGTTCCCAGAGGTGGTATCTCAAGAGGTTAGAAATTAAGGCTGGCATCAGCTGGGGCATAATTGTCATTTATGCGTTTGTGCTGCTGTATGCACACAAATGTATGAGACTGATCTACAACATGTCATAAGATGGCTGGGCTTTCATATGACTTTCTTAGAGAACAGTGCTGTTATTCTCATTCACGGTTTTCATCCTTTCTCCTGCTGTATGTCTGATTTATCAGAGTGGCTTAACATTTGCTTCTTCCTCCCTTTCTCCTCCTGTCTCTCTTGCTGATATTCGTAAGCAAATCACTACTGTTTCATGGGAAGTAAAAGATAAAAAAAAGAGTGAGATTCTTCTATCCGCTGGACAATGGAAATGATGACTGAAATGCCTATTAGCGATTGCTCTCTGCATGCCCAGGCAGCGACTCTGATTTCTTAGTAATTCCAACTATGGCAATGTACACTAATAGCATAGTCCGCAGCATCACTTTTTCTAGAATCAGCCTAAAACCAGGTGGTGTTGTCACTGAGCTGTTGATATAATGGCAGGATCAGGCCCTTGGTTAGTTTATGACAGTAGCTATTGGCGTGGGTTTCCAAATGCGGTTTTTGATTGCTTAGATTTGGGGCCTTGGTTTTCACCGAGGTTACTGAAAACTTACTGAAAATGTTAGGTGTCTGACATTTGAACGACCAAAAATTGAGACATTTAAAACCAACAGTCATGTTTGACAATGATAGTCATTAAATAAGTGATTGGTGCGTCTATGAGAGTGTTGAGGCCTGAAGGTGCCAGAAGTTTGGGTACAGACGGGCTCCGTTGTGCAGGGTAGGCATGCCCAAGAGAGCCACGGGTTTCGTCTGTCTTCAGTAGTCTCCCTGAAATAACTTTTTTCTATATTCATAACAACTGGCTCCTGTTTCTTCGCTAGCAGGGAGGCACTATCAGAGCTAACTAGCACTAATTGGAGAGGGGGAGGCGAGGGGAAAGGGCATAAAACCCAGGAAGAAGAGGGGGGAGCGTAGATCCCTGAGACTAAGTTTAATACCATCAAACTTAGATGGAAATAATACTCTTGCAGACCGCAGAAACATGCCTTTTATTGTGGGAGTGCAGAGCGAAAAAGAGGAGAGATACGATAAGGCTGGTGAAGTCAATGCAGTTGGTGCAACGAACCCTGGGACGTTTCACTGGACGGGCTGCCTTACAGAAGTTTCCTTCTGTGGGAAAAATCAACGACTGGAATGGGTCGGTCTTTTTTGCCACAGCAAACCTATACTTAAGTGTGATTAAAATGCTTTCGGCAAAGGAAATACCCTGTAGTTTAAGCCAAACATGGGGACATCCTTTCTCCCTCTGATTGATGTTATGGTGGTTTATGTGGCGTACTATATTCTGAACCAGACCCAAGTCAATTAGGCACCATTTCAAAGTATTTTCTCATGCAGCCCAAGGTTTTGCTTGTGCCAACGAAATCCGAAACTCAGGGAAATGATAGCAGCAATGAATTCTGTGAAGGAGCACAGCCAGGCCATCGGGTTAGCAGGCAGCAAGCTCTGCAGGATTCCCTGCTTTAAGGATCAAGCTGCCTTTTTCAAGTTGTGAGATTTAATGGCCTTTTTGCTGAGATCAAGTGTAGTATTGGTTTAATATCTGATACAAGCTCTATCAGGAAAGTATATCCTACCTTTGCAAAGGGACAAGGCGATCTAACTATAAAATGATCACGTCCTTACAGTTCTTTCCTACCCCTAGACCAGGTGGGATTTCTGCCCCAGAGACACCATCTAAAACACCTTTACACTCAGCCTTTGACTCTTTGAAGCTTTCAGACGATCACAGTGTGGGAAAGGACAGTCCTTACAAATCTTTCGTCCTTTCAGTCCCGAAATATCATTCCTTGTGATGGAAGAGAGTAATAACATGTGAGAACACCATCATAAGCCAGCCAGCAAAGGAAATAACAGGGTGACCTTATAAAATCAGTGCTGAAAAAAACCACCCAATTATAGGGTTAAATGCCACTGAAGTAATGATTCTCCTGGTTTATCTCACTCATGATACACTGCATTTTAAACCCAGCCACTGGGGACATGTGAAATGGTGCTCAAACCATCAGTGGAAGGTTCCTTCATATAACAGACATATTTCCATGTATTCCAAAACAGCCCCGGAGTCTGGGCAGGCAAGGAGTGAGCTTAATGCCTTCCTTTGTAGTAGGAGATCTTTGAAACTCTTATTTGATCGTTTCCCTAGATTAGGCTGATTCTGCGCTGCTTTGGAGAAATGTGTTCCCCCTGCCCACCAACCGCCTCTCCCAAAGTGATAAGGCATCTGTAAACACTCTCTGAAACTCTGTACAGAACCTCCTCTGTACACCGCTTTGAAGCAGAGCTGCATGAAGACCTCTGTACCGGCTGAAAATATCTTGCAAACTGATAAAGAAGTGCAGGTACAGCTAAAATCCACTGTGTAATAAGGATTAGCGAGCCTAAGGAGGTTTGTTTGGATTGAAGATTGAGTTGAAATGTAGGAGGCTTGCATTCGACCAGAATTAAACTGAACTTGGGTTTCATCAGATGCTGCATGGCCCCCCTCCTGTCCTGCTCCTCTTCGCCCCACTCCACGTTTAGAGTAAATACTCGGAGCTATCATTTTAAAAGGAGCGGTTTAATTTTCCCACTGGTCCAGGTTCTCATTTAATACGCTGTGCTTCAGTACAATCCTCGACTTTCCCAACCAGCCCTCATCTCTCTGCATCTGTCTACCTGTGTGCTGGTCTGTATTGATCTCAGATATGTGGGCAATTGCTCCGCCGAATACAGCCTGAAAGAACCCCATTTGATCCGATGATGATACTATAACATATATTCTGACTAATTGTATCCATGGAAATCAAGTGCACTTTAACTAATGAAAAAAAAGATAGCGTGGTCAAAGCTTATTTGAAGAAATGACATGTTTTAAAACCTGACATGACTTAAAACAGAATCATATAAGTTCCTTTGCTAAAACACTTTCAGGATATATTAGGTATAACAATAGTTTTCTACATGAAAATGGCTTTGAAATCTTAAAAGAAAAGTATTTTAAAAGAAAAGAATTTTTGCGGTGCATTAAATTGGACGTGAATATGACAGATTTCAAAGACTGTCAAAATAACGAATTTACATCATAAATGCACAGGCTCCCTTTTTAAAGGCCTCTTCAACAACTCAGGAAGGCGTTTAATGGTGAGCAAGTTCAAAGTGTCATGGACTCCCACTGGTATAAAAAGGAGGCAATACCCACTATACTCTCTGTGTTTCAGATAATGTATCTGTCTCTTTTCAAGTTAATAAACTGCACTCCTGTCAAATTGCAGATAAATGAAAGCGACCAAGACATTGTTTTCCCCACATATTGCTAAGAAAGATATCTCCCAATATTTCTGAACGACCAGTATGCTAAAAAGAACTTGAAATGAATCCACCCTGCAGTTATTTTACAGCATCAAAGACAATGAAATTTCCACAGAGGCACTTTCTGAAGTTTTAAATGCTTTATTTCTGATAGCTGCTCATTAAGAAGCTTCGAAAGCTTTTTATTGTTTCAAAGGCAGTCATCTAAATTTTTAATCATTCACTAGTGCTATATGGTCACGATGTTACTCTCTAGCTTTAAAAACCCTTTTTTATTTTCTAAACAGTAATGTCAACATAATGTTTCCCTGAATAATTGTTAGGTACGGCCTTGCTCAAAGCGCAACTGTGAGAAGGAGAGAAAGAAAGAGAGAAAGAGGATTTTTCCGGCTCCCTTTTGCGAGGGAGAGAACTGAGACACTTCAGGAAATTAAAATCCAGGACCAACAGTTTACAGCGCTGGCCACCGACTTAAAACGCTGGTCTTCTGGGATGGTTTCAGCTCAGTTTTTTATAGCAGGGGAAGTTTGTGGTGGGTATTTTTTAAGCCAACAATGATGCTCTGCGGGCTGATTCTTGCTCTGTGACACATGAGTGTCCTTAGGGATTAAAGAGGATTTAGGGAAATTTCCTGTCCCTGCCCCTCGGAGCTGCCTCCTACCCCACCCACCGCAAGCGCGGGACAGCGGGGCCAGGTCCCGCTTGGCTGGGGACGATGCGGGAGGCAGCATCCCCATCCTCATCGCCAGCCAGCGAGCTGGCTGCCCGCGGTTAGCGGCGTGCGCCAGCCTCGAGCGCGCCGCGAGTCCTTGCGAGGGAGCGGCAAAGTGCTGGGGAGGCTGGCGTGCCGTGCCCGCCGCTGGCCAGCCTGCCCTGCCTCGCCTCGGCAGGGCTAATCCTGCCCTTGCATCTGGTTTCGCTTTGCTCCTCACTCCAGCACCCGTTACAGACGGGATTTCTTTCTTGCTGCCTGAGACTGTAGATTCTCACACGCTAGACGTAGGGATGAGATTGCAGTTTATTTACTCTACAAGCTTGTATTAAATTTCTCCCTCTAGAAACCACAATCCAGTCTCTCTCCTCTTCAGGGACTGTGAATTTTCCATTCTCAGGATCTAAGCGTTGGACTGAACCCATGTTCCAGCTCAAGCCTCTTCCCTTTCTTGTGCCTGTATTAAAGTAGGTTCAGTTCACTGATAAGCGAGCAGCAAAGAGATATGGGGGCAGATCTAGGCTGCCTCCGCTTAGCAAGAAAGTGGATCCCTCCGAACGCAGGCGCTTGGCATTTCCACCTTCCCGTTTTCACTTAGGGTAAATGCAAAAGAAAAACATACTGAGCTGCAGGAACAGCCCCTGCATGGCGCAGTGTTCAGACATCACCTGCGAGAGATCTCAAGAGAGGAGGAGAACAACTGGCTCTTGCTAATATAATGCTTTGCCCTCCTCTAGTGGTACTTGTGATCTGAGACTTTCAAAGGAATTACAAATATTAATACAATAACCTTCTACTGCCAGTTGTAGCTGTTTCCCCTTGCGGAGCTGAGGCGACCGGAGCATGGGTTGGGTGAGCTCTCCTTGCAATCCAACGGGAGAGGGCACCCACTTTAACCAGCACCTCTCGTTTCGTCCCCGGGTTGATGGAGATGTAATCCAAGTCTTCAAAGGATCATTTTTTTTCATGCCGGATCTGTAACTGTTGAACAGGTCTCATTAGTTTTATATGTTGTATGCAAGCTTATGCCTGCCATAGATGTGTGTTGACACTTTTATCTGTCCCTCCTCAGCCCGGGTTTGGGTGGTTTCGAGCACACTGAATGCAGCTTTCTGGCTTTTCCTTGTGACCGTGCCAAAACTTCCTTCCCCTCTCTGCCTTGGACCCAGGGTGTCTGTCAACTGATCTCATCGCTAGAAAAAAAGCAATTTGCCTGAGCGCAGAAGTTTTGAAATGCAAATAGTTTCAAAGGCACGTTGGCTAACGTGGAGCCAAGAGAGACGAGCGTGCTCACTGCCCCCGGGCTGGCTCCGGCCCTCGGAGGCACAGCGAGAGGAATTTTGCTGGTTACAGTTAACTAGTGATATCATGGGAACAATAAAATAAAATGAAGCAGTTGCTCCACTTGTACCAAAGGCTTGGGAAAAGACAAGTTGCCAGTCGTTCCTGTTGGGAGCGGAGCGAGAGCTGGCCGGCTGTTGAGCCCGTGGTGTCAGTGCCAGGTCTGGGAAGAGGGAGATGCTGCGTGTGCTCCAGCACACCCCACGCCGCAGCGAATGCTCTTGGCCTCTTTGTGCCGTGCCAGCCTCCCAGACAGTGTGGGCTTTTCTTTAGTGTCTGCATTATGGCTGTGTCCTGGGATCTCCATTTGTTTTCTTGGCCAGCCGGAGCCCAGATTACTTTTCCTCATCTGCTTTAGGTTTTGTTCTGCCTGGTGTAGTCACTGCTGTAATTCCAGCACACCCCTGAGCCGTGCATCTGCCCAGCCTGGGGCTCCTCCTGACAGACCTGGGCAAGCTGCCACCAACGCTTAGTGCTAGTCCTTTCCCCTTCTCCAACAAGGCTTTCGAGCAGCCCTGCCTCTCTTTGGGAAGCTTTGTGGACCTTTGTTGAGGTTATAGTTTGCTCTGAGTCAAAGTGTTCTTGATTCTAGTACTGGAAAAATCAAAAAAGAACTGGGAAAAGAAGTGATGTTCTTAGCTGGTATTTCACAAGCTTACTGTGCTTCCCAACCACCCTGGAAGTCATCAGTATGTTGGGCAGATCCTCCCAGTGATCGAGCCCATGGGATAAACCACGGTCTTGCCAAAATAGGCAAGTCATGAATACTGAAGCTGCAGTTAATGTTACATACACTTAGAAGTCCTGATGAAAACCAAAGATAACGTGACAGTTACTGTAAGAAATGCATGTTAGAGAAGTAGACTACTATATCCTGTGTGGACTGTCTAGCATCCGTCTGCCTGCGGCCATGTTGTGCACTGGTGTGAAGGACCTGATCTCGGAGCGGGTGGGCTCTGCAAAGCCTCTCTCGCCGCAGAAATCACTGCAGAGGCTGAGTTGGGGAGGTACTGCAGTTCCGTCCCTTCGCACCGGGGAGCTGCTGCTTACGTTGGCTCCCGCTGTGTCGAATGCCAGTGGTGCCTTGGGAAGCCTGCACATCATCCTTCCAAATCTTACATTTGCAGAACACACTTTTCCTGTAATGATAAAAGACTAATTACAGCTACCCAGAATCTTGTCTGAAAATAATTCCCATCCTGTGTCTAGGATGACCAAGGAAAACAAATGAGATGAATAAATAATAAAATTTGCAGAACGTGTATTTTGCCAGAGACAAAACAGATTCAGATCTGTATGTGCTATGTTTGGAGCTAAGTTTAGAACTTGGGATTTTGGACAGACTTCTAAATATTGACATGCAGGGTCTCAGGCCCTTCTCACAGATTGCAAACATCCCACGTTCTTGGCTATTTTCATGTCGGGATCCATGCTCTGTTACCTTTCCAGGGAGAATTTAACTCTGACCCTTTATGCAGAAAGAGCCAAGGGCTTTGGGAAAAATTAGAAGCCGATAGCTTCTTATGCTACCAGATCATTTGGTCTATCTTTGAAGCATAAAAGGAGGGGATGGAGTAAGACACAGCTCTTGCATCTGTGAAATTCTTTCCCATTGGCAACCTCCCTACAAAGTCGTAAATAATGGGGATCTTCCAATTCAAGACATAAGTGCTGTCATAGGCGTTGGCTTTCCCAGCCTCTGTAGGTCCCTACACATGGAGGGAGATCCCAGTACAGCCTCCTGGGGCCAGGGCTGGATTTAAAGCCACTGCTTAGAGCAGTGCATTGGATGCAAACAAGCGTGCCCAGCAGCAGAGCTAAAAGCAGAGCATTTCCATTTGGTTTTCCTGGCCTGGTGCATGCTTAGCGTTGCAGGGTGAGGGAGAGGTCCCCCCAGTCCCCCTCTCGCCACGCCGCCTCCGGCACGGTGTGATGCTTTGCTCCCAGCCGGGTGTCGGGGACCTGTTTCCACGTGGCACGGCAAGTCACAGGGAAAAGCGCCTTTGATGCGTTTAGCGTGCGGGCTTTCTGAGCCCGCATCTTTTGCCCCTCGTCGTAAGCGTAGCTGCGTTGACTTCAGCTGAACAAGTCCAGAGCTAGGCCAGTGCCAGAGCAGAACCAGCCCCTGCTTGCATTGAAGATGGAAATGCAAATGCTTGCCCACAGGCTGCTGGCTCCCCGTGCCATTTGGTCTCCGAATACTCTGCGTGCTATATTTCTGTGTCGTAATTACCAGTCTGGTTCCTAACGGCTATAAAGCTGTCCTCAGGAGGGCGTGATGGATGATGTTGTGTTGTTAGAGTGGCCTTTTCTGGGGAGTGTTGCTAACTTGCTGGCATGTTCCTTGAGGTGATCCTCTGCTGCTCCGTTGCTTCAGAGCGAGCCACAATTCCCCACTGCTTTCACTTCCCAGTTGAACTGGTTGCTCTGAGGCTGCAGCTCATGTTTTCACTGCTGATGTATAAAGAAAAGAAGCTGAACTTTTTCCTTGAAGCAGAGAATTTACCAGAATGACTCAGCAGCGGCAATGTAGCTTCAGATGGTCAGTTACAGGGAACACCACCTCTAGTCATTATTCTAAACTACTTGCACATGTCTTTGCACCTTATTTCTTCTCTCTGGTTATTCTGAAAGAGTTAAACTTCATCGTTCCATCAATGTTGGCAAATTAGCTCTGTCATATGGTATCGTTTCTCTTTCCTCTCGAATGACTTAGATGATTGACTAACAAAATATTTAAAATACTTGATCTGAAATTTGCTTTTGGGTAACGTTCAAGGGTTTATACTTCAGGCTTCATTACTGGAGAGCCTGCCTGCTGTTAAACTGTGAGCATTCCTGCAACACGCCAACCGAAAGCACCTTGCATGCTATCACACTTTCCTGTTTGCAAGGTCAGAGAAAGGCTTGCAGTAAGTATCCGGCATGACTTCCTTGTCTCTACAATGTAGTTGTAGAGGGTGGGATCTGTCTCATTTAACTCAGACAGAACCTGACTTTTAAGCAGCTGAAATTAGACATCTTGGCTCCCTCTGCAATGAATAGACAGAGATAGTGCCCCAAAGGGAGAACACTTCAGTCCTTAGATTGATGTCCAAGGGAGGTTTGAGGAGATGCCCCGTGGTGATGTCCACTCTCTCCACTGATTATAGGAGTTGCCTACGTGACTGGCTAAGACTGTACACCTGACTTGCATGTGGCAAGATGGATCCTAGCTGCAGGCGCACATTTTTAAAGGTATTTATGTGCCTAAACAATCAGAAGACGCCTTGCAGGATTTACAGAAAGGTTCTTCAGTTCCACTGAAATAAATGGGATTTAGTTTAGATAAGGCAGACATTTGGGAAATCTGATGTCTCACGTATTCGTCTAAACACTTCAGAAGAATGTGTGCCTGAATGTTCTCTCAAAGTAAGGTCAGGTTTGGCTGACAGACATTTAATATGTTTGATCTTAACGTGACCCTCAGGAAATAACAAACTTTTATTTCAAAATAAATGCTTTATTCGGAAGAATTGAAAATAGAGCCTTTCGCACTGCTTCTTTTGAGTGATGCATTCCTTCCCACCAAGGTCTCAACTACAGCATCCTGCCTGGCACTGAACGGTACCTTCCCTTGATGGTAAGGGGGAAGGCAGCACGGTCTGAGTCCAGTTTTTCCTTGGGATGTGCAGGGCTAGAATAACTCTCCTATTCCCTGTATAGACTCTACGTATTTCTTTCTGTTCCTAAAACACTAGGAAAAGGCACTGCTAGCCTTGACTTCCAGCTTTCATCATGTCCCTTGACTGCTAAGCCTGGTTTCAGAAAGGAGGCAACTTCGTGCTAGCTCATAAAAAGTCCAAAACAACAACAAGAAAAAAGCCCCAAACAAACCCCCTTGTGTCTCGGGTCCAGACATCCCTTCTTGAGTTGTAATTTGTGGCTGTCTGATCACTTCAGAGTTGTAGCACTGATTTCCTCACTCCTCCTGAACGCCTGCCATCTCTCCCCAGGCCTGGAGAGGGGCCGCTCTGCTCGCTGCACTTCTGGGCTGCTCTCAGAAACGCTGCTCCTTCCTTGAAAGCTGGAGGGGGAATAAATCACCGGCAACCTGACAAACCTGCATGAAATTCAGACACAGTAAAACCAAATGCAGTGGCTAAATGCAGCTCCTGTCCTCCATTCATGGTTTTCACGCCCATGCTTACGCTTGTGAAAGCTGTGCTACATCAACAGGTGTGTGTGTTTGGATCCAGCTGTGCTCCTTTGGCAGGATGGCGACTAGTCACATCTGGTTCCCCTTGATTATACTGCTGAGAAATCACCTTTTTCTCATTTTGAAGTAGTGAAGATGGCAGAAGGTCCCTTTATTCACAGTAATCAATTTGAGTTGGAGGGTCCTCTAAACTTGCAGACAAAAGAATAGCAAGATCCCGTAAGCTGGAGCTACCAAAGGTCAAAGCAGAAATAAGCCAAGAAGCTTTTGTACACAGAGCATAAATAATTATCACGACATCCTTTTCAGATGTATGGTAGATTTTCTGTCACTTAAAGCCTTTAAATAATGACTGAGTATTTCTCAAAGTTGGATTCAAGACAATCAACAAGTTACCGGGCAAAATACAAGAATTGTTGCAAGAAATTCATAGCAAAACACAGCACAGGTTACCTGTACTTCAGCTTTTATCGAACATCACTGCCTGCCTGTAGGATCCCACTACTACTAAGTCAAACTCGGTGTCTCACTTGGCACCCAAAGGCTGATGTTTCCCATCTGCGAGGAGGCTCACAGCTTGCTGGTAGTGCAGGAGCGCACAGACCAGGTGTGACAAATCCGCTTCGGGCTTCCAGCCATGTCTGCCCAAGGCTTTCGCTTGACCTCTTAAGAGGTCAACCCTTTCTCCCCAGCACCCTTTTCCCAGCTCCAAACTTCATCCCAGGAGACAGCATCACATCCTAACTATACACGCTGCAGCAGGGCAAAGAGCTGCTCATTCCCACAGTGGGACCTAGCCATCAAACTAGAAGATGGAGCTGATGTTGTGGTAGTTTATTGGATTCGTGCGTGACTTTGGCTGAAGCACCTCCGCAATTTCTGCATTTGGCTAAGAATTTCTGTAGGGAAAGTTACTTTAAGCTAAAGTTCAAAGTTCCGGGGTACTGGTGGTCCAGACCTGATCTTCTGTGTAGGCAGTCTTGAGTCCAGCTTAACTCTGTGAACATCACCCAGGCCCCTGAGCTACCAGTTATCTGTTAAATAGACACCTCTGAGGGTCTCAAGTGGGCTGATAGGAAATATTAGACCAAGTGGCTTAAAATAGAAATGAAACCTTTGGATTCTGGCCTTGGTGCACTCCAAGCAGAGCGGGGGGTGGCCCGGTGACTGAGACCGAAGGAAGAAGAAGCAAAGTGGGGATGGGAGTGGGGTGGAGAAACATGTTGCTGTTTCTAATTCGGGCTCAGCCTCTGACTAGGCATCACTTGGGCCAGCTGCTGTATTGAGCTCCCTCTGGAGAACCACAGGCTTGGGCTTTTTTCTTTTCCTTGCTTCTTGGGCGGGGGGAAATAAAAAATAATGCTGGAACATCCTCACTGGAAAACTAGATGCAGCATCTTGGAGCAGAGTTTTCTCTGGTAAATAAATTTCAAGATGAAATCAAACTAAACAAAGCTGCTAACTAACCCAGCCCCACTGCTGAAGTGTTTTGTTGGGTTTTCAAATGTCTTTGTGATGATTCTGTACTTTCCGTGTTCTCCCAGTGCCATGTCGAAACGTTACATGACTTGAAAGCCCGGAAGTCATGGAAGGAGGTAGGGGGAGGAGGAAAATACAAAGCAAGTTGTACAGATGGCTATCGGGGAGGGGAGGATTTTTTTTTCATAAGCCCCAGTAACCACATGAAAGCTCTCTAAAAAATAACAAAACCGACTTCTCCATAGCAGTTCTAGCAGCGCAGGTAGTAAAGGCTGGTATTAATTACCTGATTGAGCTTATTGCTGCAGGTGGGAGCTAGTCACAAGCTAAAGTGCTTGGGTGGCCAGTCGCACTGGTTTCCATAAAGCTAATGGGACACCTTGTCAACCCCAGCCTCCTCCCTGGAGCCCCGGGAGGAGACACAGAGCAGGTTTCTGGAAGACGTTGCACTGAGAAATCTCCCAGAGGAGCCCGGCCTGGCTTTCTGGAGCCACCTGGATCCAAATATGTGCAGACATGTGTGTCTGTCTGTAAACCAAACCTGCTGGAAGAAGAAACACTTGTGTGACACAAACAACCACCTTTCGGAAGCCGGCACGGTGGGTGCTCCAATTAACAGTGCCACGAGGATCGCTGTTGCTCATGAGTTCATTACAAAAGACAGACAGACATCTGCAGGGGTCTTAAAATAATGACTCCTTTTATCTGGTGATTGGCAGAGGTGGGGTGACAAGGATATGCTGCTTAGCATAAACTGACTTTTTCTTCTCTTTTTTGGATACCAACAGAAAACATAATGCGGGCACTCGAAAACAGCAGCTCGGTGGAGGATGGCAGGGCTGCAGCAGTCTTTTGCTTCACTCGCCCTGCATTAGTATGGTCTTCCCAAAACACTCACCCTTAGGCTCGAGCAGAGAGTAAGCCTTCTGGTCTGCTCCTCTCCAGAAAGCTACTGGTGCTTTCCGAGGACACGTTTTCCCTGCAGCACTGTGTGTCCTCAGTAGCCCTGTGTGCCGGCTGCACGGACAGGGACCCTGGGCGTACCCAAGTGCCTCGTGCCGAGCCGTTTCGGGCTCTGTGGTCGGGTCCATCACCATCATTGCAGCCGTCTGAAGGCCAAGGCATTGCTCAAACCGTGAAATAATGGCAGAAGTACCCTTTGAATTTGTCCTCTTCCCAAGGATGTAAAGCTCTGCCGTTTCCTAAAGGCAAAGCAGCTTTGCATCACTCTCAGCCTCTTTGGTCTCTTTGACTTGAGAAACAGCCTGAAACTCTCCAAGGAGATAACTATTTCAGGGCTGCTCCTGTCCAAATCAGTCACTGGGATGTCCATACGGGAAAGACTTGTGCCAGTTCAGGTTTCTCATGAGTCTTCTGAGATTCCTGAGGTTTTAGTCTAATTTATTTTTCTTAAACTAGGCCCAGCAACAGAAAGTAAGAAGAGGTTATTAGCTATTTTATAATTATACTCTGACCTTTTACAGTAGTTTTCAGTTAGGGACTTCAAAGCCATTTGCAAACTTTCATGAACTAAGTCTCAGCATAAAGAAGTGCCACCTTATTTTTCAGGTCAGAAAAGTGTTTTCCCAAAATATATGAGGAGCTGAGCTGGGATTAGACCCCAGACCCCCAGCTCACAATCCCTTGCTTTAACTGCTAGCTCAGCTTTGCTCATTCTGGCATGGGAAAAGCAATTGGGAATAAGAAGCTATTACTGGGGCAGGCAGTCTATAGGGGATAGAGTTACAGTTTTTACAATAATGTATTATTTAGGACTGGGTTGCGATTTGAGATGGACTCAAGCTGCAAATTCAGAGGCACTGCTAGGACTGAATACTGAAAACCCCAGAGCGGAGAAGCATTTGAGTTTGAGGTTTGGGTTCTATTACTGTGGATTTCCAGAGGTGTCCGTTGCAGAGGTCTACAGCACATCTTCTGCAGCACTTATCTCTTGCTCTCAGTGCTTCACTTTGCCATGCAGGAGAAGAGACGGGAAGGTTTTCTGTGCCATGCTGTTATGATTCCTCCCTTCTTATTGACCAACTCCGGTAAAATTAGTCATGGAACTAATAGAAGGGGCGAGACTTTCTCGTTAAAATGTTTTTCTTTCGTGCCTCCTCTTGCATAGCTACGTATTTGAAATGTGCATCAAAATAGAAAAAAGGGATGCTGATTTGTTTTATTTGGTCTTTCATTTGAGGATTGCTGGCTGTTTTCAAACTGAACTTAAACGGAAGGCCACAAGAGTTTAAACCTGATTAAAAGGATGCAGGCGAACATGAAATGCTGCTCTCCAGAAGCTATCAGACTCCCTGTTAATCTGTGCTGACACCTTTTGAGCATCAGGGTTAAGAGACAATAAAGAACATGGGGCAAATAGGATCAAGACAAAAAAGTGAATTAGTGAATTAATGAAGAAAGATCTTGAGAAAAATGTCTTTGATACCTAAAAATAACCAATAGTGTGTATTAGTCTAAAAGCATATTTTCAATGCAGGGATAAGTGCACGCAGCAGGGAAGAAAAGGCAAGAGAGAGGCTGTAGTAGAGTGTAGAGGGTGAATTTAACTGACAATAGATCACTGGAGTCTGTGGTATCGCCTTTAGAGGGTTAAAAGGCTAAACATCTTTGTATTTAACAGAAGATGCTCCTAGAATTCTCAAAAGCAAAAGATGGAGAGAAAATCTGCTGCCTGGGAACTTGAAAGAGATACACTTTTGAGCCCGGAGTCTGGAAAGCTGCAAATCTATTCAATGGGGGAGACCCAACAGATCCATTTCTTCTCTTCAGCACTGCAGGGAACAGGCTCGGACCCGGGGGATTTGCCATTGCTGAGACCATCCCCAGGTGTTTCACTCGCCCCGTGCTCAGGCCGCGTGTCCTGCCCCACGCCCGGGTCGCTCCAGGATTAATTCATCTGCAGCTTAGGTTGAGAGGAAGAGTTTTCAGGGCCTTTCAACCTCATTTGTAGACAAATGCTCTTCTTGACCAACGGGTGAGGAGGAACCTCAGCCATGAAAGGTTTGCTTTGCTTGGGAAGGGTTTGCCGACAGCGTGTCAGGTGTGGCACTGCGGTCTGTCCTTGGTTTCATAGTGAAATACTTCATACCGCTTTGCTGAAAATTGCTCTCGGGTATTAATCAGACTGGAGGTTACAGGGCCAGGACCGAACCGAATGATTATAATTCAGAAAACTACTATAATTTGCTAATCGTTCTCTTTGCTAGAATTTTACCACACACTACTTGAATCAAAAAGTCACCCTTTTTTTGTAGGGAAGGCATACTTTGTAGGTAACCTGCCCTCTCTAAAAACCAATAAATGATGTTCTGGGAGAATAAAGATCTAAGGATGCTCTGCAGAAAGGAATAACATGAACAAAGCTGTACCATACATTAAAATCGGCAAAACTGCTTAAGGCAATCCAATTGCATTTTTTTATTAGTATTGTGTTGTGATGCTAAACAGAAAATGACAACTGTGAATAAGATAAAGGTCTTCATTGTGCATGAAAAATTTAAATTGTTACTTTAAGGAAAGATATTTTTTTTTTTAAACACCATAAAACATTTATGATAACATTTTACAAAATTAGGAAGGGGAGAATTGGCTTGAAGTCTTCTAAACCCATTAAATTTGCATGCTGTTGTTCAAAGCAATGGTTAAAAAAGCAAGAAAAGGAAAAGGTCTAGAAGGCATGAATATATATATATTTGAATACATATTTGACAGCTTTATCTGAGAATGAGAAGCCTGGTACTTGAAGTGGTTTAAGGCTGAATAAAAGTTTTGTCTGTGGGTTAGGCTGAGAATTTCTGAACAGTTAATGATTGAGGTGGAGCACGAACTTTCCATGCTACGCATGGTTTTATCAGAAAATTTGGAAATAACTGCCCATGCGAGTGCGGGGAGCAGAGCAAGGAGGAGGTGGGGAGCAGGGAAAACCATACCTCCGCTGAGAACACGCAGTGAATATCACACCTCTTGCCATGCTGGGGGGGACGGGTCCCTGGTCGCCCCCACCTGCCCGGGGAACCAGGCGTGCCGGCCCCGTCCTCCTCCCCGCCTGCTGGAAGAAGCCCTCCCTGCCACTCTGAAGGCAATCACCTCCCGCTCCACCCACCCAACAAGGATAGCAATTTGTTCCTTTTCTAACAAAAATTAATTGTGGCACAGGAGTAAATGTGAGGACTTCAAACGAACAAGTGATTCCGACTGGAAAAGTTGGCACTTGGAAAACAAACACGAGCAGCAGCAACATCATTGCGTGTCATGCTGAACTCGGAGAAAGACTTTTGAAATCCCGACTCTGCACACTCTGGTCGGCGGAGCGGCGGGAAACCCGCTCGCTGCGTTTTGCTGGTTAGTAATTACATTTTTCATATTTTATTTATTTCCTCAAAAGAAACAAGTAATTATTACACAATCCTTTCCCCATACCACTTTGGAAGATTTATCAATTATAATCTAGGAGAATGGCCCCATGTTAGACTTCAAATGCGTCTCATTAAAGATATTTTTTAGGAAGAGTGGTGGAAAAACAAAGAACTGCTGTGCTGTTGTCTTTTACTTTGCTTTAATGTCGGGTTCAGAAGTAATGATGTTGGGAACAATCATTCTTCAAGCCTCTGTTTCCTTGTGTTTACTCATTAAACACAAGAACCAGGTGCTCTCACGGGGAAATGCTCATTCTAACATTGGCTTTAGAAATCAAAAGTCTCTTCACTTTCGCTAACAAGCACAGCTTCGCAGGGAAGGGACTGGGAAAAGAGCAAGCAGGACCTGCTTTAAAAATGAAATATTAGTACCCAGCCCTGCAATATTAGCTCATAGAAGCTGTCCTGATTTGAGAGAGATATTGGCAGGAGGCGTATGATTACAGGGTATTCACGCTGCCTAATGTTTGGTCTCGGTGTTCAGAGCCCCCCGCATTGCTCCTGGTGAGAGAGGGGCTCCTTTAGGAGCAGCTCAGAGCAGCGAAGGTCGGCTTCTGCTCTCATCCTCCTCCAGAGGTACCTGGCCTTCTCCACTGATGAGCCGAGGTAATCGGCTCCCTCGCTTATGCAGAGTGCATATTGCCGTGGAAGATATTTCAAGCTCTGTGATATCTCGGGAGCAGTTCAGTGACCTAAGTGTAGGCATCTCATGCCACTTTGGACTCCTCAGGGCATGCGGGAGGTCTGTGCAGGGGCTGTTGGGTACAATACCAGCCAACGGGAGACTCGTACCTTCTGATGGAGCATGTGGAGGTTGCAGAGGTGCCCCAGGGCACCTAAAACCTCCATCTACACGCTTGTGTTTAAGCACATCTCCACCCCAGATGTGACGTGCTGCCCAGATGTGATGGGGTCGCATCAGGGCTTGAAAGATAGAAACGCTCTTGCTTCTGGGGGAAGTTCACTCAGTTTTCTTGAAGTTTCTATAGGCAGAAATTAGAAGCCCAGAGAACAGGTCCGAGCTGTGAAGCTGCCTTGACTCTGGAAGTCACTCTGTCGTCTGTGCCCAGAATATTCAAAATTTGGTACCAATATTTGCTTATGAATCACCTTTGACTCCTGTGGCAATGAGGGAACAGGAAAACTCAGGATTAAGATCTCGAGATGATCTTCTTCCACTAGTTTTTCATATCGGGCATACCTGGTTTTGACAACCACAGGGAAACAGAGCTTATCTGTTGTACGGATGTCACCACCGAGGCTGGGAGGGAGGAAAATGCTCTCCCTTTGGATGGATGCACAGAAGGTGGAATGAATATATATGCACAGGAGGCAAAGAGGCTGCCATGTAACGACCGTTGTGTGTGGAAAAGCCCTTGGGTATCTTGGTGGAATGCTGAAAACTTCCATATTTCCACAAAGTGGTTGAAATTTTCAACAAAAAAGTAAATTCTTCTTTTACTGTGGAGTAGAAAACTTCCATTTCTGCAGGAAATGCTTTTTTGCAAGATTTCAACCAATCCTAATTTTAGCAGCACTTTGGTGAAGCTCAGGGCTGGACCTTTATTTGTGCTGATTTAAACCAGTGCCTCCCCCCGGCTGCGAGTGACGGGAGCGGCAAAGGCAGCGTGCGCTCAGGGCGTCAGCCAGTCCATTCAGGTGCCGACCTCCATTAATAATTATTCAAATTGCAAAACTGGCCTAAATGGGGTTTGCTGCAGCACCTTGCTGGAGGGCTGCTCCCGGCCCCGGCTGCTGCGCGGCTCCACTCGCCAAGCCCCCGCGCCTTTGAGCGATCCCATTGATGCAGAACTTGAAGATCTGTGTTAAAAGCGGTGAACGCTGCTCTCCCGCTTCTAGCCCACCTTCCCAGAGCCAGTCGCTTAAACTTTTTACTTGTCCTGCAGGAAAGCCTGTTAGTGGGAAGATATCAAGGGGAATCTGTGTAGATCTGATTGGCAAGCTGTGTTCTTAGTTCTTGGTGCTTTTTTGAGTCGTCGTCTTTTCCCCAGCAGTGCCTTTTAATTCTGGTTTTATAGCTGACCTTGTTACTGTTGTTAGTACAGTTTTTTCCTTTCCCTTTTTTTCGGCGTAGCACTTCTGTAAATGTTTTTGTTCTTTGTTCTAGTTCACTGTCCCTTTGAGGTTCCCTCTGATGTCTAGTCAGTGGCGTGTTTTTGATAAATTCTTCCCTAGCTGGTGCATCTTCTCTCCAGGTATCAAAAATCAGGGCAATGGTTATTGAAGGGACGCTCATTAGAGTGATATATGATTTCACTGCTGCTGCCGCCACTAAGGAGTGGGTGCCTCCAAGTCAACAAATGGGCCAGCATTTAAACAAAGAAGCAGGAGACCTGCCCTTTCAGACCCGCCGGGTAAAACCTCAGCCGAGCACCGGGCCTTTGTGCGCGGGGCTTTGATTGCCAGACGCGTGATGGGGAAAGCAGCGTGCTCTGCAAACTACCTGTCAGCTGCATCCCACCCTCAGCCCAGTCCCATACCTACCATCAAGGGGCAAGACTGGTGTCCTGCACAGTCTCGTGCAGCAGAACTGTGCTTGGAGGTTCAAGGTGAATAACTGAAAAATGGAGGGCAAAACGAGCTCTGTTTTGTACCTCTTCACTGCTTACAACATCTCTTCTTGCAGTGTACGTGAAGGGGGCTGCAAGACAGACACAGGACTGGCCAACAGGGCTAGAAAGTTCCTAAAATCCTGCTGGCACAACAGCCGTGTTCTGGTGTTGGCCTCCGGGCTGCTCCATGGGATGCTGACCCGGCTCTCGCCCCCTCAGTGGGTATGCTGACCTGAACCACGTCCTTGGCTTCAAGCTCAGCCCAACCAAAAAAATCTGTTCTGGGGCAGAACCCAAGTCACACGCAGTTCAAAGCGGTTTCTTTATGTGTTAAGGGTTCAGCATAAAGCTCTGCCTCCCTGGGAACCTCCTTTTCTATCCACCTGCCCCCAGGCACTAAGAGATCATCCACTGCACAAGGTATTTCTGAACTTGACATAAAATTTGTTGTATCTTCTTGAAGTCCTCTATGGACAGAGAGCAGAGCAGGCAGGACCAGCAGCTCCAGGTTCTTTGTAACAGCCAAATGGAGAACTGGGGAATCTGGGGATCCTCATAAAAGGGAAACCAGCAGTCCCACCTCTGTACTTTCCCAGCATAGACCTTTTGTCTTGGATTATTCAGGAAGCTTTCTTGTGTTATGCATGGTAAATAGGCTTTCCTTGAGTGTCTCTTATGTCAGAGGTTTAACAACGCGAAGGGCTTTGTTCTGGTTACAAGCATTGCAAAGAACATCTCTAAGGTTTGTTTACACCAAAGGGCAATGGCATAATCATCCTCAGTGCATCATGCAAGGGCTTGCAACAGGAAAGGTAAAGTCTAATGACCTTCATTTCTTAAATGCCTTCCAAACTCCTCCTCAGACACTAGAGGGTGAAGCTCTGCAATTCCACTGAAAAGTAAGTAACAGAGGGAGAATGAGCCACTGAAAGGTCAAAGACAGTGTCTGAGCCAGGAGACTTGGCTGCTTTGATTATGTCAGCACTGCCCTATATTCTAAGAACCTTTAGGAAATTAAAGAAACTGTGAATTGAACAAAGCTGAAGTTAAAAACAAGGTTGAGTGGCCTCTGGTGATGCCTTTTGTACTTTTGAAACATTGCAAGATGCTGCTCCCTGACCAGGCAGGCCCCATTGGCAGTGCTGAGGATCCAGCAGAAATTCTGCTGGAGTCCAACAGGACACAGATTCCCAGGACCATCAGCAAAGCGACTCAAACAAGGTAGCCTTAAAATAAATTAAACCTTAAATTCTCTTCATGGTTTCACTTTAGGAATCAAACCAACTGCCAAGTGCAAACACTGGAAGTAGATCCCTTAATTTAACATTAACTTTCGCTTGTTGCAACTTGATAGGCATACTCTGAATGCACCACTACTTTGTTCTAACTCTAATTCACTCATCCACACCTGCCTAAGCTGCTGGTGACTTTCTCAGTTGGATGCACATGTACACGTCCCGGTGTTGAGCTGTGTCAGCAAACATTGCGCCTTGTTGCTCTAAAAAGATTGCAAAATGCTTGGTTGGTGCCAATGAGCAAGCTTCACGCAGCCAAAAGTGAAATGCAAATAGGAGGTTTGGCCCATTGCTGGTGAGACTCTTCAAAGCAGGACTCCCCTTCCTGTGATGTGTAGACTTTGAGATGGAATCCCCCCAAGCAAGAACAGCTCTCAGAAGGGATGCCAGCACCTGGTAAAATCAAAGCTTTGAAGATGGGCCTCCCCACTGATAGAAGTCTTTGCATAAATATCCTCCTATCTTCTCTGATGCCTTTCCAGTGTCAGCAAACTGGAAGCTACAAAATCAGGAGAGGGGTGGGATCCCTCTGATGCACCCTCACTGGAACAGCAGGTCTTGGGTTTGCTGGAGGCTACCACCCAACTGCGTGGATGGATCTGACTGACCTTTTTCTGTCTGACTAAGGGGTCTGGCAGGTGAATTCTAGCAAATCTTGCTGGGGTGGTTGGAGATGTTATCGCACCTCCGCTTCCCCTCCTGTCCTACCCCCTGCCCGCCACTCCCTCGCGGAGCTGGCAGAGCGAAGCTGTGCTGGCACCATAAGCACTTGAGGGAAAGCCCAGCGGCTTCACTGAGACAGGCGAGGAAGGGAGGCTTTCTACCAGACTCTGCAGGGCTAGGTCTTTGATTCCCTGTGCCATAGGAGCAGAAACCTCCCCCGGGGGCAGGGCAGGGAGATAATGGGGCAGTAACAGCACCGAAAGCTTTTGCAGATCTCACCTGCTGGAGCCCTAACGTGCAAAATTCTCCTTGTTGGATATCCCCAAGGGAGATGATGGTGCGGCAAAGGAGGGCAGATGCTATGACTTGTCTTCGCTGTACCATTGTGTTGTCTTCCAGTGGAAGGTTTTCTTCAACCACCTTCTCCCCTGACTTTCTCAAAAAGAAAATCAGTCATTTCATCCTCTTCCCAGAACCAGCTGCTCCTCCTCTTCCTCAGGCTGTTCTTCACCAAAGCAATGTTTTCCTTGTACCAGGCAGGGTATCAGATGGCTCACAAATGATTTTATTATTATTTGTTTGGACACCCTTTTACTTTAATGTATGACCAGCTGAATTACAAGGAAAAATTATTTTGTTGGCTAAAATCTCTCTTTCTTACAGCGGAGCCTTAAAGCTCGAACTTTTCCTCATCCCTGAAAGATTCCCACTAACAGGGCATATGAAACGGGAAGGAGTGAGGCTCCGTCTCATTCTTCATCCTTTCCTCTAATCAGGTGATGCTCCTCGGCACCCTGCGATACCTGTCTTGGAGCCTGTTTTGGGGTGAGGAGTGTCCTCTGGCCAGGAAGGAAGGGGGTGGAAATAAAAAGAAAACGCCCCAGGCTCTCCCTGGGAAGAGGAACCGGGAGTGCAGTGGCTTGGGTACATGGGCCAGGAGAAAGGCGTTGGCTAATGAAATGTCCATGCAAGTCATTTGGTGCATGGATAAAGGGCACAAGGAGTCCGTGCGTCACTTTCTGGTTGCGTTCTTTAGGAGACCAACATGGTCTGTGCTCCTGAGAGCATAGTCGATAAGAGACACGTTGCTCCTCTGCTTGTCCTTCTCCAAGTCCTTGAAGATCTAGTCTTCCTAGCTTGGGGTACTTTGGGAGGGAAATGGATGTTTGCATTGAAATGCCCGGGAGAGGGCTGCTGTGGAGGAGGGGGTCCCTCTGGGGGTCTCTCATGTGGAGCACGGCTGCTCTTCGGTCTTCGCAGAGGGAAGCTCAGCCCCATGCTTGCTCAGCTGGATTATTTTGATCATTTCAAAATGTTTCACTTCTGAACAAGAAATCCACTGCTTATGTCCACCAGACCCAAAACTGGAACTCTCCGTTAAACATGAAACTGGAAGTATGTTAAAACTGCATCTTACCGTCTTAATGAATTATCTGTTTTAAAAGGGGAAAACAGTGAAGAATTGCTGGCGTCAGTGTGGAATAAGATTTTTCAAAGGAATTACCCCAGCCAAGGCCCAGGATAAAAGTATTTTCAATAATAGCATTAGACCAAGAAGAAGCACAGCAAGAAATGCCAACTGTAGTCTCTAAATGCTTAAGAGGCACTGTACACTAACTATTTACTCTTATTAATGCTGAATTGTACAGAAGTACATTTATATTTTATACCTCTTTGAACTGGGAAATATGTATAATTCCCACAAGAGGATAAAGTATTTTTGCACTGAAGGATTAGAGAGGTGCTGTTTAAGAGGCAATTTAAGGTACAGCTGTAAAAGGGACTTTGACAGTAGGTCTGGCTGCTGCTTTTGTACTTTCGTTAGTGCCCAGAATTGGGGGATCACGTCTGCATTTTGCGAGCAAAGGCGATGAAGGTGAATGTAAGTAGCCCTAGCAGATCTTAAGCAAATTGCTGGGTTATTTGAAGGTGGAGTTCTGCTTAAAAATCAAGGAGCTGATAAATGTTTTTGACCGCTTTCCAGCCTTTGTGACGGTTTCCACCACTGTGACCCACTGGACCTTGGCCATCTGCAGCCAGAGCCTTTGTAAGGCACTTCCACTGCGATGCATCTCCTCAAAACCAGGGAGTGGAAAGTGCTTGCTCTTGCTGAATGTTCCTGTTTGAACCCAACCCATCATGTCCTTAGATGCATTTCTCTGTTGGAAGGTTATTAAGAGTGACAAGCCTCTAGTAATGTAATCTATCATTTGAATAAAGGAACTGCTGTGTTCTGCAGGTGACTCCTTTGTGGTCACGCTCGGAGGAATAGCGTAAGGAATGATTGCACATGCCTTTAAACTTCATCGCGGTACACAAAGGGTAGAAAAGATAAATAAAAGCCAAACAGCATTAGCTTGCGCCATCAAGTTAACAAGCTTTATCGCATCAGCTGGAACGGCTGGAAAAGGATACTGCCCTTTCCGAAATGAGACGGCGCCCGAGTCATTTTTATTTGCTTGAATATACCATCGAATCCAACCGCTAGCCTAGTAAGGCCAGAAATATTTTCTTGGGACGACACAATCCCATTTATGTGAAGACCTTCTGTCCCATGACTTTGCTCGATCTCTGGCAAGGCAGCTGAGGGGATGCCAGGCGGGCTCAACCCGCGCTCCTGAGAGTTTGTGTTTGCCTAACCGTAGAGAGTGTTTATTTACCACGGACCCACCACTTCGAACGTGCTCCGGCCGTGGGCTCGGTGCTGGTGCACGGGAGCACGGCTTTACCTCCTTCGGTCCGGGGCGCTGCCGCCGCCGGGGATGGGGGACAGTGGTTTCTAACCAGCAAATATCGGTTTGAAGACTCCATTGTACCAACCCACCGTGGGGAGGGGAAGAGGAGCAGATAATGAGCTACTGCATGATCAACCGCAAGAAGAAGGTATAAAAGATATAGACCATTAGAAAAGAACAAGGCTTTAAATGCCATCTGAGATTTTAGCTGAAAAGGCCTTTATTAGGTTAAAAAAAAAAAAATCTACATTTAACAATATAGAGTACCCAGTCCTGTAGATTTCTACCGCAAACTCCTCTGAAGTAAACTACAAAGGATTGTGATGTTTCTTCTTTCAGACTTTTTTTTTATATGAACTTTTTTTTAAGGCACCGTATCCCAGTGAACTATCCTCCATTTCTTTTTCTTGCTGAAGCTGCAGATGTACATTATGCTAGTGTGAAAAAAAGCTAATTAAACTGCATAGACTCTGCAGGAGGCAGAGAAGGCCTGCAGTGCACGGGGGATGATTGATTTGGACTGTCACACAGCTCTGCTGGGTGTCATAACTTAGTGACAAATAAAGGATTACAGTGTCCCAGAGTAACTCTCTCCCTTTTATTGTTCACCAGACATCAAAGCACAAAAGCATATTAGCATTTTTAATAAGTAGTTAGGTCAGTCGTGGCTTACAGTTTGGAATTACTCTATGTAAAAGTAAAAAATGAAAGAAAAACCAAACTTATTGGTAGATCAAAAAATATAATACCCACAAGGCAGGAGCGATTCTTCCATTGCGTTCGATCGAGAGTGCGTTATTTGTCTAAAACATGCAGGGAATGAGGGTTCCCAGCCCATTGTCTGAAATCTAGATTTCTAGCTATAACAATAATATTAAGAAGTGGAAAACATTTTATCAAAAAAGCAATTATTGAACTTCCAGCATTAGAGGCCTGCGTGGTGCATTATTTGTGCATTTTTCATGGGGAACTTATTGTTTTCTGCTTACAATTAGCAGTATAAAATGCTTTTTTAAATCACCTTATCTCTAATGAACATGTATCCCTGGAAATGAAATTGTGAGTATCTTGTATTTTTAAGAAAGCATAATTTGAGGGTGTTTACTTTAAATAAACAGAACTCAGATATGAAAATGTGAACCAGGATGGAATAATGAAGCTGGTGTTCTTATCGGGATACAATTAGCTCGGCATAATTGCTAACATTTCCCTTTGAAGTGGGCAGAGGCCTTTTTGATGGCGCTGGTCTGCTCTGCAGAAGCAGACGAAATGGCACGACCGGGGCAGCGTCTGCGTGCAGGATGCCGGGCTGGTCCTCGGGCGCTCGGTTGTGTCTGTGCGTTCACACTCGCAGCCTCTGCAGCCAGCGCCTGTGCAAACCCCCAACGGCAGCCAGAAAACGTCCCTTCCGACGTGGAGATGACCCAAGCGACGGCAGCGCTGCGACTCCCAGCCATCGGAGGTCTGTCGCCGTGTTGCTGGCGGAGAGCCGCTTCCAGGGTTGCATACTTTAAGATGTTTATAAATACTATATGGGGTTTGAGCTAAATCTTTATATATGAGGATCTTGGCTGGAAACACCGTTCTTTACGGTGGAGTTGATCAAAACCAGAGGTGGAGGGAGAGGTGAGGTTGGATGGCCCCAGAGCTGCTCCTCCATCACCACCCGACCCTGTGCCCACAGGCACCGGCAGCTGGTGTCAGTGAGCTCCGGATCCGGCCATGGCCAGACTGAAATCCCCTATCTTCCCTGCAAAAAGGCTGCAATAAAAATGCAAACTCCACTCTCTTCAGCTCCCCTCTCAATGGCGTAAAACTCACAGAAACATTATCAACATGTGAGATGCACTTGCTAAAATCAGTTTATTCACCCCAAAGCACTGGCACATCCTTTTGATCGCTAGTGTCCCTGTTATCGGTTGCTGTTGTAGCACTATCGTTAACACGGAGCTATTATCTTTAATGCTGCTGTTTGGGAAATTAACCCTTTACTAACTGCCTTCTTTTATCTCAAGACTTACTTCCATCTCTTTCTGCTACTGCACATTTAATTGCAAGTGCGATCCACGCTAAGAGCATCAAGGATGTTTTTGGTGGCTGGAGCCACGTTTTCTGAACCTACCGTGCAAGATAGGCAAGGAACTCAAAAGTTTCTTCTGCAATTTGTGTGAAAATGCCACATTTCAATGGGACACTTAACTGAGCTCATCTTAGATGTGCCTGTTGTATCCCCTTCACTCTGCTTCCATCCCAGGCTGGCATGGTCACCGGCAAGAGCTGATGGTACCACCAGACTCCAACAACGGGACGACTGCATCCTTCTGCGTGGACAGCAGCCTTCCTGAGGGGGATCTTCCATTACTCCTAATTATCTCCTTAGATCTAAATTTCTGATCTTCTTGCCCCTTCCTTACTTCTTTGCAGCTCTACAGACTGCCTTCCTGCCCCACCAGCACCGACAGACTTCCCTCTGTCAAGGACAGCAGCTGCCGGGGTGGAAAAGCTGCATTAGGAAAGAATAATGTGTATTTTTAAGCTGTCTCTTTATACAGCTTAGGAGCTGAAAACGAGGAAGGGAGCCAAGATCTCTGTGGAGCTCCAGCAAATATGCCATGGACCATCAATGGTGCAAGACCACATTTAGGGAACTGCTGGAATGGGCCATAACAGCTGTAAAGCAGATACAGTTTTCATATTATCCCTGGAGAGATGTTTCCTCCTTTTTTATAACAATCCTTTTAATACTTTTTAAAATGAAAACTTCATTTTCTTGGTATGAAATTACCTTTTTTAAAAAAAAAAAAATCAAAGAACTTACCATGAGAAAAAAACCTGGTGCTTGGATACCTGTGTGATAGGCACCTTATAAATACCTGCGATAAATAAGAAAAATTGACATGAAAGTAATCTTAAGAGTCTGTCTTTAATTTTCAAAGACAAGAAAATGTTTCTCAGTTAAAGACGAAATATTATTATTAACCCATCATCTTGTGCCTACACAAAAGGCACTTAAGATACAGTGGAGATGCCCAAAGTGTACAGGACTGTATTTACCATCCTGTAGGTGCCAAAACACTGAGACACGGTGCAGGAATTTTTGATGATGGAATTTCTGCCTAAATTTAATTTCCTTTCTTTGGTTCAAATAAAATCTTTCATTTAATTTTAATGTAGTGCTTTTTAGTAAATCCAAATTTACCAGACTTTGGGGCATTTAAACCTATATCCAGAACTGAATTTTGCAGTGTGAATCCACCACTAGTATTTGTGTGAGTATGCCACAATGTGTTTCAGTTATTGTATGTTCTCAGGGCTAGAAGGACAGGATGGAAGAGTCCATCTTCATATTACAGACGAGCTGGAAATCTCAACAGGACGTGGGGTCTGAATGTAGGAGGTTCTTAATCTTGGCAAGAGTCAGCAAGTCCCTTCTGTACTCACACTACAAAAGACGATTTGCATGAGCATTGTCGCAAACTCCAGTCCTCAGGATCTTATTTTTTTGCAGAACTGTGGTGACTTCCTCCTTCCCCCAAAAAAGAGCCAACAGTGTGAACTGGTTTTATTTTCTCTGTCGGACACATCGGCATAATTTATGCATACCTGCTCTGCATTTTCCAGTTATTTCTCTAGACCTTTCTGGGATCCGGGAGTCTCTTTCTATTTGTGAATCCTGTATGCTCACTTGCTTTTGTAATTTGGGAGGCTCCTGCATATTTGAAAATGATGGCTTCATTTGTTTTTCCAAGTTCTTACTGAATCACTTGTTGGTGTACAAGTGACATTCCAAGAACTGGATTAATGAAAGCGCCTTTCTTCTTTGTACAAGTTATATTACGTCAGAAATTTCTCCACACGCACACCAGTTCCAGTTATCTGATTGATATACTTAGACATCACGCATGAAATATGCCTTTATTCGTGTATTTGTGTCTATAAACTGAAAAGGACCCTTTATTCTGGAGGAAGAGTCCTGCAGCTCGGAGCTGAACTGTACGGCTCCGTCAACAGTTGAGCTGGCCGCTTGCCAAGAACCAGTCTTATCTCTTCAAGCAAAATCAGTGGAAGGAACCACAAGAGTGAATTTTGAAAGATCCATTTGGAAAAAAAACACAAACTCACGATGTCACTTCAAATCCACGGCCGGCAGACGCTGGCTGGCGCACCCTGCCCATCGGCCCCGCTCTCGGCGGTGGGGCTCCTCTTGATGCCCGCTCGGGAAGCAAAGGGCAGAGTTGATCTGACCCGAAAAATCATTACGTGAGGACTTTGCTCTTAGGGCTACACGCTCCATGTGCTGCACAGCATGGAGTGGAGAGGCCGGGGGGGAGCTGGGAAAACAGCCAGTGGCAAGGGTGGAAAAAGGCTTCCGTGGGGCCAGCCCAGCTTGGACACGATACGTAACCACGTCCCAAACCGGCTGGGGTTTGTGTCCATTGTTCCTGGTATTGCCTGGTGTGGAGATGAAGATGAGGATGAATATTTGCAGTGGATATTTATCACCCAGGAGCCTCAGCCAGACGAGGGCACCATTGGGCTTGGGCGCTCGCTCTCCCTAAGCCCTTCTGGCCCACAAGGCAAGACCTAACAGGCAGAGGAGAAACTGGTGGAGAACAGGTAGAGTGCAAATAACAGCGCTCTGGTTCTATATCCGAGCCCGAGAGGAAAATCATGGTCATCACCTGCAGATCTGTTGTGTGAGGTTACATGAGCAGGACTGCGGGAAGAACCGGGGACTGGCTCATTAACTGCCTGCAAACAAGTTGTCTAACGGCAGCCTGGTTAAGGTTACCGTTGAAGGTTACCGTTGCTGAGACAGGCAGAGAGGACAGCACAGGGCTCAGGATGCCATTTTGCGGTCAGGTTTATGGCGTGATGTCCTTGGGCTGCAGGTGTCCTCCCCGCTGAGACCAGCTGGGATTGGGAGCGCCGAGCCTTCATCCTGGACGATACTGGTCTGAGGGCAAAATGTGACCTCTGGGTGCTGTTTCCTTCACTCTTTTTATCCCAAGCATGGACATCTGGGAGAGTTTGGATAAGACGTTGAGGTCAGCTTTCTTTCCACGCACCAGGAGGCAGGTGGAGCCGGCTGTAGTTTTGACCAGGTAAAACACTGAGAAACAAGTTTTAGTTCTGCCAGAGGCAGCAATGTTCAAATCATTACATGTCCCACCAAAGTCTGGAGGAGTTTGTGTTTGACTGGCCCTGACATCCATCATTTCAAACCCCATCCTAGGACTTTGACTTCCTCTTTGAAAAATGCCTGAGACGTGGGGCTGCCCAGAGAGCCCATTTGCTAAAGGATTTCCATAATCCACGAGCCATTAACAACCTCATACAAAGTGGCACCTTAGCAGGAGACCTAGCGGAGAAGCCGAAGCCCATAGGGGCTTAATTTCTCTCCTGTCCCTCCTCAAACTGGGCCACAGCTAATGCCAAAAGGGGTTTACGCTATTACTGCAGGAGCTGTAGGATAGAGTATTTCAGTCGCAAGCTTCCTATTTACTTCATTGCTTTTAAGACTCTTGCTGATTTAAGCACGTGCTGCTCTGGAAGGAAGCAGCAGCATTTGCAAAAAAAGCTTTTTGAGAAATACTGTGCATCCTATGCAAAAGCAAAGCCTATCAATGGCCAAGAGGAGAAGCAAAGCACCAAAGTCATTTTTAACTAGGCAGTCCAAAATATGGGGGGAAAAAGCAAAGTGATAGCAAGTCCGTGCAAATACCTAAGTATGGTCATGTAATATATATTACAGGGTGTGCAGAGGATAGACAGACTTACAGGTATTGTGGGGAGCACAGAACAGTTTTCATGCTTGTGCAATGGCAGAGGACTTTTTTTTTTCCCCTCTTTTTTCAGCTGAGAGAGGAATGAGCTAAAATGACAGAGACAGAATGGAAAAAATAAGCAGGCTTGGATCTGGACTAAATATACTAGCAGGATAGAATGTTAATTTTACCCAGATTTGGTTTCGCTTGGGAAAAAAACAACACTTTGTCTCTCGGAGCTGTCTGCATAACGTGTAAATGTGGTGCTTCCTAACGTCACTGCAGAATTGACAGCCACGGCCAGGTCGGCTTCATCCGCTCTGATTACCCTCCGTTGGAGATATTTCGTATCAGCGCGTGGCCTGTCTAAACACATACGCTGCAAAAGAGTTAGGGGTGAAGCTGGGAGTCTTAGCTCCAAGTTTCCTTGCTCTGGTTGGCTTGCATCAGACTTTAATTAAAATGGGAGCATTTGGGAATTTAATTAAGAATATTGAATCAATTAATAAGACACTTAAATGATTACACAAAGCTAGCTGTGAACAGTGTGATACTTTGACTTCTGCTTTAGCTAATTCCTGATTTGATGAAGATTCCCAGCCATCAAAAAGGCTCAGGTAATTAGTGTTCTTCTGTGGCATAAAGTATTTTTAACCACCCACCCCTTACCAAGTGCACTCCCTCCTCCTTTAGAAATGGAACTTTTCAGATATAGTTTAGAGAAAACCAAGGACATTCCCCCCCAAAAAAAGAAGTTAAGGAAAAGCCATGGTAGGAATATAAATGGCAATGTGATTTTTTTGTTGTTGTTACTGACTTTATTTCATAAAAATAAGAATATGCTTGTGTCAGTGCAATGGTGAGTCCAAAGAAAGCCCTGTCTCAGGCGCAGGTTGCAGGTGCGTTGCGGACAGGGTAAAGCACGCGAGGAGGTGTTTGGCTGTGGAAAAAGCAACCGCGAGCAACGGTGGTGGCCAGCTGGCAGGGCGGCGGTTGCGCTTTTGGGGTATGATCTGGTACGGCTGCTCGGTGGGGAAGCTCGTGGTGACCCGGTGGCTGCTCTGCACCGTGCAGACACCCCGGACACCCAGGGGCAGCGCGCGAGGCTTCGGCCTCACGTCTGGTCCTCCCCCGGGCAGGGCAGGGGTGAGCCTGGGGGTGAGCACCAGGGACCGAAATCAAAGGACTCCGGGGCTGCCTGGGAATCTGGAAGGGACGATTGTATCTTACATTGCAGAGCATCTCTGGGTCGCAGCAGCGAGGGGATAGGGAAGAGAAAAATAACCTTGTTTGTAAAATCCCGCTGTCCGGTTCCTCGGTGGCATACGCTGGGCCGGTACAGCACGGAGCATTTGCGGTGAAGGAAGGGTAATTTCTGCTTTGCATTGCACGCAGAAAGGCCTCGTCACGTGTGATGCAAGAGGGATGTCCAAAGGGGGCCTGACCTCCTCTAATAGCAGTAACATTAAAATATTCTGCTGCAGGATCACAGCAACATCTGAAACTTTCTTTCAGTCATTTTCTTCCCCCTTCTTTTTTCTCATCTCTTTGGGTCCTTTGGCCCATATGTTGCTAATTTTCTGTCTTTTCAAAGCGCTCTGTTTCATTTAAAGTCAGAATACATTCTATTCATCACCATGAATACTAGGGAAAAAAGAGATCTCAAAGGTCAGTGTTCCCCTTAATATATAAAATAAATGAGCAAAGCACGGTGTTTTTTTCCTTTAGCTTATTACTTTTCTTAATCTACTTTTTAGGTCTACTGTGTGAGATCACAGGAGGGGCTTAAGCAATTGCTCCTGGAAAGGCTTCTTATATATTCTGCAAGAAAGAAGTCCCTCAAAAATGCATGCCTTTGTAGTTTGATCTGCTGAGCCAGACTTCAAGCAAGCTAATTACTGGTCAGCAAGCTGGCGTGCCACCACGGTGACATGCACAAGTACCCGAAGGGCTTCCCTTGCCAGGAGCTCACTTTCGCTTGCTGTCCGTCACTTTTACCCAGGAAAAAAATTCCTTCTTCTTTACTAAGATATTGCACCTACGCCTTGAAATCTGTGCAAGGGAAGATAACAAGAGAAAGCACTGGCAGTAAGATTTTTTAAGTAATAGATCAGTTAGATCATAGTCTTACCAAGATGCGAGTTAAACTGTTAAAATCACTTGAAACTGAGACAAGCACGCGGATGAACTGCTTGCTTAAGTTCTGTTGTTGTAGAGGTGTGGTCTGTTTGTAGAAGGTGATCACGGGATTACATTTCTGGAAGGACTTTTAGCAGATTGCTGTGTGGCCGGCAAAGAGTTAATTATATCTGTAGGCCACTATTTTCTTGCTTCTCTACAACTTGCAGTGACAAAAGCTGATCTCTCCCCAGCTGTGACAGCAACGGCAGGGCTTGGGCCAGCCCACATCAGCCCTCGCAGGCTGGAGTGACCCAGGAGACACGGCCAAACCCAAAGTCAACTTCAGAGCCAAATGAACATTTTTTTACAAAACCTCAGACCACATGAAAGTGCCTGGATTTGTGTTCTGTTATGAACTTGGAATTTGGGCCAAGTTAGTTAAAATGTTCATCAAGACTCATCAAGACTCAGATCTTTGTAGTGAATCTGGGCCTGAGAATTGAACTAACCCTAGTTTAGACTTCAAATTAGCTGTGAGGCAAGTGTTGTCTGGAGCAGGAGAACTGCTGAGTAGATGGTGGCCGAATTTCCCCCGTTCCCGGGCTGCGTTGCTGCTTCACGCAGTGGATGGAGTCGTTGAGAACCCGAATCACCCCAAACGTAAGCCGTGGGGACTGAAGTGGTTGGATTCCCCTGAAATTTTGCTGCTACTTATTTGCTCAGACGCTTGGCCAGAGCAGGTCCAGCCCTGGGCTTTGACGGATGCCACACACCAGACCTTCGTGCACCTTCCCGCTGTAAGCTCATCTGGGCAGAGACCTGCTGTGCGTTCAGAACACTTGCACGGTGACTCGGCTAATAAATAATCTCAGGAAAGTTCCCTTCAGTGCTATAAGATGCCTACTTTCATCTGGCAGTACTTCAGGGCTGGCACTTCATCAGTAGATGAACAAAGCCAAGTAATACAGTACAAGTACAACTATTACAATCTGGGGTATTTCCAAGACAAGATCCTGACCAGAAAAAAAAAAAAAAAAGAAGAAACAAAAAGAGAAAAAAACATGGAAGGAGCAGGCAGGGAGGGGCTTTAGCAGCTGTTAGCTTTGAGCTGTAAATTTGGTATAAATAACATTTCTGGCTGTTTTGAACAAGTATAGATATCTGTAAGTGAAAGTTTTTTACTTTGCAGAATGGCTCCATCAATCTAAATTAAGAGTGTTCAGTGGGAACCAGGAACGATGCTACTGAAGAAATCACAGCCTAAAAACCAGTTAGCAGGCAGGCAGCTGTTCTTGGATGCCTTTTCACCACGGGGCTATTTGATCTCTCTTGAGGTTGATACAAGTCCTGCAGACGGGTAATGGGTTCTTTTTGAACAACAGGCCTGCAACATTTCTGCATCTGCAATTGAAAACACTGTGGCAATGAAAGGAAGCGGGGTCTTTTAGGTCTTGTTTCTGGCTCTACCACTAATTTAATGCATGACCTTGGGCAAGTCAAAAAGCATCTCTGACCTCAGTTTACCTAGTGAGAAAACGGGAGTGGTAACACTTATCAGCCTCTGCGGTATCCAAGATTTCACTAATACGCGTTTCCTCCGTCTGCTGAGACAAGTGAATCATCGTCCTACCCATCTGTAGGCAGCCTCCTTCCCGCTCCGAAAAGCAACCTCTCCTTACAGACCGATGGTAACACATGCTCGTAACTCAGTGTTGGAGAGAGTTATAACCTGCCCCTGACCTCCAGCAACTGAGCATTTCCAGGCAAGCATGCGCTGGGCTAATCCATCATGATATCATTCTGCTGATCACCCGATCCTTTCCATGAGATACACTCCTTGCTTTCAACCAAGAAACAAAATCGCTCTTAGAATGACACACACACTTTAAAGCCTGACTTTTCCATCTCGTGCCACGTTCAGCTTGCACACAATTAATTTAACACCCAGCTGGTAGTAAAATTAGGTGCTTCCTGAGCATTATGGTTTTTAAATTGCTTTCTTAATGCTTTCTGCTCTATCAGGGCTGTCCTGCTGAGGAAAGGGCTAATATCTTCTCCCAAATTCAACTTTTCTCTCAGCATTGCTGCACAACAGAGAACAATATCCCTGTTGTAAATGTGACTTTTTATCAAAGATGCCCAACAGGCTCTCCAGAATTCCTGCAAATCTTCCCTGTCTGGAGGTGGTTTCAGATCCGTGGCCTCTGGATGCGTTAGACCTTGCGTGTTACTCGCTTAATGGGGACACCACCCGTTGCGCATCCCAGAGTGGCGAGGGTGACCCCTCCGCCCCTGTGCCAGCGATGATTTTGACGTCCAGCTTAGCACGTTGTTGCTGCTCTCTGAAATGGAGATTGGATTCTGGCTCTGGGGGTGGTGAAACCAAACCGAATGGCAGGCAGCAAAATCTATAGCAAGTCACAATAGTTTCCTTAACCTGCAAGGGAGGGGAGGGAGGAAAAGAAGGACCCTACACAAGACATCCCATGTCTGATTATACTCCATGCATCCACGGCTATTGAAGCTCTCTGATTCCCCTGTTTGAGATTTAGCTGCAACATCCCATTTGTTACAAGCAGATATGTAAAGTCTCCTTGGTATTCAGGTTCATTTAAAGATTTACATTTTGTATTTCCTTGCTCTTTTTCTGAGGATGTACATAAAACAGAATTGTAAATGTTTAGGAAAATCAAAGCTATTCTTAGATGCTTGCAATTCCACTAAGTTTGTATTCTCTAATTTGCGCCATGAAAGGAAAAGGAAATCTGGGAAAGGAGCTTGTAGTTTGCTTTTTGAGGTTTTCTTTACTGCATTTCCATTGAAACTTGGGGCTCAGAGTTATGTTTCCCAAGGCAATTTGGAAGTCTTCTCAGTAACCGTCCTCTCCGAAGGATGTGTCTGCAGCCGCCTCTCCTACCTTTTCAGGGAGCTGTAGTGGAGAGTTTTAAAGTTAATTGCAACAGAAACAGCTCCAGAAGACATCCAGAAGCTCAGCTAGACTCCTCTACCCGGGCAAAATTGGTGATATATGAGTAAACTCCGCCTAACTGTTTTTTACATAAATGCTGTGATTTTCAGGGTAGGGTGCAATGCCCAGCACAGCGCTGAGGCATAGCCATGGCTGTAATAAACTTGATTCTTAATATTGTGAGCCAAAATGCCAATCTGTCTCCTCCCCAAGGACTTGGCCAGCCCTGTTGGGTGCTAACAGATTCACAGTCCATCCCTGCATACGTCAGAGATTGTAAACTACTATGAGGGGGAGCAGGAAGAAGCGGTTTCAGATTAGGATCTCTGGAAGAAAATCACTCCCCAGGTAAATCCAAGCTAGATGAAATCTGCCCTTCTTTTTTCTTCTTTCCGCACAGTCAACACCTTGAGAAAGTTCAGCCCCACAATACCAACTGGGAAGGGAAATGCTGAACAAAACCCCCAACCGGCAGAACGAGAATTTTCAAAGGAATGAGAATTGCATTCCCCGAAGCCAGCCCCGACACTGCTCTTGGGTCTCTGCTTCTGAAGCTGAAATTAAAAAAAAATAATGAAATGAGTAGGGTTGTTACTTCACCCTTTGCCCAGGTTTGCAGCTCTGTGGGAAAGGTAAGTTTATCCAAACAAAAGTCTTGCAGTGAACAGAGCTCTGGAGTGGAATTCAGGAAAATCAAGCCCTCTTTCCTGCTCTGCCACCGATCTGCTGGAAAAACTGAACACTTTCCTCTCAACATGTGCGGTAACGGGAATTTCCAGCCCAGAGAAAATTTCTCATATCTAAAATATTCCTCTGAATTAGACAAAAAAATAAAAAAATTGGAGATGTGGATTTTTCCACAAATGGAAAATTTCATTTTTGGAGAATGCAAAGGAGAACATTCCTCCACACCCGTGTTCAGCTGCCAGCGTGGCGTGCCCATGTCCGGCCCGGCTCCAGGGACCAGCGAGGTCCCACAGCTCTGGCTGGGGACAGGCAGTGATGCTGGAGCCCTGAGGAACCTGCTCTGAAGCTACTGATGAAAAACATTAGATAAAAATTAGACGTTACAGGTTGTTTCTGGTCAAGATTTTTTTGATTTTCTTCTTGAACCACAAACGTGCTACTGACTGGCATGGAGAGCATGCATGCTAAGGACAAACACGTGCCTGCTGTAGGGGACCTACCAGCTATATTCAGTGAAGGACATGCCAAACTTGTGACTACCCCTTAGACAAAAATGTGCTGAATGTCCTCTCCAGCCCGGCTGGCTAAGCCTGGCCAAAGGGCACGCGTTCAGCACATCTTGGTGAGGTTAGAGGAATTTGGCATGGTGTTTTACCTTTGCAAGTCAGCGCTGGAGGAATGCTTTGCACATATGAACTATCTCATGCTCACCAAACTGCTTATTAGTTTCAGGCACTGGCCCCTGTATTATTATGGCCTTGATAACTTTATTAAATTCAGCCCCAGCTTATTCATCTCACAGAATGGCCCTAACTATTTGTAGGTATTTTAAAGTAGCCATCCTTGCATCGTGATCGCTTCCAGACCTTGCTGAGAGACACGCATGTGTTTGAAATGCCTGCTTTCCTTCTCCATTTCACCATAAAGTAGCCAATTTAATTTTGCACAATACCATTTGATAACAACCATGTGTGTGTGTCTTCAACGTTTATATACTTCAGAGAAGGTACTGCTTGGTCAGTGTGAGATAATTTCACAAAGAAAAACGGAACCAGATGTTATTCCTTTTTACTTGGCTTCTCCGTCCACCTATCTTGTTTCTAATGTCAATCTCCACTCAGGTTTTCCATTACCTTGGGAAGGGGATATCTTTACACTTTATGTTTTCATTACCAACGTGCCTGACAAAGTGTGCGGAGTAGCTGGGGTAGATGATTATCAGCTTAGCACCTCTGAGACCATTATCGAATGGTAACGATGCTCAGGAGACAAACAAAGGGAGAGGGTGTATGTTGGGTGCGTGTTTGGAGGAACTCCAAGGGAAAAGGTCACCTTTTGGACCAAATCTTGTGGACAGTGTCCGGATGCCTGGGACGCAGCCTTGAGCATGCCGAGGAGGAGTGAGGGGCATCCTCAGCTGCAGCAAATGGGCAGGAAAACCTGCAGGTGAGCAGATGCCCTCCCCCAGGTGCTTGAACGGGCAGTTTTAGAGACGGTGTTATTTGGTGAGGTCCCGTTGCTGTTTATGGACCTCCTGACTGGCTGGCAGGGTAGAGGTAAAAGTGGCAGTGCTTGGGTGAGTTACTTGTGTGTCGGGAAAGAGAAGGGGAATTTCCCTGAAGTGGTAGGATGGGGAGGACAGAGAGATTTGCTGACAGAAGGAAGGAAGGAGGAGTTTTGCCATGCAGAAGTGCAGCTGGCCAGGGGACACCCTGCATAGGGTCTGGAGAGAAGGCAGCAGCCAGGGAGAGTAGATACAGAAGTGCTGGAGACTCGGGAAAGCCCACGGTCTTGGAGGCCACAGGCGGAAAGCGGGATTTGATGTTTTGGAGTCAACATGTAGCTTAACGGCTGGCTGGCCAAGAGGGGACCATCAGTGACTGCAGCAGAAGCTGCATCCTCTTCCTCGCCCCACCAAACACAGCATGCTGGGGGGCACCGAGGTGTCCTCTGTGCCTGGCCATCAGGGCTGAGCTGCCCATTCAGAGCTCCATTCAGAGCTGCCAGCTGTGCTCCATCACGTAGCTTATCTCCATTTGGACTATGAATTTCAGGCAGGCCACTACCGCGCCGGACGGATCCCGTGGACAAATTGCTCTGCAGCAATCTGGGTTACAGTGGTTTTGCTGCTGACTGGGCAAAAAAGCTGTGCTTCCTCACTGGCAATTTTTGCTGTCACACACGGGGCTCACAGCTTGCACTTCAAGGAGAGGAGGGAGCACGTTATCTGCCTGGATATCAGAGTCCGGGCAGCACTGTCCTGCAGATGACCCGTCCTTGTGGCAATGACACATCAGCCCCACAGCCGCTGCAGAGAACAAGACCGAACACAGATGAACCGAGAGCAGAGACCTGTGAGCTTGAGTTGCCCAGCAGTGTTATTGCAAGGCTGTAAAGTTATGTATCGTCTCATTTACAGGTGCTTTTACCTTGACACCGGCTGTTATTAAGCTCCATTATGAGAACAAGACTTTGTGATCCTCCCGTGACTCACCAGTCTTGTGACATCCTGGCAGGCAAGAGCACTTGGCCGCCTCTCGTGTGCTGGCGGGGCCGAGAGGCGCTTGGAAGAAGCCGTTATTGCAGGGAGTGTCCGGCCTCACTCGCAGCTGCCTTTCGGGCCGGCTGAGCCGGGCAGGGATGGATTCCAAAGCAGAGCCTGGTTCCTCTGGCTTGGACCCATGGAGACCTGTGGAAGGTTCAGAGGACAACAGCAGGAGTCTGTCAAGGACCTCCAAGAGAGGCCAAGTCCTTTGGCTTTGAGGACATCGCATGCTTTCTGCTCGTTGCCTTTCTTCACCCCTTTTTATTTTGGTTAGAATATAAGCTCAGCGTGAGCCGTGCATGTGTTACTTTTAGTTCAGTCACCCCAAATTTGCAGAAAGCCTTATATAGGCGCGAGCTGATCTTATGAGTCATGCTCGTTGCTGTGAATACTGTATGGCATATGGTAAAGCACTAGAATGGGACATACTCTCCAAGCAGCTGGCTGGAGTCGTGTAAATCCTGTTACCAGGTGGCATGTAGGCCAATGAGCAAAGGTCCTGCAGAAAGAAGTCTTGATAATCACCATTTCTTAGGGACTAATCCTAAATGGTTTTGCTCCCTGGCACTGCTTGCAGTAATAACAGCAGGTGCCCATGCAGAAATCCTTTTCCCAGCACCCTCTTCATGTCTTTGCTTTCCAAGAGGGAAGTTGAAACACTTTCTGATAAGGATACAGAAAAAACACTATCAATTTTTTAAAAGTCTTTTTCTTTTGAATTGTCAACTGTTTGTGATTTTTTTGCAGCCGTTAAAAAAGTAATTTTGTCACTCTATGCACTTTCAATCCAGTAAATTGTAGGAGAAGGCAATTCCACTGGAGGCCTAGCTGGAAGGAAGGAGAGATATTTGCTTAATACACGCTTAACTGGCAATCATCTTGGCAACGTCTTAGCCTCACTGCACTCAAGGTGGCTTTCATCACTGGAGGTGTAATTTGTCTCTGCCTTTCCAATTGCTCCTTCCTCCCTTCCTCTCATCTCCCGCTGCAGTCTACCTGAACTAATAAAAATCCAGCTCCTGCCCCAAGCTAGTGAGATGCACAGAGAGGAAGAACAGTGCCCTGTGCTGATTAGCATGGTTGCAACTCTCAATGGTCTGCGCTAGTGCCTGCTGGAAAGCAAACAGTGGGAAGGGTACCGGTGACCGCAGAGCTGTACCTCCGCTTTGCAGGGCTGGCTGTGACCTTTATTCCCTTCAGGGCTCCTTGGAGCAGCCACCCACAGTCAATTGTTCCATTGATTTCAGCGGATATCAGATGAGATCTTTGGTTCCTGAGGGCAGGATTATCAACCTGGGATATCTAAGGTAAGGGCTCAGCTCCACAGAAAGGCATATAGATAAGGGACTGGATTTTTAGATGGGTGAGTTCAGGTATGCAGAGTCGCTGCAAATTCTGTTTACTAATTTAGGTACCAAAATCCTCATCCTCAGGTGTGTTACGCACAGCCTCAGGGATGTAACTCAGGTCACGCAGTTTGGAAAATACAAAATTCAGCTCTCTGCATCTGTCTACAGGAAGCACTTTATGTAAAGCAAAGTGTAAATCTTTATCACACTCCACCGAAGTCACCACACCGCGTGGAGCCACCAGTGCCACCATGCCTGAGCCACGTCACCTCCATCAGAGTCCAGATCTTCTTGGTCTACCACGCATCTGGCTAGTGAGAGTGATGGAAGATAGTTTGTGCAAACGAAACTCAGTAAATGTTATGATGATTTTCATACAGTTACAGGAATTTTATAGTCTTAGACCGTGCCATCCAAAGCGCTTTGAAAAGTCCTGGAAAAGTGCCTTTGAAAAGAGACTGGTTAAGATCTCCAAGCCCCTGTTGCTCTTCCTCACCCCACTATCATCCCAACACCCTGGTCCTTGTTTTCTAGGTCATCCAGGCGTGGCTTTCTCTTCTGTGAAAGTGCTCAGGTCATTTGTTAGCGACAACAGGAGGCAGATCTTACGGTGATGTAAATCAATGTCACTTCAAAGCTTCAATGGAGCAATACTTATTTACACCTTCAGATATCAGATCCTTATGTTTTGCTTTTATGTGTGTCAAAGTTCTTTTTTTCTGAAAGGTAACATTTTGTTGCAAATTTCTATAATTAAGCCACCTCGTTTCTATGGCAATAGACACTATACAAATTAATAAAATAAACATTCAAGCACAGTTTAATTCTGGCAAAGCCATGCTAAAAAACCTTTCCATCATTCCTCATTATGAAGGCAGCAAAACGTGCTTAACAGACTATCTTATCAAAATTAGTGAAAACATTGAACTTCCCAAAAAAACCTTCTTTTGAAAAGTTGTTCTAAGCAAGTTTCTAAAATCTCAGAAGTATTAAATCCTCATTAATATAAGCTCAATGTATTTATGGTGTCAAAAATGTGTTTTATAAAAGCCAAAAGCAGAGTTGCACAAGTTGCCTCATTATCAATAATCTAGCATCGTCCCTTTTATGTGTCATTTCTTTACACAATATACTATCATTTATGACTTTTAGCAAATACATCATGGCAAAGGATTACTCTCATCAGAGGCAGTCTTTGAAAAGGATATGCTAATTTCTAGAGAGCAAGAAAACATCAAAACAGTGCCAGCAAATAGCCAAGGGACTTTCATGTCTTAATATCCTTCAGAAGTGCTTTATCTCCTAGTGCAACGTGTATCATAGTATAAACAGGAAATGAAACAGCCAAGGCATCAAAGAACCACCAGTGCATGGCTGTAATTTTAGATCAGGTTTAATAAAGGTTATCTGCAGCAGGCTAATCAAACAAAAGGGTGTATGTTTTAAAGCGCCATTTGATAATTTTCATTTAAGGCTCCCGATCAAAGAGATCCTAACAATGTCTTACTGACTCCAGATAGATCCCTTTGCCTCACTTTTCAAAGTAGCTTCATTTATTGCTGGTAAATCTGGTTTTGATGTTCTAATTTTTTAGGTGGAGGAGAGATCAGAAACTGCTCTGGTTTCCTGTGCACCTTAATTTGAAAAGCAATAGAAAGAGAGCCGAGAAGGAAATGAGCAAATGCAGCAAAGGTCAGGAAGATCTCAGGGTCACTTCTGCAAGCTCTCCGTGGACCACGATGCCTAGGCAGGCGTTCCCGTCCCAAACATGACGCAAGGAGTGGAGACACACCTGGCCAAGATCGGGCCAGGCCGTTGACTAGTTAACGTGAAGGCAAAACACCCTGGAAGCCAGAGACAGAGGGAAAAAAATACTAGCCTGAGCGTGGCTTGCTGCCGAAGCGAGGCAGAAGAAGCCGGACCGGCTGTTTTCATGACACTTCTCAGCCGTGGCCACCAGGAGTAGCTCCGCTGGCACCGCCGCTGCGCGACTGAGAAAGAGAGAAAATGGCTATTTGACTGTCCTACCCTAGCACAAAACCTGCGGATCTTCTCCCTCTTGTTTTGTGACTGATTCTTTGATTGCCCTTTCAGGCCAGATCTGATTCAAGTTCCCGAAAAAAATGATGATTTGATGATTTCTGAAAGTGGAATAATCTGAACAGGAGAGACTGAGAGAAGCTACCCTCTCATAGCAAGGGAAACCGCTTGTTTGGGATGCCAGTGTAGTCTTCCGTATTCCCGGTTTATTAATTATTCTGTTTGGGCAGCAAAGCGGGAGCTGAGAAATTTCTCCAAATAAGAGCTTTATCAAAATTGTTATGTTTCTGGCAAGACCGATATATCCAAGGCACTAAACATAGTTCAAATATTTTGTCCAAGCTTTCTGCACCACTCAAGCCTAGGGATGTTACGAGCTGATTTTCACACAAAGATGATACTCCCCATTAAATACGAACTCTCGCCTTGAAAATTCAGACATAAATATCTCTCGCTGGGGGCGGACCGTGGGGGAGGTACGGTGGGACGGCTCGTGGAAGCAGCAGAAAAGCCTCCAACCGTCCCAGCCATCAGGTCCAGGCAGGTCTGACTGTTTCGAGGAGAGATCCCAGCTCTTTGGGACCAGCCTTTCCCCAGCGGCGTCTGGAGGACGGGGCTGGCAGGGCGGCAGGAGCCGCGCCCGCAGGGGCTGGGCAGGCTCAGCACCTCCTTCGCGTCGACAGCGGTTTTGTGACTTGTGTGTTTGTAAAGCTGGTTGTTATTTTTCACGTCCAGAAATCTAAAGCACCGTAGGGGGTAGTTCTAAAGAAAAATCCAAATAAATAAAAAATTCACCCTTGGGTGCACTTAATACCGTTGGTAAGAAATGTGCTGACTCCCAAATGTTCTCCTTCCCACGCACTTCACGAAATGCTGCTTTTATACATATACATGTGTATATATTTCCTGCTGATGCTCTCTTAAATATTTCAAAGTATTCTTATGAACCAATATACTTTTATCGTGGCATTTGTAAGAGTGCAAGACCTTGGTTGTACCCATACAGCCTCGGTTTGCTTCTTTTTCTTTTCAAGTAAATTTTAAATTACCAAAGAAGTGCTGATAGTCACAAAAATCTAGTTATTGGCCATGAAAACTCAACCATAAGTAATCTTCCCAAAACCAGTCCCATGAAATATTCATGTTTCAGGAACGCTGTTCCATGCAGGGCAGTCGCTTCCAATAGTAAATACTTCAGGAGAAGCAAAATGGCGATTCCTCTGTTTTGAGAAATGAGAATGCTGCCAAACTGCTTGGTGGAATAATCTGCTAAAAAACAAAACCCAGGACTTGCTTCTCATGAAAATACCCACAGCGAGCGTTAGGCTCCCATCACGAGCGCCAGAGAGAGTAGTGCCAAGCAGCGTCCCCTCGGCCGGCCTCCATATCAGTCTTCGATGTATCTGCAGCTGCCGCGGATCCCGCCCTGCGCCGGATTACCGGCTCCAGTGCAGGCACCAATCAACAGTGACTGAAGGCTGGTAAAGACCAAATGTCAGAGACTTTTCAGCAGCTTTTTTGAACTAATATCGGTACTTCCTAATCCCGTTATCAAAGGATACCATGAAAAACACCATGACGCTGGGTACGAGTTGCCAACATTTTGCAGGTTCATATACTTGAAGCCAGAAGAAACCATTCAATAAGCTTTTTCTGCTGACCTTTATTTCATGGGCTATTAGATTTCATCCGTATCAAGTCCAATAACTGGTGTCTGACTGAGGTACAACTTGTGCTTGGCAAAAGCATATCTTCAAAGAAGGAAACCAGTCTTGATTGAAGACATTGGAGCTGGACACTTCACTACCCCTTGGCAGTTTAAGTCAGTGGTTATGACAGTTTATTTCTGGGCACTCTTCTGCCCAAGGAAGTTAACTCAGGGCGAGGGAATGTGTGCGAGCAAAGACAACAATCTCTTTCTACTTAACCATCTGCAGACACAAACACAGGCACAACAGTCATTCGGAGATACTCTACAATGGCTGCTATGTCTACAGGCTTTATTTTGAATTGGTCTGCCTAGGTTTCATCTATTCGTCCTTTTCAGTGTGTTCCCCTCCTAACCAAAGAGCTGTACATTTTACACTGACATGCTTTCTTCACGCCTCATCCCCATCTTCTATTCAGTAACAGTCCCCAGGGCTGGGGCATGGTGATTTCTCATGTCACCTCCAAATGTTTCTTGTCCGTGCCGCACTGGCCAAACCAGAGACTGGGCGAAGTCCTGGCCCAGCTGTATTCAGAGTAACTGAGACATTTCTTTAGGGTCACGCCTCGCTTGCCTACCAACCCTGACTCACTGAGCTTGGAGGGATTCTGCATCATCAGCAAAACGGCCACCTTGTCATGCCTGCATGTGTCTGACACACAGCCCTCCGCAAAGTTACTCGCAGGTGTCACGCTGTGCAAGGCTGGGACTTTCACCCTGCCTGGAAATGTTCTTTAACAAGTGGTGCTGAGCTTCGTCTGCCTGCGTGCCGGGCGCTCAGGCCACGCACATCCAACGCAGGGTGTGGGCCATAGCAAATGGCTTTGCTCAGGATTTGTCCATGACCTCTAGACTTTGGGAAAGTGTGGACACTGGCCGGCAGGTGGCAAATAAAATATACACGGTGCAAAACATGCCTGAGCTCAGCAAATAGTGTGCCTAAGTCCTAAAATTATCCAAGACAGTCTCCATAATCTTTATGGGAGAAAATTAAGTCTTCAAAGCAAGAAGGAATTTAAACTATCCCCGGTTCAAAGAAAATTGCCACATGCCGACAAACATTAAGAATGATAATATTTTGCTAAAGCCCCAGTAAATCATTGTGTGGTTTCTCTGCATTTCCTTTCCCATTGCTGTTCATTGCTCATACATCCACATTCACACTGGGAGGTGAAGGAGGAAAAACTCCCTATTGAAAAGAGAAGAAAAAAAAACATTTTAATTTGGTACAATGCCCTGGGATATGGTTTTGACTCTGTAACACTGCTTCCTGTGCAGGCTGCTTCTTCCAAGCATCTCTCGAGCATTTGCTGAGTACCAGAACATCCCATCCTAAACAGAAGCTGTCAAACACCTTATCAATCTGTCATATTAACAACTGTAATTAAAAGCATTAAGCAAATGCACTAAGAGCCTCTCTGGGAGGGTGCTAGAACCTGTGTTTGCCTCTGTGTTAAAGTAATTGCTTCAATTACAGTTCTAGGTCATTAAATGTCTGTATGTACTCAGGGAACATGAAGGAAAACGAGAAAGACCTAAGAAATGAGGGTTTGTGACACGTTTTTGAAGTATGACAGCATATTGTCAATGCTCCCTTAGCAGCAAAGGAGGCGGAGGGGAAAGCAGAGGTGTTGAGAAAGGAGCGCGCAGTGCTGCCAGGGGCGAACGCGGCTCTTTCGCACAGGTCAGGGGGCAAAATTAAACTTTCCCCCCTCCCACTCCAGAACTTTTTTCCCCAAGCAGCTTCAGGATGAAGCAAGATTCTGGATGGCTTCATGAAGCAGGACAGCAAGACGAGACCCATCTCTCTCAAGACGCCAGCACCCCGTAACTCCAGCCTCTTGATGTCCATCACTTGCAACTGTGGGGCATAGGCACTTCTGGAGACAGATTTTTACATTTGTTTATTAATTGACAAGCGAAAAAGTCTAAAGCAGAACATATGATGCAAACTCCCCCTCCACACACCCCTCCCCACATCTTTTCCAGGAGGCTGGAGCTAACTCCACATTCACAGCTTGATCACATATGTGTGAAAGGGATCCAGACTTGAAAACTTTAGGTTGGAGCAGCAGCGGTATGAGAGCAGTGTCTGCCTCCACGTTGCAAGAAAGGGTCTGAGTCCAACAGCGAGGAAGGACCTGCCTCCATGCAAACTCTTCCTCACCCCAATTACTTACCAGATTAAACCTTCTTGCTTGTGGCCTCGTCGCTCTTCCAAAGTGCTGGGTAAATCCGAGTCTGGATTTTATTTCAGAATCAAATTCCAATTCAGTTCCATCTAAAGAGCTACAGAGACTGTTGTATACGTGCAACAACTGACAACAGTTAATGGTTATCGTAAGGTTAACATTTAGTTGTAAAAGTAACGGTAATTGAGTAATAAGGATAGAAGAGCTCAGGCCGATCCAGCAATGCCTCACTTACATAGCTGCATGCAGAGACAGTAAATCAGGAAAGTCAGTTCCCATTATGCAGTTTTGCCCTGAAGGAGCTTTGCTACTTTGGCAGCGCAGATGACATTAAACAGATGAAGAACAAAAATGGCTCAAATATGATTATAATACGTACGCGTAGCTGTCTCAGCCCCTTTTCAGCTTGCACCATATGAAAATAACCTCATCAAAACAGAAAGACTTTTAGGGCCGAGGTTAATTGAAAGAAAGCTCTAAATAAAATAACCACAAGGCCCCAAATATTGTTATTAGTGTGAGCCGGTAGCTTGCTCCGAACTTTACAGAACAAAAAGTCTGCTCTACACTTGCAAACCTTACCACAAAATAGACAAATCACAGCTATCAGCTGGAACAAACCTATAGCTGTTTTTTAATATGCACCAGGTTGCTTAGTATCTGTGCACCAAAACTTCTGTCACTGGTGAGTCTGAAGTCAAGCCCTAGACCATCCATCGGCTGCTCAGCATCAGGGAAAGCGGGGCACATCTGGACCCAACATTAGATCCCCCTACACCGTTCTTCTAGAGCATGCTGAACGAGATCCCCGATCTGACCGTCCCCTTTAAACTCAGCAAAAATTGGAAGGTGGAGCTGAGCTTTATCGCTCCATTACAACCCTGGCCAGAAAGCTTGGCATTAGATTGGACAGGGCTGTGTTGAATCTTCATCACAAAGCTTAAAAACCACATGAAGACTGCTACGAATTTTTTCATGTGTGCGAAAAGAGCGGAGGCCTTCAGAGAAGATTTGTGGCCCCCGCGACCACCTCGCGTGCGATTTACCATTCCCCTGGTGCGAAAGTGAAGCTGGGTAAGACTCAGAAGTTCTGACAGAGTTGTGCTGTCAAAGTTGGGCTCATTTAAGTGACTCAAAGGGGTGCTGAGCTGCCTGGATGGAAGCCAAAGAAAATGTTGATGCAAATCCTGCAAAGTAAATCTACCCCCTCCCGGAGTCACGTGCCGTTTAATTGTTTTCTATTTTATTTCATGCAACGCCCTCAATCTATCAGTATGACAAGCAACGTGGTTCATGTGGCAGCATGGAAGTATTTCTGATTTTCTTTCCACAAGGCTGGAAAAATCTACCATCTTCTGGCTCTCCCCTGCCAAATGCCTCATGCTTCCATTTTTAAGAAGCTTTGTAACAAAGTTTAGAAACTGAAACAGCTTCGAAACCAGGTGTCCCCAAATACCAGGGTAGTTCACGTTCACCGCTCCATAGATGACTCCGAAACTAGTCCGTGAAGTTTGACTTGGGCATCCTCTTAATTTCCCATCCCTCGGTCCAAGACAGCTTTAGCTCATTACAGCTTTAGCTCTTTACAGCGTCTCTCCATCCAGGCTATCCCCCTGAATCCGCTCTTCTTCCCACGCTTCATTGGAAAGACGTGGGAGCAATAGGGCTAATCAGTGAGTGTTGTCCCCTATTTTTTTTTTATACCAAAATCTGGTTTCCCGTCACTAGCTAATTGATTCCTTAGCACTAAAATGTCAAGCTGTGATGGTTGTCCGTAGGAATCTAAAGCTACAAACTTTCCAGTGCTGACAGGAAAGACAATGATCTAATACCAGGCTACGCAGAGGCCAACATAACATAACTGAAGAGCTGCCTGAAAGCCGCCGCTGCAGCATCTCCCCTCGTACTAAAGAGCATCTTCTGGAAGCCCCTCGGTTTCTGGCTGTGACAGCGTTCGTGGCATTCCAGGATGAAATTCCTCTTCCCTGAGGAGGGGCGAGCGTTGCGTTCGCAGGCTGCTTCCTTCCAGGACTTTTAGCCAGGAATGGTCTATAGGATTAAGCCGACATTAGGTTTCCTAGTCAAACTTTTGGGATGTTATACTATTACGTGGTCAAAGGGAGGTGGGGAACACAGGACGGCCATTAAAGATGGGAGAAAAGTGCTCTGGGAAGTGATAAAATTGACTTCAGTCTTCATCAGAAAATGGAGGAGCCAGCCAGCAGCCCAGCACAAGGACAACTGCTCTTCCCACCCCACTCCAGCACAGAGGAGGTGGCAGGGCAAAACCAGTTTTCCTGTGAACCTCTCAATCCTGATCAACCCCTTCTGACTAGGGGCAACCAGGTTTTTATGCTACCGCTTTGGGAGGAGGAGGGGGCAGAAATGCTTCTCTCAGCTCCGTGTGGGCTCATTAATTAGGGTAAATGCTCCCAGCTGGGCAGGTAAGGAGTGCTGCTGGGGCTGCCTTGGGACTCCTGGCAGGGAAACTCCTCTGGCACCTGAAATAGCTGGTCTTGCAGCTCTGCAGGGATTTTTGGAAGGTAAGATCCTAAATTTGTTCTTTCCTTTAATGAACTTTGGTGCTCCAAGGTGGAGAGTGAGTTCTGCTCTTGATGTGATCCTCATCTTTTTGGTATTGGAGGTGCAGGGAGCTTGTTGCTTTTCTGGATGTTGCTGGGGCTGATGGCTGCTGCTTTTTGTTTCCAGTGGGAGTCGATGCAAATAAATGCTGCTGTTTTGATCCATGTGGGTGACAGCAGCCCTAGAGGTTTGAAATAATGCTAAGAACAAACTTCATTAAACTTGCTGCATGTCATGTGGCTTTCATGCAAAAATAAAAACCTCTGCCAGTGTCCACAGTTTGATCTCTACGCTTACAAAACTCAGAAGGCCCTGTGGTGAACCCAGCTTGGACTTGGAGTTTGCTTGGTTTTTCGGGATGCGTTGTCAGTCTTTTTTCTTGCATGAGGGTTGCATGCATAAGTACATGTATTTTTTACTCCTCGTTGAAACTAAAGTGCCAGACCTTTTGAAGTTTGAATTGTAGCAGATTAATTCGAGATTTTTAGGATCTACTTGCAATGGGCTCGATAGGGAGCAGGAGGAGCAGCCTGGGAACCACCTAGAGGGCTATGTCTTCTCCTAGTTTGTTCAGAGACACCAGATGAGTAACAGTCAGCGAAACGGACTGTGTTATCTGGGTGTGAGAGATCAAGATACGTTTAAAGAGCTGTAAAGAAGCTAGCAGGGAGATGGAGTCCAGGGCCTTGGACGGAAGAGATTAAAATGTGTGGGTTTGGTAGATCAAGGACCTGTTTTGTTTTAATTGAATTTGCTCCTAAATTTGTCTATCAGTGGTATACGAACCATGAAACACACCTGTGGTCTGTATGAACCAGCTGAGAAGGGATGAAATGCATTTTGCCAACCGTGATCCTCTTTAGAGTACGTGCTCGTTTTGGCTGCTGAGAAGAGCTCTGGGTTATGACAACAGAGAGGGGGCATTTTGGAGCCATTAATGACATCTGAAGCCTCGCAGGAATGTGTCAGATAGTTAATTATTGTGTTGAACCGAAATTCTATCACGCCAGAACATAAGCAGTTTGTTTGGGTACTCTTTCCTCCCCCTCTTGCTGAAGATAAAGGAGTTAAGTTTAATCATTAAATCTCCATCTTGATCCATGTAGGTCACGCACTGAACCAAAGTCAGATAGCATAGCATTTAGCAACCTTATCTCCTTTACAATAAAGAGCAAGCAGGAAGCTGACTCTGTTGTCTGTTCTATTTTTTAATATACGTTTATTTAAAGAAAAGCCATCTCAAAAATGGGGGGGGGGGGTGGAATCTTCCAAACAGCAGCTTCTGTAAACAGGATGAAATCAGATAAAGAAATTACTGTAAAAATATTGCCTCATCTCTAAAGCTCAGAACTTTTTTTTTCTTTTGCTCTTTTTTATCTTTGAGAAAGATAATGAAAGAGGAAGCTTGAAACCACATTTCCATTGATGTTTGAATACACAACTGCTGGATTTAAGAACTGGAGGAGATCAAAGAGAATGGTTTTCATTCCGATAAAATTATAGCAGTTCTGGTATAGGGTGATGGGCTCATTTATGAACTCTACGACGCAAATAGTTGTTAAGACACCCTTTTTTTTTTTTTTTTTTTCCCTTTCCTCTGCTAAGAACTAAATAAAAAATGCCTGGAATTCCTAAGGATTAATTAGGAGTGTGGCTAATAACGTTATAATAGATACATACTAAGAGCGTACGCCTCTCTTTAGAATATTCTCTGGGAGCACAAAACATCTGTACAATCCAAAGGGAGTAGGAATGTCTGTTCATTGCTACCGTATATTACAGTTCACACGATGTGAAAACTTAACAGCATTAGGTTACAAAAGTATGTATCCTGACACCACACTATGGTGATTTAATTTTTTATTAACACATACTCTGACATTCATTACTAAGTATAAGCTGCGAGTTAAAGCCATTCATGTATGCAGAGCGAACGAAATTATTTATCACGTGCTATATTATGTTTTTAAACTGTGCAATAAAAGTTATCAGGAAGGGTCTATATAAAATGCAGAAGTGATACATCTGTGAGTGAACAGGAGATCTAAGGCTGCGGTCCTGTAGTATATCCATGAAGACTTCCTGTGCCTGTGGAAAGATCTGTTGACCTGGGAAGGCTGTGCTTTGGTTGTTGGGAGATTTTTTTATTTTTTTTTTTCCTTTTTGAGAGCTGAGGATTATATCGGGGCTTGTGTCAGCTGCAGCGTGGTAACCTCGCATTTGCATGCCCTGAGGATGTGAATGTGCTTTAACGCAGTTCATGCAGAAATGAATTTGTCCGTGCCGGTCATACAGCCTAGCTTGGTATGGAATCCAGTTTGGTGGATATTTATCCACTTTTTCTTACACTTCAAAATTTGAAGTTTCACAAAAATCATATTCTGCATTGGTCACAGTGTAGTAGGAAAAATATGAACTTTCAAAACTATTTTTTTCTGTTTTGTTTGGGGGTGGTTGGTTTGTTTGTTTAAGTTTGGGTTTTGGGGGTAGGTTTTTTTGGGTTTGTAATTTTGATATCCGAAACAAGTCGTACTTTCCCCAGTGCAGACAAAGAATGAGGGCAGAATGCTGGGGGGTGTCTTTCACTGCAGGTCACCTATTCACGTGGAAATCCGGGTCTGTAAAGGTTGGTGTTGGAGGAGCTGTTTGGGCAATGGGGAGGGAACCGCTCGCCCCAGAGGCTGAGCTGTAAGAACAGTTGTGCTCTGTTAATGATGATAATGCGCAGGGAGAAGATGCTTTGCGCTTGAGGCATAGGCCAGCTCCGAAGCTGATGGCCAAGTGCACGACTAGCGTAGCTCTCGCTTCAGTTTTAGTTTCAAAGAACGTTCCCTTTGAAAGAAAGGATCACTTCTCTCCTATCAGACCCAGCCAAGAGGGTTGATTTGCCCATTTTGGATACATTGGCTTGGGGGTCTGTACTGGTGTAAGGAGGGTGGAATTTGCAGCAGGACAGTTTATGCTTTAGCGATGTCAACGTGGTGTTTGCTCCTGGTGCAACCTGCTTGTGCTACCTCTGTAGGGTAGGCACAGCCGCTTGCTACAGGATTGCTTGTAAAAGGCTTCTTTTCAGTATTTTTTTTTTTTAAGCAGACAGGTTTGTTCTCTGTTGTTGACCAGCTGTTGGACTTGGTGACCATGAGCCTGATCCAGTCTGTCGACTAAGCCCCATCTCCCCTCCTTTCTCCGCTAGTCTTTTTATTAAAACCTTGAGCAGAACGTGGTTCTTGTGGTCTCACTTCTGCTTTATCAGATGTGGCTTGTACCTCAAAGCAGCACAGAAATGGGTAAACTCTTACCCTGAATTATTTTATTTAGTTTCTTTTGCTGGCAAAGCCCCCCCTGTGACGGCACGCTGAGCTGCCCAATAGAAAGGGTAATGTTGCTTCAACTTAAAAATAGCTTGCGTTCAAGGTGGGCATAGAGGACAGCTTGTGCAATTAAAATGGTGATTATCAAAGTCATGCCTAATAAAGTCATCTGTGACTTGCTGAACTCAAGTTAATGACCATGAAATCCATGGTTAATAACAGGACGGCCAGTAGTGTGATGGGTGATGTGCCAAAGGTAGCCAATGGAAGGCAATAAATAGTATCATATGTTAACGTTTGACAGTTTAAACTGTCACTTGAAAATTTTATCCCCATGGTGACTGTTTGAAGTTTGTATTTTACTTTTTAAATGCCTTTTAAGAGCTTCTTGCTAGCTTTAACTTTGCAGTGAGACTCATCTTGTATTTGGAGCTAAGCGCTGAGGTTGCTCAATGGTGCTTGAACCTGTACGTGTGTTTCTTATGCCCAGTTTTGGAGCTGGCTGAAAATTAGCAAAGCATCACCAGGTCTCCATCCTGCTCAGTAGGAACTGAAGGGAAGAGTGGAATTGGGGGCAGAGCAGTAAACTGAGGAAAATGCACATTGAAAGAGCAGGCAGCGTGAAAATTGATAGGGAGAGGTTAGGATGTGGTCGGAGAGCACAGCTCATCCCAGGCACTCGTGCACTGGCTGTCTTTGCTGTGAAATGCTTCAGGGATCGGTAGGGAAAATGCACAAATGCACTTTGCAAATGTAGGATGAAATGTAGAATGTCTTTGTAGCCTTCAGGGAAGTAAGGTCCTGAAACACCTTCCCAAAGAGAGCCAGTCAGGAGAAATAGAGGCGAGTTTAGAACCAGAGCTTGTGAAAAGGCTGGGTGGACGTGGTACCAGTGGTGAGATGGGATCTAGACCTGTCCTCCAGCTGAGTAGCACTGCTGCTAATGGTAGTAATGGAGTAGTAAATGCACTTGCAGGACTTGAACTTCGAACGTTTCTGCCTTAAAAGTGATGGGGCTGTTAGAGAACACAACTCTGCAAAACAGCTTTAAATTCCACTTGAAAAGATGATTTGTTTATGACTTCTCAAAATGTGTCAGTCTAGCACAGGAATGCAAACCACTTCATAAATATTGTAGCAACGCTCAGCAATAAACCTGCAGCACATAACAATAACTAGTGCACCTCAGATATTGCTAATTACCTGTGATCCCCAATCACCAGGGACACGCTCGCCTGGCACAGAGACGCAGGGATTTCCCAAACTCTTCTGTGGGGCTGGCCCAGATCTTGCAAAACACCGGTGCCCAAGGGACGTGGGAAAACTCTTGTTGATGCTTCTCCTAAAAAGCCAGCGAGGGGGCCAGTGGCTCTAAGGGTTTTGCTGTCCCTCGAGGACAGTGGGAAGTGTCGAACTGAAGTGTTGCTGCTCCTTCAACAGCTTGCGCTGTCTGGCTTTGCTGCGTAGCATCCTTACTGGTTGTCGGTGGGCACTTGGCTTGGAGAGGGAGGAAAGCACGAGGGGTGCCTGGACACAGGGCTGCTGCTACTCCTGTGCTCCTTTTGGTCAGTCTCTAACTGCTTGTGCAGTGTTTTGGTGTTTATCTCTGATTATCTCTAATCCTAGTCGTAGGCAACGCGGAATCGGCAAGGAAGGGGCAGTTCCTCGGTGCCGACGCTGCTCGTGTTGGCTCTGGCCCTGCAGGCACGCGGCACAACGCTTGCTGGGGAGTCAGAGCAAGTCCGTCCAAATCCTGGGTGAGCTCGGCAGCGTCAAAGCTGCGCAGGTTTGCAAGCAGATGGTTCAGGACGTGCAACTAGCTGGAACGTGCTCCTCAGCGGTGTCCTGGGCTTGCACGGGGCAGACGGCTGAGCTTTGGCCGAAGGTAAGATGCTCCACTGCCGGCTTAATGGTGCCCAAAAAAGGTGCTCACACCCATGGACTTTAGCAGCCATGGCAAAGCCTCTGTCTCTGCAATGTTGTCCTTTGAGAGAGGAGTGCAATACTACGTGCAGTATTCCCATCTACCTGTAAATATGGGGTTTTGCATCGACAACGACGTTTTTCATCCTGTGGCATCCCAACCACTCTTGCCACGCATCCGGCTGTTCAGGAATGGGGTTACGGCAGGGACGTGGTGGATGCTGGTAGCTGCTGCACAGCGATGGCCACAGACAGCTCCTCTCACCTGGAGTATTTTAGCATCCTTTTCCACTGGCATCTTGTGAATCTGTTTTAAACAAAAAATTGTGTTTTCTTCTGCCCAAAGAATGTAAAGCAGTCTTTCTGGAAACACTGAGGAGAAATACAGCACTTGTTAAGGTCATTTCGGTCATTCAGAAATTACTGACTTGGATAAACACATAATAGTGAATAATGTAATATCTATTTGTTCCAGCTCAAAATGATCTATACCTTTTCCTTTTCACTGGGAATAAAGTTTAATCTATTCATATGCTTAAAAAAAAAAACCCATGGGGGCCATTAAGCAGTCATTAATTATTTTTGTCGTAGGTGGCTGGAATGTCGCTGTAATGAAATATGCATTTCCTTGTACTTGCAAAGAGTCATGGGCTTGTGTTCATCACGTAGGCAGCATAGGTTTGCTTAGAGAGAGTGGCAGGTATGTTGTTGCCTCTCAGAAAGTGTACCTTTTTTAAAAAAAAATTTGGGGTTGTGTTTGTACATATTAACATAGTTAACTTGCCCTGGGAAGAGTTACCTGATGCATCAGGGGGAGGAGGAGGGCAGCGGTACCAAACGGATCAGAATGCTATGGAGCAAGGCACAGCAGGCTTCTCCAAAAACCCATTGCAAGGGAAGGAGCAAACCCTTAAAAACCCAGCAGCGTATGTGCGTACAGCCCCGCGTTGCACCCCGGCTCGTTCTGCGTCGGACTGTCCCCCGCCGTGATGCTCGGTGCAGACCGAGGCCCCGGTGACAGCAGAGCCGCTCTGCCGCGGGGCCCGGCGGTGGGGCGGTGGCTCCCCACGTGCGCTGGGCTGCACTGGGTAGGGGTGCAGCACAGCCCCCAGGCGAGGCTGGTGCCATGCGGCACGGCCCTGCCCGCGGCAGCAGCCGGTTGGGTCACCTCTTCCTCCCCGGAGGCTCACGGGGTTCAGCCTCCAGCACGGTCCCCGGTCCCTCTCCAGGACTTGCGCCGTCTTACGGCTTCCCTCGCCGCCTCGGGACGGGAGCTGCGTTAAACCCAAGCTGAGCACCTTGCTGCTTTCACCGGCTCTTGCTCCTCCTTGATCGTAAGCACTTCTCCTCTTGCTGTCACATCACAGGAGTGCTGCATCTCATTCATTTCCGAGGTCTTTGAAGGGGCTTTGCAGGAAGGGGAGACCCGGCGTCTGCTGCGTGAGCTGTTCGTGCCCTCCAGCACCAGCCCAGGAGCTCCGCCGAAGCCAAGCGCAGACCTCCTTGCGCCCAGGCGCTGCCGCCGCTGCTCGGTCCCACGTCCCCTGCCAGAGAGCGTCCCGGGGGGCGAGAGCGGGCGCCCGGCTCCCCTAGGTGCTCTCCCTCTGCAGGCTCTGAACAAGTCCCTTGGGGGAAACGGATGCTCAGACCGTGCCGGTGCTGGAGGAGGAGGAGCGCGGCCAAGTCCCTGTGATCTCCTGTTGTTATATCTTCATCTTGAAGCGCTTATAGCGCTCTCTTGGAAGTGCGTTTTCCATACAGATTGTCCACCTGAGGATACGGGATCCCTTTGTAGGCATTACTTAGTTTAATTAAAGTTTCACCATACTTCTCTGAGGCAGAGAAATGATGTTCCCTGGATTTTTACACCTATGTAAACCGAGGCGCAGAGAGGTTACGCATCTGCGGGAAAGTCCAGAGGCAGTTTGCAGGAGATCTGGTTTGGGGGGTAGTATTTCCTCAGGAAAGAAGAAAGAGAAGTCCTAAAAATTGGGAGGGAAAGATCCAAAGCCAGAAAAGCCTCAGAAAAGGAAAAATAATTTTTCGGAAAGCTACACATTGAAGCAATTTTAAATAAAGCATTTGGAAACGAAGCGCAGCAGTTAGCTTAAAATTAAAATCTTCTGGTGGGGAATAGGTTCTGCTTCAAACGCTGCAGTCTTAAACACGGGTCAGCCCTAGGTTTAAGAAGGGCCAGGAGGATTTTCAGTGCAAAATTAGAATTGCCAAAGGGGCGAACAGCATAAACAAGAAGAGAGAGGGAAAGGATGGCGGGGAGCAGGTCTGAGCTGGGGCCGTAGAGGCGTATGGCTTGCGAGAATCCCTCGGCCAGCCTTAGAAAACGAGTTTTGTTTAGCTAAGCTCCAACTCAAACACACTTGAAAATTCAGAGTTTTACCAGCCTGGTATCGAGCTGTGAACAAGTCACTATTGTTCGAGTGAAGAATGACGCCCCTGTCGCCCGCGTTTCGGGGATGCTGGGGAGTAAGTCTGGCTCCTCCGGGCGAGGCAGGCACAGCGTAGTCTTGGAGCGAAGCTGCATACTTTAAAAAACACCAACATTTGTGCATACAATAAGCAGCGTCAACCCTTTCTCTTGCCCTGCCCGCACCTCTTCTCCCCGGGGACCAATCCTGCACCGCTGAGCGACCCCCCCCAAATGGAGGGGAATGGCCGCTTGCCGGCAGCTGGCCGTCTCGGCGCTCAGCGGAGGCACGGACGCGCTCCGGGATGGGAGCCGGTCGTGCTGTGGATGCGCAAGCGGCTCTTCCCTGCTGAGGAGCTGGGAAATCACGGCTGCACCCGAGGTCCGCGCTCGCTCCCCGCAGTGCCTGGTCTCATCCAGCACCCGCCGGCGGAGCGAGGCTGGGTTTTGGCAGCTCGGGAAATGCCTTTTCCTGCACGAGACAGAAAACAAAGAGATGGAAGCGTGGTGAGCTCAGGCAGTGTGAAATAGCCCTGGGTGATAGGGAAGGATGGGTGGGAGATGTCTGCAGCCAAGCTTGGCTCGCTCTGCCCTTCGCCATCGTTCCCCACCGAGCAGGACCCTGCATGTCGAGGCACAGCCAACACTCACCAACGTGCCAGCGGGGTGCTGACTGATTCTCAGCCATGTGTTCTTCTTGGGCATCACTACAAAAAAACCCAAACAGGCAGGAATGGGCCTGTTTCCAAGGGGAAGCACAGTAGGCTCAGCTGGCAGTTGGGCTTTTGGAGATACTTGAGGGTTATCTCATACCAGTATCGCTCCTGCCAGCTTCCACTTGGGTCACCACTAAGACCCGAGGTAGGAAGGTGGTGTGTACCTGCCTCACGGTGGTATGGATCAGCAGTATTGCTTTGATATGGGACAAATCCTGGCTGGTTCTACAGTTGCTGACGCTTTCCAGACTGTATTTATGATTCAAATGACTTAAAGGTGCAAATCCATCATAGAAAAATGTCTTCCTCTGGAGCAGATCTGTCACCATGATGGTGGTGATGTGCTTCCACCATGGCAGTCATTTAAGGTGATATCTAAAGGTGGTATCAGTAGTGCTGTCATTAGATGCTTATCTGACAGCAACGGTTGGATACTATCATTGTCTCTAACTGTCTGTGCCTGGGTCTTAAGTATCTGTGCTGGTCCCATCTTTCTCTCCATGACACCCCTCTCCAGAGCTGGGGAGGTGCTGCTTTCCTGGTCTCCTCCTTGTAGCAACGAGGAGCACAAGGGCTGGAAAGGGAGCACTTCCCCTGCTCCGCAGCCCCCTCTCACCCTCCAGCGACGTGCTGGAAGAGCAAAGAGCTGGTTGTGGGGTCTGTGGGGTGCAAGTGGGACACAAGGAGGCAGGAGAGAGGAAAGGGTCCAACCTTCCCAACCTGGTCTACTCTAAGTCACCCAGGAGCAGGCTCCATCCACCAGCATGACTGGACCAGCTGGGGACTGGCAAAGAGGGGTCTCCAAGCGGTGCCACAAGCCCCTGATCCTTATCTGGAGGCTGTGATGCTCGGTGTCACTGTGGAATCAGGAGCATCAGAGCTGCAAATGATGTTGGTCATCACTTTGCAGAGCAGGGGGTTTATCTGTGGGCAATTCATGTCCCGCAGAAGCTGGGGAAAAGAAAGCAATAATTGAAGCTCGTGCCCATTTAAAATACCTTACATCAGAACTGAAGAACTGAAGCTGTTTTTTCCATTGCAGAAATTATTTGGCCTTGAACCATGCAGACCTCACTTGCTATTCTGCAATTGAAAAGACTCTTTTGTGAGGATTTTTTAAAATAATTACTACAAAGCACTTCAAGAGGAATTCTGATTGTCGTCTATTTTTCATTTCATGCTTTCATGACATTTTTGTTCAAGGATTAATCTTTTATGAAATGTCTATTTTAGGTTACACCCTCCAGAACCCTTATTATTTGCCTTAAAAAATCCATCATGGGCAGGAGCATATTCTTTAAGCTCTCCCATTAGTATAACTAAATTCATCAGAGTAATATTACTATTCATGCAAAATAGGTGTCGTCTTTCTTTAAACCTCTTGGCAAGTGGTTAAACTGATTTTAACAAGTATGCAGTGCCAACTTCTTAAAGCCTTGAAAACTCTGAAGATTCCCAGGCTGCAAAGGACTATTTACATGGTTAAAATTATACACATATCCCCTCTACTTAAAACTTGTCCCCTCATCACATAAGACCCTTGCAAATCCATTCTGACTTCAAAAGAAGGAAAAGTTCCTCTTCCAAGAATTTTTTTTTCCCTGTTAGCACAGCCTAGGCTTTCCAGGTTGCGAGAGCCACCAATTTAGCTCAAGGGCCAAATTTAGCTTGTAGTGTCATGGGTGCTTCTCTCAGTGAGAGACAAAATTAATGAAAGGTCTTGTATTTTTAAAGCCTATTGAAAAGGTAATTGTAGAGATAAAAGACCTAAAAGATTTTAGAGATCCCATTGTCCGCTCTTGTAATACGTACCCACTGTGAAAACATCACAAGTGATGCCACGAAATCCTGTGGGACACTTTCTTCTAAGCTGATTATCAGGTTTACAAATTACACCTTGACTCCTTGGCCGTCCTTACCCCTCCAAATCCCGACTCCTTTCCTGCAGTCCCTGCAACACATGACTCTTAATGACCTCGATGGTCACAAAAGGAAAACTTCAAAGTTGCATCCGTGATGAATTCATGGGAACTAATTGTTTTAATTCATAGAAACGTTCAGGGCGGGATATTTGCAAGCTTATTCAACCAAGGAGCAGAAAGCCATGACGTGGCTAGGTCAGGCAGGTGTAGCTACGCAGGCAGAACCTACCCAAAGTATCGGCAATCACTCCGTAGAGTAATAAATTTGAAATGCCATTAAAAGATTAAAAGAATTGTTCTCATCTGAGATCTGCAAGTTATTGGACTGCATTCGGGGAGCTGCTTTGGCCTGAACTCTGTATCTTTATTACCCTCCCTCCTGACCTGAAAACCTCTTGACAAATTCATTGAAATTCTGATTTTCCCAGGAAGGTATCAACCTAATGTCCGGGAATCCTGTGTTTGTTCGGGATCCTTGTCTTGTCTCCAGTCTCGTATTGGAGCGTGTCTCAAGCACTAGGAAGTTGCTGTGCTGATCCTAGCACAAAAAAAAAGGATTTGATAAAGTGCTCTGGCACAGGAATCACACAAGCTACTGCATCTACTACATGTGTTCCTACTGTATTCCTGTATTTTATTTTATTTTTTAACTGTTTTGAGCTGGGCTAATCTGCAAAATGGAGTAATATTTTCAGGAAAATGCTGCAAGTCATATGCTAGGCACCTTTGTGTTAGTCCTTTCATTTTTACAAATGTAAGTCAGAAAACTGAGATGCCAACAATTGCCTTGAAGTTGAAAGATGTTACCATATCGTGTTTTGATCTGGGTCATTCTTGGAAAAAAAAAATATATATACATAATGTGGTGGGGGAGTGGGATAAATGGTCAACCACAAAGCACGGATCCAGATTTGGATCTAAATACCTTTAAAGTTCAGGAGTGCTTGTATCCTGGGAGCTGGTTCAAAGCCATCTCTAGATTACATGTACCTGTCTGGCGTTCTTGTTGTTATACCTGTCTGACTTGAAGAGCAACCAGAGGAGTATCTTTCTTGCAAGCCTCTCATTAGAGAAAATATGAATTACAGAAAGTAACTCAATACCTACCTAGGCTTGTTGCCATACTGCTTTCCCACTTTCTTCAAAGGAAATTTATCCTGTATTTTGTGTGGATTCAAACCAACACACAAAGGAAAATATGCATGTTTGTAAGCCCAGCAATCAGACAGGAATCTGCACTATGGGAGATGGAGAGATGCTGACTGCAACGTAGTTTGGTCAAAAAGTCTCCATCTTTATTTGCTGCTAATACTTTCAAGATAAAATATTGTTTAAGCAAAAAAAAAAAAAAAAAAGTAGGAATTTTATGAAGCATTAGGCACATCCACTTGTCTGGTCGTGAAGAGTGGGCTGGCTGGTGGAATTGCTTTTATCGTACTTTATAGGTGAAATAGGACGGTGATGGAGCACAGGGCTGGAGGTGACACCGCTGTCATTTTACGGCCCCGTCGCTTGCTCAGGTTTGTATGGCACGTACCGCAGTGCACCGCCTGGCCTGGGACTCTTTTCAGGTGCTTTTGTAATAAACACAAATAATAGTGATAGTAATAATTTCACATGTTCCTCTGCAAACAGGTGATATATATTCTTCGGAGTGTAACGATGGGTTTTTTGCGTGGTTGAGCGGTATTTGGGCGAGCGGCTTCGCGAGCAGAATCGCAATGGCAAAATCCGAGCTGGCAGGCCCCTAACATTATTTTGTAAAGCACCTCGGGATACCTGGGGTCTGAAAGGAAACTCTCTTTTATAACATATCAATCTCTGTGCTTTTTATAAAGTGCACTGCATTTATTTGCGAGGCTTCTGAGACGTGTTTCATGGTTTAAATCGGGCCATTAGGAGAATCCCCAGGAGCTGCCGGCAGTAGCAGCTGAGGCTGCACTGGATTCGCATCCCCGGGACGCGCCAGCCGCAAGCAGGAGTGAATAGCTGAGCTCCTTCACCAGACTCCCAACCCCGAGTGACCAGCTCATGACAGCACTAATTAAGAAGCAGTCCACTCTCGCTTTCAAAGCGAAAATGCTGTCAGCAGGCAAAGGGAGAAATCCCTTTCTGTTGGCAGGAGGCTGGTTAGTGGGACAACCGCTGGACGAAACTATGGAGAACACAAAGCGCTCAGCCTGCCTCTCTACATACAATGAGATGTGGATCTTTGAAATGTAAAAGTTACGTAGCTGCCACCTTCCGCAAAGAGGAGAGAAGAAAAGTGGTGAGGAACAGAACCAAATTGCACTTCCCTGATTTTTTTTTTTTTTTATTAAGGCTTTTTAAGGATCTTTTGAACTCACCGAGGTATTTATTATCATGGGCTGTTTGTTATGAATGGTGGCATCGTCGAGAACCAAAGAGAATTAACTTTGTACTGAAGGCAGCTAACTTTACAGCAGAAAGCCCTGGGGCTCCGTAGCGTGAAGGGCCTTGGACGCAGGCTCTTGTCAGAGGGGTGAAAGGCAACGGGACCGTAAACCGGGCAGGATCACGCTTCCCGACGGCGTGTCAGAGGGATGGGGCTCCCCGATGATGCGCCTCTGCCTGAGCCCCTTGCAAAGGTTTTATCAGCAAATTAGGTTTTGGTGCCAAACCCAGCATGGACTCTTTTAAAAAAACCCGGTCTCTCAGCCACTGGCTGTGAACTGATTTTTCCCCGTTCCCTGGTTTCACACGGAAGCACGTCGCCAACACTCAGTAAAAGGAGCATTGGCCGGGTTCGCCTTCGGATGCGCTGGCTGTGAAGGGCTGAGCCCAGAGCAGAGGTCTCCCCGGGGAGCGCTGGGCTGGAGCGTGCTTTGTCCCCTCTCTGCACAAGCCCTTTCTACTCCGTGGCAGGAAACGCAGTGGTTTTTTTGGGGGAAGAGGCATGAAACGCCCCAAGGGTGATGAGTGAATGAGGCTGGGACTGGGGCAATCGCAGCTGGGGAGCAGGCGCCCGCTGCTCTGTGCCGGTGAGGTCTGCGGGGAGGAAGGGGGACAAAGCCATCCCCAACCAGCCTCGCTGGGAGCCGCTGCTGGGGAGCAGCAGGAGAGGAGAGCGGGGATGCCGGCTGCATGGCCAGGGAAGAGGAAAAAAGCGGAGGCTCTGGGGCTGCCTCCCCTCGCCCAAGGGAAGCCTCTGCCCCGCAAGCGGTGCCCTGTGCCAAACCCCAAAGTTGCTGTTAATGGAATACAAGTAACCCATAAATAACATTAAACACCATACAGATCTCAGAGGGGTTTGAGCTGCGCTAATAATTCCTTCCAGAAGAGACTCGTACTTTGAACAGACTAATTACTAAATGCCAGTCAAACCAGTGTGAACCTGGAGTGACCCACGCGTCAGCCCAACTTCTCCCCCGGTTCACACCGAAGCCGAGCAGGGCTCGTCGCTCCTTTTATTTGGCCCCGAAATGCCGTAGTCGCTCCCTGATTTAGGCAGATGGGCCCCTCGGTTCTCTGTACACGGCACAGGCGTGAGTGCATGCTTTGCTTTGTTGCATTGAGTTTACAGCGTGTTTTTATGGGAATACTGGTTATTTCTCAATGCCCTGCTCGCAGCTGTGAGCCGTAACGTAGTTGCACGTTTGCACTTGCCGGCTCTGGGGCAGCATCATGGTGTGAGATGTGCAGGACTTGCTGGCGGATGGGATGGGATGGGATGGGATGGGATGGGATGGGATGGGATGGGGCTGACCCTGGGCACACTTGCACTGCCCAGACCTGCCCCCAGTAGGGATTAGGAGGGTTTTCAAAGGGGGGGGGCCAAATTCTTGCCTGGCTTCTCTAGAGCATCAAGTATTGCTGAGCAAAATCCATCCCCTAATGCAGCCCTGTCTGCAAGATGGCCCTGCAACGGTCACGTCGTGTGATCTCCGTGGGATGAAACGAGCACCAAACCTCCTCAGACAGGTTATAACTGAGCTTTACGGGGGCCTGATCCTGGGATCACTTGTGCATTAGCCCGAGTGATATCAGTGGCTCCTTTTTCCCATCAGTAGAGGTTGCAGCATCAGTCCTCAGTCCCGTGAGCTGCGTGCAGGTAATCAGAGAGGAAGGTTGTGTTAATGAACCTTGTAACGTGCGACCAGTGAAATTTCACCTGGAATATCCATCCTCCGAGCACCTAAAGAGCTGAACAATGTCAACAAATTGGACGGGATTCAGAGAAGAGCAATAAAAACGATTAAAGGGCTGGACTGATTTATGAGGAAGGATTAAAAGAGTTACATATGTTTAGCTTGGCAAAATGATGACTAAGGGTGGGATACGGTATCTGTCTGCAAGTATGAGAGGGGTGTAAATACCCAGGGAGGATGGGAATTATTTAGCCTGGTTCAAGTGGGAGTAATAAGATTAAGTAAAGGAAATAATCTTTGTGACTGGGTTGAAGGAAAAAATTCTTCATGGTTAGAGCCCATTTCCATGTGGAATAATCTCCCAAAGGAAATAGCTGAAGCCTCAGGACTTGAATCGTTAGAGGGGAGTCCGGGGAGCGGAGCACGGGGAAAATGACACAGGAGTTTGGAAAACACCAATTCCTGCGATTCCAGCCATGCCATGAGAGCAGTTAGGATGTTTATATCCAGCCATTAACTGATGCTTTGATGTGGGGAGGGAAATAGAGGGGCAAGAGGGGAAAAAAACCCCAACAATTGTACAAATTATCTATGCACTTAAAACTGCAAATTCAAAAGGGAAGAAATTCAAACCATTAGCGCGAGTTTCCCGAAGAGTGCCGCTGCCAAGCTGTCAAGGAGGGTTGTGAAACCCCATCCCGTGGCGTGATGGGGAGGCAGCTGACCTTGTGCATCCACCGGCGCTCACGGACGCGGCCCCAGGTCCCTGCGTGACAAACCGGCTCAGGATTGAGTGGGCATCAAAATAAAGCAATTAGCAGGCTTACAGTTACCCTAATAGCTTCTTATTTCTACAGTGCTTTTTCTAACAATAATTATAAGAAAAGGGTTTTTTCCCCTGTAATTGTGAAAAGGGGAAAAAAATGGTAATAATATGAAGAGAGCAACTCCACGTTACAAACAAGAACCATATGTTGACTTATCATGGGAAATATGTAAATACAGGCTCGAGCTGATCCGGAGCACATGTTGTTAGTCATGAAGCAGCTATTTAAAATTCCACGGCTGGATCATTAACTTCACAGTATCCTTTATGGAAGACAACAGAGGGCAAATAATCAGAGTGGCACTGAAAATAGCCTTTTTCTGAAGAAATCTCATTTAACCGAGTTTTATAGGAAGCCCTTTGTGATCTGTCAGCTGAATCAGAGCAGAGTCTCCTCTGCGCTGGTTAACCAGGATGGCTTTCTCCTGCACCAGTAACGTGCCCTGGCTCAGAAATTCCCTTTGGATGCTCAGATTGCACCAGAAATGGTCCATTCTCATCCCGCCTGTACCAGGAGAGCAAAACAGCTGCAGAAAGCGCTAACTGATTGCTCACCTCTAGTTCCCATTTGAAATGTGGTTTACCTGGAAGGACGTGGTGATTGAGCACAAGCTGGGAAGAAGGTTTGTCCTGCAGTTTCTCTAAAGCTGTGGCTGTGCAAAGCTTGTGTTCAAATCTTTGCTTTGCCACATATTTTCTTAGTCATCCCAGGCAGGTCGCTTCTGCCTATCATCTCTTTCTTTTCTCAGTCAGTCCAGACAAGACGACTTCTCTCTGGGGCCAGCCATGATCAAAGGAGGTCTAGATTGAAAGAGATTCCATAATTAGGAAAAAACCTCATAAAATGCGAGAGAGAGATCCTGGACCCCAGAGAAGGCTCTGCCTTAAGCAAACGCTTTAGAGCGGTGAAAGGATAGATTTAGACTAATGCAGTAACCTGGATGGGCATTGCCTCGTCCCTCTTGGGCTGTGCAAGGAGACGGCGGTGTCTGGAAACCTCGCCAGAGCCTGTTTGTGTGGCCCCTGTTTTGGCATTTTCGTGCAGCAGCATCTGCAGAGAGCCCTTGGCGGGAGGCAGGGTGAAAGGCTGAGCAGGCTGCAGCTTGGGCAGGGGTGGAGGCTTAAAAGCATTGCTAAGCCTGGTAAATTGGGACCAAACATGTCAGCATCCTCGGTTTCCATCCCAGAAAGTTGGCACGAGGCAGCGTTTTGCAAAAGTCCTGATTTGCGCATGCTTGGGTATTGCTCAATGCTTTCCAAAAAAAAAAAAACCCCAAACAAAACAACAACAACAAAAAACCCCACAAAACCCAAAAACCTGTTTCTGTGCCATCTTTGACAAAATTCAGAGCCGAGCTTGGTCACCTGAGAGCTCAGCAGTGCCCAGCGTGAGCTGCCTTTGGAGCAGCGAGGGAGCCTGAGGGATCCCCGAACTGGCTGCCCAGTGGGAGCCCGGTGCCCGTGCTCTCCCCGGGCTGCGCGGTGCTCCACGAATGAGCGCGTTCTGGGGGAGATGGGAGGGCTGAATTGAGGAGCGGGTCAGGCCCCACCACAGCATCTGTCTCCATGCACCTCTGGGGCTGCTGAGAAATGCAAGCAAGGTCGGTGCGACACAGAGACCTCCCAGTAATTGGAAAGGCCTCTACAGACTGTATGATGGGGCAGAACAACCTGCTTAAGACGTTTTCCCCATCCGATTGCGATATTTTTGCAGTACTTGGGAGGGACACAGGGAAGGGGAACAACCTCCATCACTTGGTGTCCCCTCCTGTGGCAGCAGCTCCTAACGCCTGTCCTGTGCAAAAGTAGCAGCTTTGGTGTTTCATTGCAACCCCCCCCCACCCCGAGAAACATACACTTGGGTTTATCCTCACTTACTAAAAGTCGAGAAAAGCTGCCATGAAAAGGTGTTCATCACTTCCCTCTTCCCTGTCCATGAGTGGCCTTCTCGCCCTCGGACCCGGAGATCGTGGAAGAAACAATACGATGAGATGTGTCAGTAGGGAAAGGTCGCGGGGGAAAGCTGGGCTTATCGTCAGCGGTTCCTCCTGCCCTTTCTCTTGTGTGACGTTCAGTTTCAAACTCTGATGTCCCGGCGGCCGGCACCACGTGGGATGAGCTGCGTTTGGCTTTTCATACTTGTCTTGCCTATTAAGAAATGCACTTAAAAGACTTTCTCCTCCTCCAGCTCCCCCCAAATTTAAAGTGAAGCACCACATCTTCCATGTTAAAAAAAAGCCTAGGTAGAGTCTGGTTATCTGTCAAGGAATTTAATCTCCCTCTATTTAGCTATGTAGGGCCAAATCCTGGGCAGATGTGACCTGGCCAAGTTGGCTTCAGACCCGCTCCTTGCATCTTCGGTGGGTGCCCTGACGTGGTCCCAGTGTTGTCCCCGCATCTCTCCCAACCCTTCATCCCACCCGCAGTCCTGAAGGCATCCCCAAACCTGCCACGCTCCGTGTCCCCTGCACGCAGCCCATACGGGTCACCCGTGCAGCAAGTGCCACCGATGTTATCTCGGGGAAACGCTGCGGATTAGAGGCAGACAAGCAGCGTGAGGATGGGGGAAGAAAGGAGTCTGGGAGAATCAAAATCATCAAAAAGTTGTTGGAAAGAGTGAGAGCTAGAGGAGAAGCTTAAAGGAAGCCATTAATATTAATTCAGGGAGATAACAGGAGTTCAATGACCATATGAAAGAGGGGAAAAATCACAACTGTAAGTGCAGGAGCCACTGAGGAAGACAGAAGCTGCTCTGAAATGTTCCAAGTGGAACAAGTCCGCAAGTGGTATAAATCAGGAGAGCTGCCTCTGGGGTTTGGGAATGGCAGGCGACAGTGGCTGATGTGATAGGGGAGTTAAAGCAGAAACAGGGTTGCAAACTGGCTGTGTTGACCAAAGGACATTAGATGGGGGCTCGCTGCCCTTGGGGATGTTTCGGGGTGTCTTGGTGCCCCTTGACTCAGCCGTGGATTGTGCCCGTGCCACTGCTCAGAGTTCATGTCTCCAGCTCCCTTAACGCTGCACGAGAGAGAGGAGCAATCACCGGTCCTGGGGTTTAGTGCAAGGCCATGGCCCTGCCGATACCTGCCTGTGTCTCAGCGTTAGTGGTTGATTATGTGCAGAACTGGGACCCGCTCTGATAAGCTGCACCAGGGGAGCTCTGAGCCCCAGGGATGAAGCTAATGCAAGATAAAGTCTAGTAGTGATGATCACCTAATCTCCAGTACCCCCCCAGAATATGCCGTAGCATCTACTGAGAGTGTTCGAACCCAGGCTGGAGCAACCTTTTACTTCCCAGCAGCACATCCCCTTCAAGCGCTCTCCATTCAGGGTTTTTCTTTACTGCACTGCTGGATCAGCTACCTTAAATGCAAAGCACAGGTCCCTTATCCAAATTGTACCTGGGTTTCTCGGAGCAGCGCTCAGCTGTAAGACTCAAAGCCACCAGGAGAGTGCTGCAAGGCAGCTGCTGCCACTCGGCTTTAATATCCGATTTCCTTCTCCAAGTCCAGGCTGTGCTGCTTGTTTATTTTTCTTCTCTGTTACTGGCCTTGTTTGCTGTTCAGCCCTGTAACTTATCACGAGAGAAACATCGCTCTTGTTTTTATTATTAGGGTTTTACAGTGCTTTAAACCACAGGGTGAAACCTGTTCACGTACAAGTCCAGGTGGAGTTTGGGGGATAGATCTGCCGGGGAGGATTTGCTGGGGAGGGGGCCGGAGGGCCGGGCAGTGACGCTGGCAGGAGAGGGTCCCCGCTGCGTGCCGGGCCTTGCACCACCCACCCCATGGCCGCATCCAGCCCCGGCTGAATCGCGGCCGGCGTCCCGACTTCATTCTCCTCTGTGCACGCGTTCGGTTTAAACAGGAATCACAAATCCGGCGTCTTCTGACTTCCCAGCACTTGAGTTGACAGTCTAAGCCTGGCTTTTTTGATGCCTCTTATTAAATAACTTGACTGTATCTCGGTTAAAACAATATACCTTACACAAATGCAGCAATTCCCTAATCATGCAGTGCCAGCAAGGTTTTGGTTGCATTTTTCATGTGATTTTGCTGCAAAAGGGACAAAAAGTTCACGAATCTGAATCTTGGGGGCCATTCGTAATTGCTCGCTAGCAAAAGCAATGAGTCCAAGCAGGCTCTGAATTTGGGGCAGGGTGGTGTCTCTGTGCTTCCCTCCAACACAAGGCAGTGCCACCGGGGCGTGAAGGTGGGGACGGCAGCGGGGACAGTGGTGTGCAGCCGGGGTGGTGCTGGGGTTGGGACGTCCCAGGGGCAGCGCGGGGCTGGGGACCCGGCAGCCCATCTTTTGCAGGGCTGTGGGGCACACACGAGCCCCAGCCGCCTTCTCGAGGAGCTGTAGGTGAGCAGGTGGGAAGCTGTAACGAAACCGCTGGCTTTGCTGTCTCCTGATAACAACGAGTTTGTTTAAACGTTCGTGATTTTTTGAGAGGAAGCAATGTTTGCTCTTTTGTTGGGTTTTTTTTCCCCTTTTGTGTTTTGACAGTTTTGTTTCACTGGGGCACTTTTATGAGGAGCATTTTATTATTTTACTGTGTTATTCATCTGCATTTTAATTGCACACAATAAAACTTGAAAGCTCCCAGCAGAGAAAATCCTATAGTGCTTCCCATCCTGTCCCACTGGGGACGAATTGCTGGGGTCACGTCGTTTGTCAACAAGCAGGGCTGAGCTCTTTGTAAGAAACACACTGATTTTCCTGAAGTATAACAGTAACAACTTTTAATTGGTGTTGTCAAACGGTTAGATTTAACCCGCCTTCATTTTGGGGTAACAGGGTGTGTTTTGAACAGAGCAGGTATTGTTTGGAGGCAGGACAAGAAAGACTCGAGAGCACCAGGACTTCTTGGGTGAAATGTGTCATCTCAAAACCCCTGACAAATGCTGGCACCCAAAATACCAGGGGGAGGATCCGTGCCCCTGCAACAGCTCCGCTTTGCGCCCTGCCCCCTACACCACCAGCACTGCTGGAGTTTGGGTTGACTCTGCAGAGAATTACCTAAAAGCCCTTCCCATTTGCCGAGTATGGTTGGGTTTTGTTTGGTTCTCTAATCTCCAAAAACAAAAGTTCCCGGCTAAATGCCTCCGGGGAAATCCCTGAAAAACTCCCCTGCGAAGAAGCTCTGTGGGGTTTGGAGAGCATTCCCCATCCGACGTGGGAGCGCGGCCGAGGGGCTGAGCCCACCCTGATCCCGGTTCCTCACCTGCCCGCACCCATGCGGCAGGATTCAACCCCACGGTGTCACCAGAGCCAGCTCGTTCCGCATGCACGCACGAAAACAATAAAAAATTCATCTGCATGTCAGAGTTAGACCTTCGGGTCTCTGTGCTTGGGCTCTGTGCATGAGACGTGGAGCTTGTGCTTGGTTCCTCGCAAGCATGAGCGCAGGCCAACATCTCGCGCTTGAAAGATTATGGCCCGTAAATCACTTCACCCTCCGCCTTTCTGTGGCTCTCTGTTGTCTGACGGTCTCTTTCTCCTTGTAATTTATTAAAGCAAAAAAAAAAAAAAAAAAAAGGCAAGTTAAAGTTTTCATGCAGAAAGTGAAGCAGCTCGAATTGCATCCAGAAAAAAAAAAAAAGTCGTCTTCTATTAAAACATCGTCCATCCACTCCTTCCCCCCGCCCCCAGCTGATATTTAAGGGGATCAGAAGCAGAATTGGAAGGCAGCATTTAAATCAGCCCGGCTGCTAGCTTCATATATTAGTGCACCTGTGTTTCTCATCAAATGTGCTACCAAAAGGACTGGTTAAAAGTGCTTTGATCTGACTTTAAATATCCCCAAACATCAGGAACTGGAGGTATTTTAATCTGATTTTACTGGAACTGCGCCGATTTAAGGAAAACAGAACCCAAAATTAAGTTCATATTTTCCATCAATCCCTGGAGTTTGGAAAGAGGAGATTTTTACGGTGAGTGGGGATGGCAGGAGAATAACCTCAGCTCTGCCGCTATCACTGCGCTCGGCCGTCAGCCGCAGGAAGGCAGGAGCATCTTCGGAGCAGCGCTCTGCCATCAGCTGCTTCGAGCAAGACGTTCGGTACTCTGTCCGTCCTTCCTTTTTAGACTTTTTTTGTGGGTTTTTTTCTTCAGTTTCCGTCCCTGCTGCGTTTAAAACACAAGTTTATCTCTGTAACTATAAAGGACGTGAGACATTTTCACATGCAGTCCCTCTTAGCAAGCATCTCCTCATTCAAGAGGACGGTGTTTCTTGTCCTCAGGTTTGAACACGACTCCTCCGGTGCAAAATCCCGAGTGTAATTTAAATGCCCAGGGTCTGCTCTCACTTCAACCTGCCTTACTTCATTGCACACACCCATTTCCCTCGAGGGGAATACTAGAAATCCTCTCTCCGTCCTCCCCCGTCCTGCTCCACCTTGCAGCCCTCCAAGCACGGAGATGTTCTCCTGAGCATCAGTGGTCTCTCGTTAGCTCCCAGCCACGTTTGCAGAGGAGTCCGGCAGGACCGAGCCCAGAGCCTCAAACAAAACCCTGTTTGTTTCCTGCGCAGTCTATTTTCCCTTCCCTCTCCTGTGTTTGTGCAAGGCAAAGCCGGGCTTTGACACGACGCTATTATTAGCTCTTTCTCTCCTGCGTCAGAACCTCGGCCGGTGTCACCTGGCAGCGCCCCGGTGACTTGGAGCTGAGGATTCAGCCTGGAGAACAGCTTTAATAAGGACTTTATTCTCAGGCTACCTGCTCAGCAGATGTTTCTGTTTGTTTTGTTTTATGTTTACTTTAATTCTGCTCCTAATGTGCCTTTTATAATGTCTTCTGGCAATACTTCTAGACCTGCGCTGGATGGATGATAGCCTCTGTTGTTAAAGGCAAAACTGTGGCGGCTCTGAGCTGTGTTATCTTCAGATCTCTCCGGTTAGACTTAAGAACTTGCTAAAACACTCAGCTGTAAGCTTTTTTCCCAGGACAGCACAGGATTTTCCCAGTGCCCCTGTGTGTCTCTGTGCTCTTCTCCCTGCCCTTGAAGGAATCGTCGCATCTCGCTGCAAACCCTACGGCAGGTCCAGCTGCTGCCCCCTTCAAAGCCCACCTCCCACCCAGCCATGGCCAACAGGACCAAGCTGCAACATGCTGCAGATTCCCTTCCACTTCATTGCTGGATAAAACCCCTTGACTTCAAAAAACAGGATTTTTCAAGCAAACGAGGCTGGCTGGAGCCACAGGAGAGAGAGACGTATAAGCACAGAAAAGAGTGAGACCAGTCTTGGTGTGGTGGTGGGCTCATCAAACATAAGATGCGTGCCTAGACAAGACAGGCTGAAAGGTTATCTCCCACCCTGAGGAAAAAAAAAAAAGATACTTTTATTTTCCCAGTGGCCGATTGTTTGGCTGGACGTTGATTGAGAGCTCGGGCTCAGATAAGGGCTGGAGGGTTGGCGATAATATCAAAAAGGCAGTCGGAGCTTGGGGCCAGCCAAGTTGTCATTTCCTAATACTGCTGCTGCTGTCATCCAGCCTTCTGGGGCACTGAAGAGTCTGGAGTGAAAAAGTATTTTAAAAAATAAAGTCAAACCCTTATTCCAGAGCGGTTCTCTCCTCCACAGACCCAGCTCAGCCTTCTCTTGGATATTGTGCTAAACTTCAGCATTTGATCAAAAAAAAGAGAAGAGATAAAACATATAGGTAGAAATCAATGGAGCCTTTAAACACTGCACTGTGAAAAAGGCTGCGCTTTACTGTTGTCTTTCTGAACCCTGTGAAATGCTGGGAAACTGTTTTTAATAAACAAGAGTTCAAACAGTGGGGCTCCGTAGCCAACAGTCACGCCTTAAACTCTAAACTTTACATGAAAACTCTCAGATCCCTTTGAACTCTTTTTTTCCTCCCTGGCAGAGGATTCCAGTGTTTATGCATTTTTTTGAGATTGCTGGCGGGATCATGAGGAGGGTTTTAATATTTTTTTTAAACAATCTCCTGCCTTCAGAAACCATTAATGCCCACTAAGAAACATCAAGGCATTGCTTTGAAGTGCCTTCTGGCTACAGCCCTCTTACACTCTTTGGTTACTGTGCAATCAAATAATTAAATGGAGTCTAAAAAAATTCTTTTACCTGGTAATTAAACACCCCACGGTGGACAGTTGCAAGGGCCTTTAAAGGCATTGCAAATCTACAAAGACTTGAAACACAAAAGCACTACATGCTACTAGAGCGAGTAGACACTTTCTCCCTACTTTGGCAACCTGTCACACAGGCAAGGTACGAGCTCGCCCTCCTCTTCCCGGCTTAACCAAGGTCAGGGCCGTGAATCCCGAAGGAGAAAGGACAGAGCAGAGAGTCATAAATTAGCAAAGCTAAACTCTCAAACTTTTTTTTTTTTCATTTGTTTGTTTGCTTTGGAATAAACAGTAAGGAAGGAAAAGTTGGAAATAGTATTTTGGCTACTTCATCAAATGTTGAATTACGGGCCGGCAGCCATCCCAAAAGGCCATGAAGCCCAATTTGGACACGAGCTGTCTCTGAAGGCTTTGGGCGTTTGGCTCGGTGCAGCGCAGCGGCTCTCGGGAGCGCCGGGACGCGAATGCCGCCCGCGCCGGGTGGCACGGGGACACCAGCGCTGGGCCATGGTTGGCAGGACTCAAGCTCATCCTTTTCTGGAAGGCTGTGGAAGAATAAGGGCATTTTGGTGACAGCTTCAAAGGAGCGGGGCGGGTATTGTAATGGGATGTGTTGCGATCCGGTGCCCAATAATAATTCCCTGGCTGGGAGGAGAGGGAAAGGGCCACCTCCTCCGCTCCTGCGGAAACTCATCTCCCTTCAAGGTGCCCTTTTGATGGAAGCTTTCTGAAACCTGGTTGTTTCACTTCCCAGAAGTTAGCTGAGAAAGTTTTCTCTCGTTCCAACCTAAATTGGCCCTTCCTTCCTGGAGCTCTGCTTTGATCTGGGCATTTGAATCTCAATGCAAAACTCCGGTGCTTTGCCTGGTTTTTGCATGGCGGCGACACGGGGCAGGGTTTAACCCCTCCCCAGCCCCTTCAACTGGAGCGGGCTCCCCACCCATGCGTTCCATCAGCTGCCCCCTCGGTATTCCCAAATCATCTTTGGATACCAGCTGGTTTTACAGCATCTGTCCCAGGAGCGGCGGCCGGTCCCCGAAGCCTGCCCTTCGCCTCCGTCCTGCTGGGGCTGGGGGGAGGTTGGTTGGTTGCTCTCTGAAGGCAAAGACCCCTCACCTGCCGTGTAATCCTTTAACGTTTGTACCTGTAGAGGAGAGACACTTTAGTTAGCAACTTGCTGTGAAACGTTTGGAAAGGACGTTGTGTTTGTAGGGCTACCGGAAACCTTTAGAGACGTAAGGATTTTAGGAAGCAAGAGCTTTGGAAAAGGCACAAACCTTTTGCTCCAAGCTCTGCCAGGCTGCCGCAGCCATCTGCAAATACTTCGAAGGGGTGGAGAGTTTGTGCTGGACTCCTCGCTGTTCGTATTTTAGGGCTGGATGAGACCTTGAGGGGTCAGCTGGGCTCCCTCGCAGGGACGATGCGGAGGCTGCAGCGCGTCTCCGGGAAGCAGCTCTGCGAGCGGGGGGGAAAGGGGAGAGCCGAGGCAGGAGCATCCCGGCCATGCATCCCGTTTATCCTTTGACTTTTGAAGGATTTTGTGGGAATGAGAGCTCGCTTTGAGCCGGCACAGCAGAAGGTGAGAAGAAGGGGAAGGCGAGGAGAGCTGCCGCACGGGTGGGAGCGGGGAGCTGGGAGTGCTGCGACTGCAGATGAGGAGGCAGCGCTGGCGACGTGCATTCGGAATGACGAGGCGGTTGTTTCAAAGCAGGATGAACTGTAGGGTTCAGAGATGTTCCAGACTCCTGCAGGGCCCAAGACAAATGTTGAAAGCCAGAATTCCCAGAGGGTCTTTCTGTTTTCTTTTTAAAAAATAATAATAAAAAAAAAGATCTACCTGTCAAATCTTATCAAGTGAAGCGCTGAATTAAGGCAGGCAAGACTTAATGGGCTTTCTTCCCTAAAAATAGATCTTCTCATGAAAGAGATGAAGGGCATTGCCCAGGGAGGTCAGCCAAAATTGTCTGAAATTATGCTATCACCTAGATCTGATGTCCAAAATTAGCCTCCTCTCTCGCTATGTGGGTTCAATGCTCCCTGAAGATTAAACGCATCACAACACTCATTTAATTTAAAAGAGAGGCTAAAACATATGGTTTAAATGTTAGAAAAATTCAGCTCGGGACTCTTCATTATGATTAGTAATATGCTAATGAAGGCAAGGGGGAAAGGAGTGTGTGTGCAAGGCTGGGCAAGGCTGCGGGCAGGAACCAGGGATGTTGCTGGGAAGAATGGAAAGGACCTGAATCAGAGCTGCTTTCACCATCCAGAACTATTCTGATCTTTTTTCAGAAGGGGAAGGAAGATGATTTGCCTTAAATAATTCTCCAGCCTCCTCTGTGTGGGTGTTTTCTGGGCTCTGTGATTAAGAGCGAGCATTTGAAAGCAATGGGATAGGAACCTCGTTTAAAGACCAAGTGTTCCTTTCTTTTTTCCTTTTTAATTAATCTGAGGTTGCTACTGGAGCGGAGTAGTTGCATGAAGGTGTTTGAGGAATATGAGGTTAATGGAAGGTGAAAGAGGAAGGGAATAAAATTGCCAGTGTGAGCCAAGCAGAGCGTGAACCAGCAGATGCTCCGGCCCAGCCGGCGCACGACTGACTCATGGGTTTAGAGGGAATAAACCCTTAGGCGGAGGGGAGAAAACAGCCTCAGGAAAGGCTGGGGGGAACCGGCAGCACTGCTGACCCCAGCACCTGGGAAAAGGAGGGCGTTTTCATGGGACTTCACCAACGCAAAGCACCCTCCCCCGTACTGGCACCATGAAAAATAACACATAGTCTATAGTTATGTTTATGAAGGGAGGGGGGATTTTGTCACTGTTTTGGGGTCTTTGTTTTACTGTCTGAGAAATGGGTTTGCAGAAGAGCACTGGAAGGGTATGGACAGAGCTGACGTGACTTGGGATGCTATAAATGGTGCGTTGTGAAGGATGGGAGCCTCCCGTCCCCTCTGATGGCGCAGAGGGGCTGCGGGATGGTGGCGGGCCACCTGGTCTGTGCATTGGTTTCCTGGAGAAAGGATCCCCAAATTATTGCTGCCTGGCCTCTGTACCCACTGCCTGGCCTCAGTGCTGCAGGAGGCAGCTTCCGGCGGGGCTGCCAGGAATTTTGGAGGTTTGAGTTGGTTTTACCAACCGAGACCACCGTTGGATGTAGGCTCACGTGCCAGGGACGTGTGTCCGCCCTGCCGTGGGGCCGGGGCAGCTCTTCCCAAGGCACAAACCTCTTCCAGCTGCCCCACGAGGAGGTGCCGGCGCGTGCGAGTCAGTGCCCTCAGTCACCAGCACTGACACCGTAATCGCCTCCTGCTCCCGCACCAAACGCCGGGAACTGAAAAATCAGAGGCGGAAATCACGACTTGAGGGGGTTGGTAATATTATTTCAGTTTTATTCTAAGCTCATGATTTTGGTGGCAGCCTCATGCATTTTTTGGACGCCGACTCAGACGTTTTGCACCCTGTGAGCCAGGCGATGCCGAACAAGCAGGGCAGAGAGAGAACAAAATACGTCACTTGTATCCCCTGTGACCTACCCGCCAGCGCGGGGCCGGTGGAGAGGCCTGTGACCAAGGGCTGGGATGCTTTTTGCGTCTAAATGCACCCTATTTTTTGCTGAGGGAAGCAAAATGTACGTTTCCAGGGTCCTTGTCCCCAACTCATCCCAGAGAGGAGAACTGACCCCATGGCTGCCCCCTCCCCAGCACAGCCCAGCCCCACTCCCCACCGCTTTCAAGCCTTTATTTGGGACCGACCAAGACCATTGCTCATCGCCCCATGCCCCCAACAAATCCAGCTGTGAAACACTTGGGAAAGTGAGTTTTTCCCCCCCCAAAAAAGCCTCTCAGCAATGTATGTCCATGATTCCTGGCCCGCTGCTCCCTCTGGGCTCCGTGGCCCAAACGCTCCCGAGGACCGTTAAAGGTCCATCAACGCGTTTTAATTGTGCCGTAACCAGGGCCGGTGTTTTTGTTGGACCGTGACCCAGCCTGCCGAGCAGACACACGGCTTTGCCCCGTCCACCGCTTGCCCCGTCCACGCCGCCAATTATCCACCGCGCGACCGTCTAACGCGGGCGGGTTTACCTACCTCTGGGGGTGTTGTGGGGCTTAATGAATGTCTCCAGCATGCTTTGAAGATGAAAAATGCTCTAAGTGTTAAGTATTAGTGTGATTTAAGCATGTTGGAGCGGTTAGGTCTTGCTCATGCCGTCCTTGCTGCAGCACTCGAGCCCTGCTCGGGTTTGCTTTTGCAGAGCTGCCCTTCTATTGATGTCCCTCCTCTGGAAGGACCCAAACCGGGACATTTTGGGTCCCTCCTCTGGAAGGACCCAAACCGGGACATATCGGCAGGCACCATAACGCTGCAAGCGACTCTGTGGGCACTTTTCTTTTCCAGCATGAGTTTACATAGCTTTCAGTAAACCTGATAAACTTAAGCTAAACTAAAAAAAAAAAAACCCACTTGGGTCAAAATAAGGTTCTTGCTCCCTCCCCATCTTCTGTACCATTAAAAAAAAAAAATTGGTTGGATGTTACACTTTTTAAGCTGTAACAGTAGAACTTTCCCACGCTGCCTCTCCATTTAGCAGCTGACAAGCCAGACCTGTAATCACGATCTTTATCCCGAGACAAGCTAAAAAACAAAATGTTTCTGCAACGCTGAAGGTAGGTGAACATTTTCAGTGTCACATATTAAGGTGGTGTCTAACGAGCTCCATGTCCCACTTATAATTGAAACAGAAGAGAGTATTCACTTTTCATTCATTTTTAAAAGACTATTCAAATACCCTTTCATCTCCGCTAAACAGCCTGCCATGTATTTGAAGCCATTTTATATTTTGTTTCTACAGACATCCAAAAAACAGAGGTGAGTATTTTGGAACATTGATAGAAAGATGCAAAGGCTTGTGAGGCACTGAATGGCTTCAAGCTGCCTCAAACACATTCATCTTCCCAAGAAGAATTAGGCACAGTGTGATTCATTTTAATAGCAGAAGAAAAATAATACTACGATGTAGTGCTAAGTTCCCAACCTTTGATGGCAGACTAAAAAAAGAGAGAGAGGGGAAAAAAAAAATACCTTTCTTCCCTTATGTTGTTGAAGTCTCCCTACACCCATCCGTTATGTCCAGCTTATCAATTAAGATGAACCCCATGAACTTCAGATGGTTTTTTTTAAAACAAGGCACTATCCATTTAAATGTGTAAAACTGCCTGCAGCTCCCTTGAACTGCAGGATTCAGTCCTGAGCTCTGTGTACTCGGTGTGAAGTTGAGCCCTTTGATAGAAGTTTTACTGATGTTTTAAATGAAGTCTTCTCATACACACAAAATAACCCAGATAATTTAAAACCTCATAGAAAAAATAGGGTGGAGAGAGGAGAAAAAAAAAAATAGTCGGTGCCATTGGTCTAGCAGAAGAAAAGAGGCTGGCTTTGGTTACCAACAGGACAGACCAAAAGCATTGCCACAATCGCTTTCCCAGGGTTACTTGCTTGAGCCGGGGAAGGTCTGGGCGACAGATCCATCCCTGGTACGGGCAGCTTCCCTCAGGAACAAATTAAGCTTGTTCAGCTATAAAATAGGTTTTGTACCATAAATACCGGTGAGAGGGAAGGTGCGCGGGTAGGAGCTCCCCGGTGTTTGTCCTGCTCAGCCGCTTCCATCAAATCTCTCCCCGGTTCATCTTGGCCAAGGCAGCCACATTAGCCAGGGCTTTACAAAGCTGGGTTTTGCTCGGGCAGGTGATGCAGGTGAGCAGTCCCAGCTCAGTGGCACCTGGGTAAGACTGTGCCCACCCTCCCTTGCCTAAGGATGAAGCCCTCTGATGTGCCATGGCCCTGCAGAAGAGCTCCAGCACCGGGACCGCCACGTCCCTTTGAACATCACACCCTGGCTTCGTTATCCCACTTACGGAGCAAGAGAACGTCCCCGCTCCTCTACCAGCCCGGCCTCTCCCCATCAGGTGGGCTTGGCGGTGCAGTCAGGCTACGCTAAATTTGGAGCCGTTACCTGAACGAGCAGTAAATGATTTAATCCTTGCACTGAAGCGCAGCCCCAGCCTTTGCCTTGCCTACTTGAGCTACAACCGCTTCCCGGCAGGAATAGCTCCTGCCAAGGCTCAGCTACTGTTTCCAGCTACCACCATAGATAAGAAGAAACCTTTTAAGGCATTAAGGGTGAAAAAAAAGTCAGACAATATTAATTTGAAAAATATAAAATTTTAATAAAGGCTACATCTCTTAATTACAATAATTATTGTACCAAGTAATTTTTTTTTAAATGAAACTCTTTATAATGCATAATTTACAGTATAAGTAGAACAAAATGCCATGGCAAAAGTCATGAGTACAGGACTTGTAATAAAAGGCATAAAATATATTTATACATAAACCCCTTAAACAAACAAGGGAAAGCTTGAACCCTGAATATAGGGCGACGCATGGTCTCGTAACACCATGCAGGCACAGGTACTGTACTGATTAAATTTTAAAAACACTAGAGATAGTGTATTAATATTTTCACCATACATTTTCTACAATATATACAGACTTACACAAAGTAGCAATGGCAAACAGAATGCACAGATTAACTTAATCAACACAAAACCCAACTGTAGAAATGCAAGGTCTTTCTCAGGAAAGGGTCGCTCTGTCCCAACACCCACGCACACGCACACACGAAGCTCTGCCAAGGGTTGCAGAGAGCCTTCGCCCACATCTCCCACGGGCTCACATGGGTGTTGTGAAGGTAAGGCCAAAAAAAACCCCACAAACCCCAACCAAAAACCACCACACGACGAATCACGCGCTCCACACCGATCTGAAAACACGCCCCATCATAGTTACATGTCGTTGAAATACAAGTTGTGCTAACACGGAAGTAGAATGGCTAAACAAATTAGCTAGCTATGTGGAATACATACGGGTTTTTTAATCTGGCTTTTGCAACGTGTCCTTTTGGTGTGCTAAGTATGGAAACGGGAACTGGATGGCTGCTTCTACAGCTCTCCCAGGCTCAGGGTTTTGCTTTACCTTGCCTTAACCGAGAGGGGCACTGGGCACCGCATGGTACCCTCACCGCTGACAGCAGCAAAGCAAAAACCTCACACCGCAGAAATCCATGGACGAAATAACAAGTTGCTGTTGTTATATTGCATCTAACATACTTAACGCTTAAGACCTTTATTTCAAATTAGAGCAGCATAGATTAAAATGCACCGGTCTCTAGATGAATGGTAGGACAGTATTTTTATTTCGGTTATTATTATTATTTCTTTAGAAAAGTTTTATCTTCACTTGGAGAAATACTGGGCACAACATCACTCCTCCCCCTTCAAAAAAAAAATCATGAATGCGCTCATAGCCAAACTCCTAAATTTTAGATAGTGGGAACAATATAAAAAAATAAAATAATCCTTCCTCCCATCACCCCACTTCCCAGCCCCTCTCTTCTCCATTGTTAAAGCAGCATATCCAAAAACTGGACTTAAGGGAAAACAGACTGTTCAATAAATATCAATAAGGATTACTGTTAAGGTAAGCTATACACAGTTTCTCTTAGTCCATAGATTTCAGATCCCCAGGAAATCATATATTATGTATGGAAGTCTCTCAAACACGGTCTGCATCTCCAATAGCCAACAGTGGTCATGTTTTTAATAAATAGTTCAGGGTTTTTATCATCTCAGTACCCAACTCATGAATAATAAATGCCATTTTTTTCCTCTAAGGCTAATTCAGCAAAGTCTTCATAGACTTCACTTTTTTTCTTCATTGGTTCAAAACTTTCCTTCAGAGTTTTTTTTTTTTCCTCCTTGTCATCACTACTGTTGTGTGTCCAAAGACTTTTCTAGCTTAACTTTTCTTAAGAAACACAGATGCCATCAATCGATCCTTTCTACTTTCCCAAGAATCCTTCCTTCGTACATCGGCAGGATGGTTTCGTCTTCCCAAATCTCTTCAAACACCGCACCGCAGTCAAACTCATCGCTTGCTTTTTTGAAGTAGTATCTGCGGTAAGGAGAATTAAAACACAGTTAAAAATCAAAAGGTAAAGCAAAGGATGCTTTGGCAGTTCTTGTAACCACAACATTTCCAATCTCTCCCTCCTAGGATGCTCCTCCAGTGCCCAGCGTGGCCAGGAAAACCTCAGGGCTGCTCGGGTCCAGCAACATGAAAGCATCCCCGGGGCTGCAGGGATGGCGATGGGACAGAGGGAGCAGGGCTGCGCACGCTCCTCAGCGGTGACAACAGCTTCTACAGTGAGTAAATTATACACGTTGGCAGTGGATATCCTCAGCCATAAAGAAAATTAGAAAGCGCGGTGATTTCTGGTCAAATATCTTATTTAAAAAATAAACAAATAGAATTTCAAAGCAAAGCGTTCTGAAGGTTCCCCTCTCTCCCCACCTTCTTTCTTTCATGTGTTTTCTTGTTTCAAAGCTGAAGCCCAACATTAAAATTAGCAACTGTTATTAAAAGGAGAGGCTTTTTAGGCATACGGATGGATTAAAAGAAAACCATCCCAGCTTCCTGCAACGCAAAAGCTGAAACTCTGCGGTACTCCTCCTGAAAAAAAAACCCGGGAGCCTCACGTTCGAGACAACCAAATGCCTAATTCACATATCCATTTTAAGTGACAGAAACTCCCGTATTTGTTTCCCGACGCTTCCTCGCAGTCAGAGGCGCAGAGCAGCCCTGGTCCAGCCTGCGGGACGTGACACGGGGAGGTCAAGTAGCAGTGTCCTGCATTCCTGCTCTTTTGCTCCGGGTCGTTAGATCATGAAGCCAACGCTCCCAGAGACAAAAAGCACCCCCACCCCTCCTGTGTCAAACAGTAAGGACCCCTCTATTATCCTGAATTAGACCGTTCAGCTTCTTGATTAAAGGTTCCTTTTATCCCGTTTGGAGCTTTCTTCCTTCTAAGGCTGCTTAATTGCATATGCACAAATGAAGGGCTTCCATTCAGAGGGGTAGCATTTAGGGAGCCTGTCCGTCTGCCGCCGCACACCTCCTCGGACATGCCTGCTCCCTTGGAAAAGTGCTTTGCCATCTGATCATCAGGGATGGAAAAACCTTCATCAGATGGATTACAAAGAAAAATATAAAAAAAATTAACCCCTCCCACACCCCTCCCCTGTAGTTGCCAGACAACTGGGGCTGGCAGATGTTTGTCAGGGGAAAGGGTTTTGCAATTATTTTTTTTTTTTTTTAGTGTGGGAAAGGAGATCAAATTAAGCTCACTTTTACTATTAAAACTGAAAGAGCCACAGCAGGGTCTTAGAATTTGAGGTTTTTTATAGTGACTGTTCTATTACCCATTTTTAAAATACTTAGTGACAGCGGCCTGCAAATCTATTTATTTTTAGGGTACGTTAAAATTATTTTGGTAGGGGGATAAAAGCTGGCTTTTTAGTCAAAGAGATGAAACCAGTTCTATTTAGTCAAGGTATGGTTAGGATTTATTTTTGTAAAGTCATTCCAAGCTGATTTGACACATGTTGCGTCTTTAATGGCTCAGCAAGGAAAAACATCTTATTTGAGTCCTTCGGAGCCTGCACTCATTGAAGTCAACGGCCCAACTCCCACCAACTTTCATGCTGCAGGTCAAGGCCACAATTCCCCAGGCCAGCAGCCTTGAAACAAAACCAAAAAAACCCAAGGAAAGTTTGAATGAATTACAAAGAACTTTCTCTTCCCTTTCCCCTTCTCCGCCCCTCTCCAGATAACAGCCGCTCTTCCCAATAACTTCCTCCACAAGCCCAAGCGCTGGCTGTGTTTACAAAATTTTTATTTGAGAAAACACGCTATGACCTTTTACATAATTATAACCTTATTTCACAGAGAAAAGGGGAAAAAAAAAAAAAAAAGAGGAGGCAAAGCAAAAAAATCCTCCCCCACAACATCTTCAAACAAGTCACTCTGCTCTTATTTGCTCAGAAATGGGCTTTCCATTGAAACATATTTTATGTGGCAAGCTTTGCTCTTTTTTTTTTTTTTATTTTTTGGGACATCTGGCACCAATCGAGGCGAGCAGGCCTGGCGTTACAGCTCTGTTTTGAACCGCTGCCATCTTCAGATTACCCGACACCACCCAGTTTTTTTGTGCATGTTATGTTTGTTTTTTGTTAACGCCATCAGTATTAAATCACTGCTTAATTCCTCCTTTTTTTGGGAGGGGGGAGGAAAGCAAAGCGGCGATTTCCCGGCGGCTGCCCCACGGCGGGGCCGGCTGCGCGGCTCTGGCATCGCGGGAGCCCGAGGTACCCGCCTCGCAAACTGATCCAATCAATAAAGAATTTGGAGAGCGGAGCATTTCTGCATGTCTTTGTGCATTAAATGAAAGGCAAGGGCTTCAAAGACATGCTTATTAAATGTGCCTTAAAAAGAAATCAATGCCAGATGTGACCAAAGCAGCCTAGTTAGTGCCTCCCCGTAACACACACGCTACTCCGGGCACTGCAGACCTCTTCCCTGAAGGTCACCCGCAGTTTCACTCAAAGTCCAGCCAAAAGTCAAAGCTTAGATCAAAATGATTCCCTGGAGGTACACACATTTGTGTAATTAGTTTCACCTTGTGTCTGTGCAAGATAAAATACTGGGCACGTACCCAAGTTCCTTTTATAAATTTCTGTATTGTCTTTACCCAGGTGTAAAGGGGTGAGATCTAAGCAAAACCCTGTTTCATCCTTGTCAGTCACTTAAAAACATTTTCTAAAGTAATTACAGTCTGACAAGGCACAAATAATTGCACCTGGAGGGGCTTTTGGGCCACGGAGGTTTTAGTAGCCTGTTCCTGCACTCGGGCATCACACAAAAACTGTCATAGAAAACAAACAGGATTTTTTTTGGGGGGGGGGGGGGACGGACGGACGGACACGACTACACAGCCACTGGAGCAGTGGCAGAGCAGTGGTGAGGCCAGGGAAACTGGTCTGCAACTGGGGCACGCAGCCGCGTCAGCCGGAGGAGGAGCGCAGCCGGCCGGGAGAGGCTTTAGGGCCTGGAAAATGGCGCAACGGTGCAAGAAGCCCAGGGACCTCTCCTGGAGGTTGTCCAGGTTGGGTGTACTTGCAGGTTGCTGCCATCTGATGGCAGCTGGGCGGGCTGCAAAGATGGGTTTGGGGAAGGACTGGCAGTATTTCAGCCCCAGCCCTGCTGTGCAACAACCACAGACAGACCCCAGCTCGGCATCCCCCAGCCTGAGCGCGCCCTTAGGTGACCTACTCCTGATCTGCATAGGTGGACTTTCCAAAGCTAGAGACAGGCCCGTGATGGAGCACCAGCTGGAAAGTCCTCGTACCAAACCCAAACGACCATTTGGAGGTTAAATCAGAGGCTGCCGGTTACAGGGCAAGCCTTCCGTCTCTTTGAAGCACCACCAAATTCAGTGCAAATTCAAAACTGAAAACTGGAACTTCCCTCTCCTGCTCACCCTGCAGGAGAAGCGGCCACCAGATGATCCCACTAGTGCCCAGATCCACTGGGAAAGTACAGCAAAAATAGTCAATGTGCAGCTACTGCCACGGGAACTAGAAGAGCAGGGGAAGCAGCAAACTGGTTAAACTGGGAGCTGGGCCCTGGAAACCAGACAGGCAGGGTTTGTTGGAGTTTCTGAGGAGGAATTTGGTATCGCTGGCAGAGCTTTCCCTGCAGGGTAGAGGTTTTTTCCCTAACAAAGAGAAAAGTGAGCTGGCTGCGTCTCAGCTACACGTCCACTCAGATGCAACATCCCAACCTTTCACTGACCGCATTTAGGGCCACACCATTGCAAAAAAACCAATTAAAAGTGAAAAAATTAAATGAGTAGGCAAAGCAGGAGGCCAGCATCAAGGTGAATGTTGACCCCAGTTTGGAAACCTAACCCCACTGCTCCATGCCTTCGCCACAAGGCCATCCCAGCTTTTGCTGGTACTCAAGCTTTTTGGACAAGGGTTGGAGCACGAAGCCTGCCAGCCTGCATCTTTATGCAGCTCGGGGAGGAGGCTGGGGAGGGAGATGGAGAGGAGGTGGCCTCGCAGCCCAGCCGCAGCTCAGGGCCCCTTTCTCCATCTCCAAGTTGCTCTTGGTTTGAGTAGGAAGAGAATAAGAAGATCTACAGCCTCTGAAAAGCAAGGTAAACGTGTCACTGCGGGTAGACCTGCAAAATATCTGCTGATTCTTTTGACTTACTAGAATATACTAAAGAGCAAACAAATGACAGATTCTTACCTGTAATTTCCCTTTTTGCTCAGCTGTTCTTTAAAGTGCCCAAGTGTCAGGCTCTGGGCCTTTAACATCCTCCTGTAGGGAATTTCTTCTCCGCAAAAAAAATAGGTGACAACCAACTCACTCGACTGAGAGGTGTGAACAACTGACAGTTTCTTTGGCTCTTTGTGACTGAAAAAGAGAAAACACACACAAACCCCTCTATTTTTCCATTTGAGAACAAGCCGTTTCACTGCACTCAATCCAGTAGTGTTTCTGCCACACATAACGCTGGTCAGAAATACCCTGGGTGTCACCCGAAAAGTCAGATATTCCTGTACTCAATGTGAATTTGTCACGCTGCGTTGCCCTTCGCTGGGCTCCCGCAACAGCTCCTGCTCGCTGTGATGGTGGGAATCGCAGCATCACAAAGCACCCAGCCATGGGCGGCAGAGACCTCGTACCATTTTATGGATGGGAGAACTGAGGGATGGAGGTTAGATGATTGCTGGAAGCATCAGAGCAGGACTGCGGGCCAGGTGAGCGTGCGTAGGGCTCACCATGGGCTAACCTCTTTCTAGCGAGCCCCAGTATTGAACACCCTTGACTTTAAAAGGCTCATTTCATCTGCCTTCATACAAAGCATCTGCCAAGCTTTCTTCTCATGCACAAAACCACCTGCAACCACCAACAGCTAACAAAGCAAAACCACTGCCAGATTCTTCACCTGAAGTACACAGGTAATCTTATGTTTCCCGGTGAGGATAAAATTAACTGGATCTTGTCATTTGCACTAAGAAACCCTTCTTAAAGAATAATTAAAACAATATTACCCAGCAAAATGGCAACACTCTAGTGAATACCATGCAGCCAAATCTACAACTGCTTCTGAGGCAATGTACACTTGGCATGTCAAAAGGTCACAAAGTGTTAGTCCGCAGTAATTTAGTCTTCCTAATTTGTTCTAAGTCTTTGTAGAGTGGCTTCAGAAAAAAAGCTGCTAGCAAAGACAGCTGGTGGACTTAAGGTCAACCAATTAAAAATGAAAGGCTCTAGTCAGGTGGCTCAGTCTGGACTTCAAACATTACTCATTGCTTAAGATGAAGAGGGTAAGAAAGAAAACTTTAATTATTTAGGCCATTTTAGACCTCTCTGTAGCAGATTTCTTGTTAAAAGAACCATCCTGTAATTAGACTAATCCAATCTTTGTCCACTTTACAGGAATGCAAGTTAAAAAGAGCCAGAGACAAGATTTGAAAATGTTTTGTTCTTTCTTTAAGAAGAATGTTTGAAAGACGAAATTTCAGATATAAGAATTTCCTCTCTTTTCAAAGCGCAATCCATTTAATGAAAATATAATTATTATATATATATATTTCCCAATCCTTTTATGTGCGTGCAATACTCACTCTTCTGTCGTTAGACTTGCATTGCAGAAAGGGGTGTTTCCCCCCTGAACGGCAGCGGAGTGGTTTCGATCCCTCTGCTGATTTGAGGTTGAACATCTGAAGTGGAGAGGGGGAGGGCAAGTAGGGAAGAAGAAGGAAAAAAAAAAGAAACACTTTTAAAAAAAATTGTTGAAATACAATCTTCTTAATTGAAGTCTCCTGTGGGTCGTTAAGTTCGCTCTTTGTATCAACCATCACATGTTGTAAACAATCAAAGGAAGAATTAAAAATGCTGTGGGCTAATTTATCCTTCCATACCCAAATGAACGATAACCAGTCCAATTCTCCACTTGGTATGTAGCTGGAGTCCGTCCCAGAGGAAAAATGGGCAAATTACAGCCATCAAAAGAGTGGAAGTAATAGTCTAGGATTCAAACTATTTGCACCAGGGTAGGGTGGGGTTGGAATAAGGAGGCTCATCCTTGGGGCTCGGCCAAGCTGCGCTGTCACGCGCCCCCACGGTCCCAGCCCCGTGGCTGACCCTCTACCTAGACGGGGAAGACACCGTCCACGTTCCCCCACCGCCTTGCCCGCCACCAGCCCGAGCGTTGGCTGAAGATGAGCACAACCAGCACCCAGCAAACCTCTCCTACCCCTGCTGCTCCCCAAATCCCACCGCAGGACCAGGACCATCCCTCCCACGGCCATTACCGTTGCTTCTGCGGCTTGGAGACCTCGGCGAGCCGGCGGCACGCTTCCTCCAGCTGCGCCAGGGTGTTGGGTGGGGTGAGCGGGGGCATGGCAGGGTCCTGGACGAAGGGGTGGGCGGGCTGTGCCCCGCGCGGGTGGCTGCCGGTCCCCCACGGGTGGTGGCGGCCGGGGGCCCCCTTGGCGAAGTCGGAGCTGTAGGCCTTCTTTGTGCTTTGTGTGCTTGGGGAGGGGAAGAAGTAGGGTTAGAAAAGCTGGAAAATATGACTTTAATAGCAGCTCCTATTCTGCTCGCTCCCTCTCAAAAGTCTGTCATAACATGAAAGGAGGTTTATTGCCAAAAACATGACATTTTTGTGGTTTTTCTGGTTCTGCGGAACAGCTTTTATATTAAACCGGAGGAGCAAAGAGTCTCATTTGTTTTTAGCGATTGTAAAAATAGACAGCCCATGTAATATATAAATATTTACCAGGAGCGATATTGCTGTAGACAGCTGCGTATTTACCTATGGGGCTTGTGCTTATTTTGTCTCTCGCTCTCCAGCATCCACTGCCAGACGTTCTGCGCCCGGTCCGCCTCGCCCCCCGGTAGCTGCACCCCACCGGGGCCGGGCATGCCCCCGTCCCCGGCCGGCAGGGCGACGCTCTCCACTCCTCTGCCCGGCCTCTTCGGCAGCGTCCCCGTCCTGCTGATGGCGAGAAGGGGACACGAGCCCGCCGTTAGCCCCCTGCGCTGCTGTGGGGCTGTCCCGATCAGCCCCATCGCAGGGGGATGACGGGGTGATGGTTTGGGGTGGGTGCAATGGAGAGAGACGCTTGTGACTTACCCGAAGGGCTCCAGGGGAGGGAGAGGGGGGTCCGTGCTTTTCGGGTGGCCCTTGCACTTGGGGTAGCAGTAGTAGTCACTGCCTGCCGGGCAGCAGCACTGCACTCGCTGAGCCGCCTCCGCTTCGATCTGCTCCTTCGTCTTGGGCACGGTGTGGTGGTGGATGTAGTGGTGGTGGACGTGCTTGGTGGTCTGCTTGGTGACGAATCCCTTACCCACCAAGGTGCACGCCGCCGGCGAGGCCGTGCCGGGCTGCAGCTTGCCCATCAGCAGGCGGTCGGGGGAGCGGGCACGGGGGCTGTGCCGGCCCATGCCAGGCGACTGGCATCCAGGGGTCTTCAGCACACGGGAGAGATGCTCGTCCAGGATGGCCTGGGGGTCCTCCTCGTAGCTGCCGGAGGGCAGGAGTGAGAGCGGGTGCTGCGGATGCTGGGGGTTCACCATCTCCCGACTGCTCTGCAGGCTGGTGGGGAGCTCCGAGCCCTCCTTCTCCTCGTCCTGCCGGCCAAGCAATGGCGAGGAATAAATGCAAGAGGACGGGGAGCCGGCGAGGCGTGCGCCAGGATGTCCCCCCCGCGGGCTCGCAAACTGCAGTGCGATTGAAACGTGTTCCTCCCCGTGGGCAGGATACGGCCCCCTCCCGCCCCCCCGCAAGCCGGGCAGCCCCCGATGAGTTCTGCCTGGCCCTGGGAGGGTTAATCCTCCTACCTCCTTGATTTGCTGCAGCCTCTCCTCCAGACTGTCCATAGTTTCCTGCTCCTGCTTCAGCTTCTCCAGCCGGGAAATGAGCTCCGCAGCGAAGGCAGCCGGCTCCACCGGGGTCATCTCCTTGGGAAGACGGTGGGTCCTCTACAAGGAGCGGGGACAGAAGGCACAAGGCATGTTTAGCGGGCGGTGCGGGGCGCGGGCGCTTAGCCGGAGCAGCATCGCCGGCCCCGCTACGCTTGTTGTGTCTCCATGTTTGGATGAAAAGACGACCGCAACTAGGCATGGTCTGCTCTGGATTTTTATGAGCTAGTGCTGTGGCCTCATGGAGTGACATCCTCCCCACCAGCGTTTGCCTTCGGCAGGAGCAGTTGGTCGCACTCTGAGGAACCCCGCTTGTTCTCTCTGTAGTACAACCAGCCCATCAGTAGCTACTCTGAAGTAGAAAATCTTCAAAGACTGTTGTCAAACATCAAAAAAAAAAAAAAAAAAAAAAAAACCTCTGAGGTGGGAGGGAGAGACTTTAACTCAAGGAATAAAGTGAGTATAAACAGAAAGGAGTTGGAAATTAAAAAAAATAAGATGGGGGAGAAAAAGGGAAAGGAGAAAAAAAAAAGGGAAAAAAAAAAAAAAAAGAAGTCAAACGGTTGCAGATCAGAGAAGTGCTGGTAATTTATTTCCTGGCTACACACTGGGCACCTTTGAGGTAGTGTTGTCTCAACAGTGTCCTAGATCTCTTCCCCCCCGCTCCATCTCTTTGTACAGAAAATGAAGAAAGCTGCTGCAGGCTAGCGGTGCTACACTGCTGAGCTTGGCTGCCTCAAGCAGATCTATCAAGGGAAAAAGGGAACATCTCCAAATCAAGTGCAGAATATAAAAAGGCAAAACGCGAATTTCTGCCAAAAGAAGCAAACATGGCAGGAAAAGGGGAGGGAAAAAAAAAAAAAGAGGAAAAAGAAACCACCCACCCCACTCTGCCCTCCCTCCTGCCACCCCCACGCACCCCACTCCTCGCCCCCACTCTCCTCCTCTCTCCCTCTTTTTTTTTCCCCCTGAAAGCAGAAAGCTGAACTGCCAACTCTTTCACATACTACCCACCAGATGAGGTGGGGCCTCTCTCCGGCAACCACTTAGCTCCAGAAATGATGTGAGGGTAGAAAAAGGCCACTCTGCTGGAAATTGTCACTCTTACACAAGCTGGCTCTATTCAGTCCCTGATCAAAGCACTGCCTTACAGAGAAAGTCGATTTGCACGCCCTGGGACAAAATAATCTAATTTACAAGCTCAGGCTATAGAACTTTCTTTAGGGAGGAAGGGGGAAAAAAGAATACCAAAAAGAAAAACCACATAAACCACCCCCCCTCCACCAGAAATATCATCTATGACTTCTTGCTGCTTAAGACAGCAGAAAGAGGAATTTTAGCATATTAATCTCAAGACAAGATAAGTTTATACTTGTCTGTGTAAACAGTTTATTCACTGCAGGAATCGGGAGTCTGCAAGTCAACTGAATTAGCAAGTCAGCGAGTTAATTTTCGAGAGCACGGCAACGCCACGAATCAGATCCCCTCAAAGCAAGGCACGTATCTGCTGCAAATGTCTCTCTTTTGGGAGACCCTGCTTCCCGCCAGCTTACAGAAGGTGTGCTTTCGAAGGCCGCCGGCAACGCGCGTGAGGCCAAGCCTTGGTCTGCTCGGCACCAGCGGAGGTGTCGGGGTGGTGGCCAGAGCCAAGGCTCTCACTAGACCCAACCGGGGCATCTCTGCTCAGATTCAGACCAGGAGGACAAATTCAGGGCCACTGAAAAGCCTTAATTTGCACCTGGTTTTCAGGGAAGGACCAAAACGTGACTGTACACAAGCGGGTTTTTGCAAGGATGCTGAGAGCACGTGGCTCCTGCCCAACACCAAGCAACATCTCTTCTCTGGCATCACGTAGGGATGGCAACGCTCTCCTCCCCTGCTCCCTTCCCTCCACGTGGGCCCATTCCCCATCCCAGCATTTCCCATGGCCAACCCAGACCCTGCAGCTCCCACCTGAACTTACCGGAAAATGAGGTAGAGAAACTTGACCGTTGGCCTTGACGCTCCGATGCATTTCCCGCTGGAGCTGCTTCTTGCTCCCAATTCTGTACGGGGGGATCCCATCTCTGCACACCGAAGAGAGGTCACTGTCAGTCGGGGCTCTCCCCGTGCTCTAACCAAGACGCTTCTCCACCACCTCTGAAACCACCCAGGCACGCCACAGGCCCACGTTCCCAGAGGTGCTGAGCCCTCTAGACATCACCTGAAGCCTCGAACATCTGGCGGCTTGGGAAGTGCCTGTGTCACCATCCACATGGATGTGCAGTAATTAAGCAAACACTGAAAAGCAAGCCGAAGGCAACTCCACGCAGGAAGACGCCCAAAGATCCCATCAGCTTCACTTCTGAGGCATCTTACAGAAAGGCCCTTCCAACACTAGGTTTCTGCTTCTGCCCTTTATTTTTGTTGCTTTTTCAGCACCCAATTATGCTCTCTAAGACCACAACTTTCCTCAAGCTCTGAAACACCCCATGGAGCGTTGGCACAGTGGAAACAAGAAGGAAGAGGCTGAAGATGGATGGCCACCAAAAGGCTGCTCCCCATCTCTAGCCCTACTTAAGATCCAGGATGTTTCTCCTGCCCTGAGGCTGGCCAGCACAGGCAGGCCACCGCGAGGCACGAGCAAAGCCGGGCCGTACCCTCCGGGCACGACATTGCTCCCCTTGGCCACGCCAGCTCATGGCCAGGAAGCCATGAGAAGAGACCAGGCGAGGAGCACCGGTGGGAACGGCCCCCTGCACAGCCCGCTCGAGGCAACGCGGGGTGTTTTCATCCGGCCACACAAAAAATTACCTCAGTTAGGATTAAAGGGCCTTCTACAGACAGTGGGGACAGCCGGAAGAGCATGCCTGGAGATCCTGAATGTCTAATTCCACCCCTTCCCTCAGACTGGCTGAATAACCTTGATCTCCGGTCCCGTCCCTTTCATCCACCTGCCCCCACACCTGACTCATCTCCTGAGCGGAGAAAATAGCTCCTGCCCAAGGAGGAGCGGCAGCGGCCGAGCAGACAGCGGCGGCCCCGTGCTGCTGCCGGAGGAGCCGACACGACACGGCGTCCCTGCACGCCACCTCCCGCGGCCACGGCAGCGGTGGGCACACACCGACATGTTTTGGACATGCAGCTGGAGACAAGGGGCAAGGGAATGCCTTCCCGGAGACGCCAGGTCCCTTCTCTTGAGGAGGATGATGCCATCGCTCCACGCCTCAAGGTTTGAAGCACGCTATCGCAGGCCTTCGCAAAGATCTTGGCCAAAGCGTTCAGTTGCCATTAAATTGTTTCAATGAGCAAGATTAAGCTGCAAAGCCCGGCGTGAAAGACCAGAACAATTTCACTTTAAAAAAATTGGAAAAATCCTTATAATAAAAAGAGAACACACTAGGACCGCAGAGAAAGCCCTTGATGCCACAAGATGAACACCAGCCTCCTCTAGACACGGTCCCTGAACGCACATTACGTTACAAGTGAAAGGAGCTAATTGTTTTAATGTCCCCTTTGCACAACACGGGGCTCTGGAGCGCTTTCTGTGGAAGCAGCCTAGCACACACCAGCCATCACAGCCAGCTATGGCCACCGACTGCAGCCGCTGGTGGCCACCAAGCATTTCTGTTCCATGAACCCATGGGGCAACAGGGCTTGGGGCACATGACATGACTTAGCTTTGGGGGAGGATGGGGGAAAAGCAAATCTAAGGTGAAAACCAAATCACCTGTACCTTCAGAGAAGCATTTGTTAACTGAGGCTTACTGAGATAAGGGTCTCTTAGGGAAGACCTTCAATATAGGCAATAACCAGTACAATAGGCATTTTAAAGGTAAGTAAAAATGCCAGCATGAGCATGTTACATGCATGCATACATACAGGACTAATCCCGTTAACATATCCAATGAAAGCGGAGGTGTCAGTCCAAGAGGCCAGATGGGGAAGAGCAGGGAAGCAGCTGAAGGTCTGTGTGTTCAACACGAGGCACCCAAGGACACGACCAAGGGACAACAGGGAGCCCAGCAGCCCTCATGCGCTCCCCACCTCCCTCCAGGTCTGCAAGCACAAGATGCCGTCCCCAACGCCTCTGCTGCGGCCACCGAGCTGGGAGCACATCTCCTTGCGGGGTGTCCCCAGGCTTCCAGCGCCGGGGGACGGTCTCTGCCCAAAGGGACACTCCTGGGACAGGCTATGGAGCAGGAGCGGGGACTCGCGCCACTCCCAGGCAGGGTGGCTCAAAAAGGAGGAGGAAAAGCAACGCTGACCCAACAACACGGCTCCTCACTTCATTTAAGATTTGCCCTCGTTCAGGTCAGTACGAAGGCTGCTCCTTCCCCCTAAAACTCCTCTGGTTGCACGGGAGAGCCCCACATCAAACCTCCTGCTCCATGCTTCTACAGGCCTGCCTTGTCAGAAGAGTTTTACAACTTGTAACAACGTGCAGAATTAAAAAAAGATTTAAAAAAAAAAAGAGAGGTATTTCACTGGGATGGGAAGGCTGTGGAGCAGCTTGGGAAAGTCAGCCTGGGGAATGGGGTGGAACTTCTACAGCCACTTTGATGAGGGCTGTCTAAACCTAGGCCTTCCATACAAAACAGGGGGAAAATGGACAAGGCCAGGGTTGAAGGGGTGACCAACGGGTGAGCCCCGACTGCAGGAGGGACAGACGGATGGAGCTGCAGCCCGGCTCAGTACAGCGAGAGATACGGGGGGCAGGGGGAGCTCTGACGCTGAAGCAGATCCCCCAGACCAGGAGAAAGTGCCTTTGAAATGAAAAGGCTGAGCTTGGCCAGAGGCTTTGGGGCAGGACAAGGGTTAACCCCAGCTCCCCAGGTGCCACCTCTCCCCTTGCTCCAGCAGCAAACATTTGCACTCACTTTCTTGGCTACTAAAAGCTGCGGCCTGAAGAGCTGCAGAGTTTAGGCACTAAATAGTAGAGTTTAATTATAAACATTTCAGCTAACCAGGCTGGGGCTAAGGCAATCTGTTTCTGGGGGAAACACTAGTTTGAAGTCTTCTACCCAGTCAGCTGCCATTTAGGCTGAGCCAATTATCTTAGCCTTTTGACTCAGATGTGCCTGACCTAACCTGAATGTAGTTTTACTGCTGCTTTGAAATATCAGACTCATGCGCATATGCATTCACTCCCATCTTCATTTGGCAACGGCTCTGAAACAAGCCTCTGATCTTGCCAACATCAAAAGCCTGGTTTGTAAGATAAGGTAATATTTGAAGTTTGCTCAGCAGCATTCCCCTGTGTCCAAAGTAAATCCATAAATAAGATATAAGCAAATAAAAAAAAAAAAATCCCCTTTCCTCTCCCCCCCAATCAAGAAATGGAAATATAAATTTGCATGATGCTTTGTGGCTATTACAAAATATATACGGACAGACTGATCCCTGGCATCTATAATTAAAAAAAAAGGGCAGATTGTGCATTATGTGGAGACCTCTCCTAATTCCAGTACAGTTCAGATTTAGATTTATTTTAAAAAAAAACAACTCACTTTACTGCTATGTCTGACAGACTTTTCCAGAACAAGTTTTTCCTCTTCAGTTTATACCAATATAAGCCAAAAGAACTAGTTTGCATTCGCACTGACGAAACAGAATAAAGCCGGGTCCTCTGTTAAAGAGGGGTAAAACCTCGCAGGCAGAGGAGCACCTGGGCTCAGTGAAAGCACGGCAGGTTTGCGCCCCAAACACCCTTACAGCATCTTCAGCAACCAGCTCAGCCTGGTGCCAGGAGAGGCTGCGAACCCCACGTGTTTTACTGCAACCCCGGCAGCAGCCCGTCACTTCTGCAAAGGAAGTTTTACATCAGCCTTAACTTTAAGCCCAGCCTCCAAAACTGCCAATTTACCTCTCCCACTCCCCAAAACACCCAACATCCCAGCGTGTGTGCCTGCTCCCGGCCCCGCGGATGGAGCGTGGCTCGGGGATGCCCGGGGGACCGGGTCTGCAGCAGGAAATATTCCTCCAACCTCCGCTGTCCCGCTCCCCCCCAGCCCTCCCCGCCGCCCCCCAACCTGGAGCTGCGGGCAGTTTAATCAGCCAAGCTTCCCCAAACTCTCACAGCCTGCGCGGGCTATTGTTACGGCAGGAAAAAACAGGCAGGCTCCTTTCACGCGCTGCTTTATGGGGAGCTCCTATTCACTTGTTCAAGCAAATTTCAAAGCGGGCTGCTGCCCTCTCATCCCCGCTAAGCTCCCCTGGACTAACAATGGGCTGAAAGCGATTCAGTTAAGCCTTTCATCCACCATGCACTTTATTTCTCACTCAGTGCTCTCATCTGTATAAGGCCTACAATTGGCATTGCTGTGAAGAGAGGGTATAATCCTAGCCCTGTGAATCCCAAGTGACCCTACACTGGTCCAGAAATGACTAACCCAATGAATGCTCTGTTGACACATGATCACATACAACCAGAGCCAGTAAGAAGAAATAAAGAAGTCACCCTATGATTCAGCTCTTTTATTTAATGCCAATATTGTTCAATAAGGGAATCTAGTGGGACAACAAACTATTTTTTTCCATAATATCAGTTCAAAATACACATGTGCATTAAGAAAAAAAAAAAGCTTTTGTTTACACATCAAAGATTTTTGGTAAATCCTGTTTTCTGTCGTGCACCATCACACAGCACCGCTGACTTTAAAAACCCAGCATGCAAACCTCTCCAAGGAGTACACAGTAATCACTGGACACATCTGACAGAGACGCTGGAGGAGTTTCACTTATGAGGCGCAGACCAAGAATGCAGCACTCTCTTTACAGGTGGGCTCGTCTAGAGCACTCGTACTGAAGTGAAGATCATGAAACACAAACGGCAACATCTGCCTTCTGCCCAGTTGAAGAAAACCGTCCTTAGGAGCACTAAGTGAGTCTTACTGTCTCCTCTACCCCCAGACACAAAAGCCCCATTTCTCTCCTGCTGGGGCAAGTAAACTGAGGAAAAACAGTCAAATGCCTTGCTCCCAGCTGCACACTTCTTAGCAGAGTCAGGAGGAAAAGACAGGTCCTGCAATTCCTGGGCTCAGCCACAGCATCCTCTCTCATCCCTACGCTCCTGAAACACCCAGACCTGACCCATGCAGCTCCATTCAAATGGGTCTTTGAAGACTGCCCCAGCCACACTAGATGAGCAGCTATTTGCCCCTTCAGGTCACTGGCCCTATTAATGTACATTCTGACATTAATGACGAACCTTAATTACAGAAAGTACTTCCTACAGGAAGTAATCTCCTCCTCTTTGATGACTGATAACTAGTTAAGGAAGCCTGGCCTTAAGACAAAGGCTCAGGGAGATACGCTCCTTGGGTTAGTCAGGCAGCACCATTAGCATAGGGGAAAACATGTTTGCTCAGCTGCAGTTGCAAAATGGCAATAGAGGGATTCATTATTTTACTCCATCCGATACCTCCGGCGACTGCGTGAAGAGCGAGGCTACCATGCCCTGCTACACCTCTCGGTTTGGGCGCACGCCTCGGTTTCGGCAGCCCCTAGTCAACGGCGAGCAGAAGCAGGGCGACGACCCTGGACCCATCGCCCCCGCAAGCCCCCATGGTGCATCGGCGCAGCGGATTCACAGATGGCGCATCCCAAAAGGACCCGGCCAACACAAGATACTTACACGCTGCTGTCCGTCATTGACATGGAGTCGTCCGTCAGGGCATCACTAGATATTTCACTATCGTTCGCGCTGGTTGCTGGGGCAAAAACATAGCCAGAATTCACATGGTATGGGTTAACGGGATCGTTCCTCTTGAAGGACCTAGGGACAAGCAAAACAGGAATCTAGTTACCAGCCAGTCTTGGGCTAGAGAAAAGCAGACAAGTTTCATGGTAGCACTCTCCTTATGGGAACCACGCACACTGGCTGCTCAAGCTCTTTAGAAGCAACTAATCATCTGTTGCTCAGACCAGCAGCAACCAGGACACACTGTCTAAACACACCCAAAGTCCAACTTCAAAGATGTGGCTTTTAGCATTGGAAGCGCGCTTTAGAAAATCCCAGGAAGCACCTCTACGTACTTTGATATCTTCAAAAACTTGGTCCTTAAAGCTTGATGCTGCACTGCTGAGGTCAGCAGGAGTTTTGCTGTTGGCATCAGCAGGCAAAACATCAAGAAGTTCATAGCTCAAGTCCCACTGAAAGCCATTGAGGCACCAGCTAATAAATGCTTAAGTCTACTCTGAAGACAGGAGTTAGGGCCCCTTTGGGAATACACGTTACGGTATCTGTGTGCCTGAAACAAGAGAACTGCCTGAAACTACTGGAGCAGGACCACCATGAAGAAGAGGAGGGAAGAGGAGGATGGGGGATGTGAGGCCAGGAGCACCAGGTTGTATTAATGGGCACGTGGGCTACCGACACCAACACCTTTGGCTTCCCTTGGAGAAGCAAACCCAAAGCCCAGCCTGGATGTTTGAGTTGCGTACCCAAGAGCGGTTGCGTGAAAAATCCACGGGCAGTGACACAGGCTGTGAGGGAGCGTGGCAGGGTCACCATGGCAGGGTCACCATGGCAGGGTCACCATGGCAGGGTCACCGCACGGGGGGGGGGGGGGGGGGGGGGGGGGGGGTAGGGGAGGACCTGGGTGTCCCCCTGCCCGCTACCTCCCATTACTCCAACTTCCCAGCCGGGATCAATATACATATCTTCGGCAGGCGATAAGGGGATTATGCAGGGAGGTTTGAAAGCCGCATGTTAAGGTGCACATTTTGTTCCTCTTCCAGGGAAAGATGGGGTTGTTAAGCTTCTGCCTTTGTATATCAAAGCAAAAGGCCTTGTCATCTGATAAGGACTGCTGATTTTAATAATTAGGGCCACTTACCCAGGACTTGGGGGCCTAAGGAATGTGCCAGCAGGCTCGGCAGGTTTTTTTTAATGGGCTTTCCACCTCCCTGCCCCCACGGGGGCTGGAGGGGACCAGCTGGGTTTAAGTGAGCAGCAATGTCCTCCCACCGCCCGCTCTCCATCCCTCCCAAACAACCAGGCACCCCACGCCCCCACCGCCGCGCATTCCTGCTCCGCCAGCACTGAAAACAGGAGCCTCCACAAAGGCTTAAGTTTAAAAAAAAAAAAGGGAAAAGAAAAAAAAAAAAAAGGAGGGGGAAGCATGGTGGGGAAGATAGGCCTCTCTGGTATGAGAGGCGCGGGGCTGGCTGCAGGCAGGTATTCAGCCCAGCCGGGGCTGCATTCCTTTCCGAAGGAGGCCAAGGCACTTCTGATGGGGAGATCAAGATGTTAAAAAATATATATCTGGGAAGAAGAAGAAAAAAAAAAAAAAAAACCAAGATAGTAAGGAATGCCACAGGAAAGAAGTTAAATCTTCAAAGATAAATTAATTCCACATGTGGGTGAAAGCTAAGTTATCCTACTACTACTACAAAAAAAGTTCCTCTAAAAACCATGTAGTCTTCTACTCTGATTCAGGGGGATGTGCAGTCCAAGCGACCCTTCCTAGGTCCTTGGTGGGCCTTTGGGTCGACTGTAAGGGATGCAGCTCTCATAACTATTGGATT